>NC_035449.2:94951846-95324346 GCF_002127325.2 Helianthus annuus | reverse complement strand
GGCACATAGTATTTGGATACCATGGGCACTTAAAAACCATCAAAAATAGCCCATAGATTGATGACAAACCATTAGCAAAGGTGTGGAACAGCTGGAACAAGCTGGAAACCAATTCTGCTGATCTGGGACATGCTTACGGACCATAAGCAAAGGTCCATACGGACCGTAAGGACCTTGCAGGTCAGCAACTTTCAAAATTGGCAGTTTTGGTCCCTGCAGCCCCAAAACTTGGTATTTGATGCATTTTTGACACGTTTAAGCCCCGTTAACCCCATTTCAAAGCTCTAAAATGAAGTTAAAGTATAGGGAACTTAAAATGTGCTCAAAAATATCTTGGATGTCGGTTCGTTTGGTCGTACGGTTGCGTTGTTCGGTTAATTACGACGGAATGCGCATAAACGCGAAAAACGATCCAAATGCGCGACGAATGGATTTTTGTCAAGCCAAACACTAAAACATAATATTTTAATGCTTACATAAATTTTTGGAAGTCCGGAAGTATTCAGAACGTAAAATATGCGCGAAAATGCAAACTTATGCACTTTTTGACGCTTTTAGTCCCTGAATGAGCATAAAGTTTATTTTAGCACACCGAACACCTCAAAGCCTATTTCTAAGCTATGTAAAGGATATTTAGAGTGTGTTTAACTTATGATCAAGTTCTGGAGGGTCTGTTACAGTACAAATTGACATACTTTCGCAGTTTGTCGAATTTAGTCCCTGTAAGCGAATAAACTTGATTTCGGCATACCAAACCATCCAAAACTTATTTCTAAGTTATGTAAGGGTTATCTAAGGTATGTTAAGCCTATTTCACTGTTCCGGAGTGTTTGTTGCATTAAACTGGTTATATTTACGCATCAGATCGCGTATAACCTTCCAAAAAGCGATTTAAGGCCCGAAATCGAACAAGAATCAATATGTGCAAACGATACACATATTTATACAAATCCCAAGTTTGAAATACAATATTTCATTGGTTTGGTACTTGTTTGATGGTCGTGGTGACACATGTGTCACAGTCTCCCCTACTTTAGGAAATTTCGTCCCGAAATTTATTCGTAGGAGTCTATTTTGTGACTTTGTGTCAAATAGCCACCAAAGATATGCAAGGCAATATCCTGTCATTTCCTTAACAGAGACTTTTCAGAAATGGAAATGAAGGAAAAATCAGGGATATTCATTTCCCTTCGATGGAAAATTTTCAGAAACGAAAATGCACAGAATGAGTCATTTTCCTTAGTGGGTATCCTTTAGAAACGAAAATGCACGGAATGAGTCATTTTCCTTAATGGGTATCCTTTAGAAACGAAAATGCACGGAATGAGTCATTTTCCTTAATGGGCATCCTTTAGAAACGAAAATGCACGGAATGAGTCATTTTCCTTAATGGGTATCCTTTAGAAACGAAAATGCACGGAATGAGTTATTTTCCTTAATGGGTATCCTTTAGAAACGAAAATGCACGGAATGAGTCATTTTCCTTAATGGGTATCCTTTAGAAACGAAAATGCACGGAATGAGTCATTTTCCTTAATGGGTATCCTTTAGAAACGAAAATGCTGAATCGCACAATGTCATTTATACGTTATTTATTGGGCCGAGTATGTGTATTTGATCCGTTATGATTATTGGGCTTGTTTTAGTGGAATCGCACAACCCGTTGTGCGATCCGCCTACTTGTTGGGCCAATATTAATTGGGCATCTTGATTTCATTACTTGATTGTTAAGTGTTGCCATGATCTTTACGTATTTGCTATGATATATATACGTGCATTACATGAAGTCAAAACCTGACTTGTGTGGTAACCCTGTTAGGACGTGGTTGACCACTTTAGTTCAAGAACCTTTTATTGTGTATCTGCCGAGCAACCCAAGGTGAGTTCACACTCTTACCAAGGCATGGGATTCCCGGGGTGTTGGGAATGGGATTGATAAGGATAAGGTTGAATAGATTCATACGGACACTGTTACTAGACTACCAAACCATCGTCCTCGGTTGTGCAGGACACATACGTAAAACCTACGTATAACTAAGTTACTCGCTATCCTCGGTTGTGAAGGATACTCACGTAAAGCCTGCGTGAACGGATACTCACTACTGCCTCGGTTGTGTCAGGCACTTACGTAAAACCTACGTAAACCCCCACGTACCCTATCCTCGGTTGTGAAGGATACTTACGTAAATCCTGCGTAAACTTGTACGTATTACTGTTCTCGGTTGTGAAGAACACATATGGTTACGCATAGTCTAGTGGATTAATATTTGGGAAGCCCCCACCAGTAGAAACCTATATTGGCCCAGTAGAGCCACTTGATACTCATGAACTTACTGTTACGCATTTACTTTCTGTGAACTCGCTCAACTAGTTGTTGACTCTCTGCTGCATGCCTTGCAGGACCTTAGGTACTAACGGAGCTTGCACAAGGAGGAGCAGGTCGTTGTGGGCAGATGGATCGTGATTACTTATGTCATTTCATACATTAATACTTATGATTGGGTTTTTACATTAATGCTTCCGCTATACTTAACTATGTTGGTTTTGATAAACACCATTCGTATTGATGGATAACTTTTGCTATATATATTTATATGTTCAATATGATTGGTGGCTTGATCCTGGTCATGTCACGCTCCCAAGCGGTGATACTCCGCACGTGGATTTTGGGGGTGTGACATGGAGTCCTTTCAGCTATATCATCACATGATATTCCTAACTAGATTTTTGGATCAATCTGTTTAACTAGACCACTCAAGGGGTCTAATTTTGGAGTAGTACAATATAATTCAAGGGTCCTTACTATCACGTAAAAGCCCATTGAGGATATTGTACCTTTGGATATCCTACTATGAATCCCTTATACGAAGATATGGAAGATTCTACGAGGATTTGGATAACAAAAATTGGATCACAAAAACATAAAAGGGAACACATAAGCACATAATCACATAGTTGTTTAACTTGGTTATTAATTTGTTATCTTTGGACGCGGATACTTAAAGCACACCAGGAATCCAATCCGTGGATTTCATTTGGCACTTTAATCACTTTCAAGAATCTATCTATAAAGATAGAATGATCTACCAAATATTCGATTTCGTTTTCAAGAAAACGCAATAGATCATAAAATGGAAGGATTTTGGGGGTAGTATGTTTTTCAAGGAATATGGCTCCTTGATTGTCGGTATTGGAGGGGATACATTGTTTATACATGCCATCACATTTGCACATTGCAATGTAAAATAAAAAAATTTATTTATAAACAATGATAACAACTGTTTCATGGACCTTGACAACAAAAGAAAATAATACACAAGACATGATTATTTCTAAAGGGTGTTGTCTTCTAGTCGGTCAGATGCTCATCACTGTGCTGGATTAGCATTAGCAAGCTTTGGGCAATTTCTTCGGAAATGACCCATCTCGCCACAATTGTAGCAAGAACCTGGTGGAAAGCGAGCTTGAGCAGGATTGTTGTCAGCTTGATTTGGTGCAACTGCAGCTCGGCAAACCTTTGTTGTGTGACCTTTAAGTCCACAAATTTGGCATTCGCGGCACTTCACCCTAGCATGATGATGAAGGTTACATTGGTTGCACAAGGGTGAATTTCCATTGTATGGCTTCCTAGCAGGGGGTTGAGCTGGTTGGTTGGGGACGGCTTGATCATTGTGAGTAACCATGGCGAAGTTCTGAGAAGCCTTTCGCTTCTTTGACTTCTTAAGGGATCCAGTATGTTCATCCATGGTCTTTGATTCCTCGATTGGTTTCTTGTCACCCTTTCGGAAAAGCTTACGTTTCCTGATCTGAGATTCGGTTAGGGTAGCAGATAATTCAATGGCCTGTCTAACTGTGGTAGGATTACTACCAGTAACAATGTCCTGAACTGAGTCAGGGAGACCATCAATGTATTTCTCGATCGCCTTATCCAAAGGCGTAACCATGGAAGGACACAACAGGCTCAGCTCCTCATATCGATCGGTGTAGGCTCGATGTTCACCGCTGTCTTGCTTAAGATCGTCGAATTCCCTTTCCAGGGCCCTGATGACGAGGACAGAACTCCTTCATTATCAGAGCTCGAAGCTCTTCCCATGTTTGAGCTAGTGCCACATCGGCACCCCTATCTCTCATTACACCGTTCCACCACGTCAAAGCTCGCTTCTCAAAGACACTAGATGCGAAGTCTACCTTTCGCTCGTTTGGGCATTGAACATGTCTGAAGGTGCTCTCTAGACTCTCGAACCATTGCAGAAGTGCAGTCGCTCCTTGAGATCCAGAAAACTTTGATGGCTTAGCTGAGTTGAACATCTTGAAGTTGCAGGGGACATTATTGTTGTTGAGAGCTTGGTTGCATTGAGCAACGATGTTCGGGATTGCAGCAGTCATTTGCTGCGTAATGATAGCTGCCAGTTCTTCATTAGGTATCTGATTGTCGCGTCGTGGAGGCATTCTAAAAGGGAAACAAGAGAGAGAAACAAGTGAAATGGCATTGGGTAAGAATAGGAAATTACCGACCAAAAGCATGGGTGATGGTCATTTGTTTGAACCACCGCGTATCGTCAATTGTCTGGTTCGCCTAGAAGCGAAGGCACCTCCTCTTCTCAGCCTGCCATCTCGGGGTACTCTGCTGATACGGAAGAAGGAATATTCGTGTTTAAGACTCAATCTGAAGAGCCATTTCCTCAAAAAAAGAGGGGATGGTCCGGTATGGGAGCACACGAACGTAGAAAGCGTATGAAAAAGTTACAGGAACAACGAGTGTTAGCCGCAGCTAAAAGAGAAACCGATGTGTATGCTCAGGATATGCTTAATAGGGGTATAGCTAATATCCATATCTTAGCAACCACTGCAGCTGACCCAAACCTGGAGCAAATGCTAGCACCACAACCACAACCACCAATTCCTGACCAACCCATGGAAATAGAAAACCCTGAAAATCAAATAGAAATGCATGATTTTAACCCGGAGGAGATACCTAGGGTACCTGCACCAAATCCTCTAGACCCAAACAATTACGACCCCTGGTGGGACGACGTTAGGGACTATGTGCAACGCTACCCGATACAGGAAAATGTGCCAATGCCCAATCTAGGAGCCTACCCAGGGCTAGATCCTCAAGATCCCTATTACGATAATGATGCATACATTAGGGAGATCTTAGAGAATCCCTACCCATACCAGGCCCCGTACCAGGATCCCGTACCCCAGATTCTAAACCCAGTCCTAGAACCTGCACCCCCAATGAGTGCAGAAAACGTACAAGAACTTAGGACTTTTTGTGAGGAAATTTTAGAAAGCAGTGAGAGAATGAGACAGGTGGGAGAGCATCTCGTATGGAAATACGACGAGCGCAATGTGGATTTTTGGATGAATCCATATCCGTGAATGTGATGGTGGGAACGGTAGAAATAATAATAGTAATATAATAAAAATATATGTGTGTATGTGTTAGAAAAAAACTACGGATGCACATTACTAGTATTATAGCTTTACATTTCAGTCGGTATTGTAATTTTAATTTCAGTACTGGTGTGTAATAGATACATACTATAAAAAGAGTAAAAGTCGCAATGCTCGACGTTTTTGATCAACCTGTGTGTTGTGTGATTGGTTGTATTAAATATTATTTGTGATATTAATAAGTGGCAATTGTTTAAAATTCAGATGGACAACGAAGTGAATCAGGAAAACCAGAATGATAATATCCAGAACGACAACCACTCGAATAATGATAATCTGAATAACGAGAATCCGAACAACAATAACTATGGAAACCAAGTGGATAATAGTGATATCCAACACATAGTGGCACAAGGAATTATAGATGCAATGCCATTTATTATCCAAATTGTTAAAGACGCTGAAAATAAAAGTAAGCATAGCAGTAAGCGACCAACTGAACCTGAACACAGCGTGAACAATGGACCCGTACTTCAAGCGCCCATTCTCAAAAGAAGAAGAACCATGCCATATGGTTGTTCTTATAAAGAATTCTGGTCCTGTAAACCAATAGAATTCTCGGGTAATGAAGGACCCATTGCAGCTCTACGCTGGATAGAAAAGACTGAGGCTGTTCTAAAAATAAGCAAATGTGCTGAAGAGGATAAGATAATGTTTGCTTCGAATTTGTTTAAGAACTCAGCCTTAGAATGGTGGAACACTATCCTCTAGTCAAGAGGAAGTGGTAGGGTTTATAACATGGAATAGGAGGAGTTTAAAAACATGGTAGAAAGGAAATTATGCCCTCCCAATGAAAAGGAACAGATAGCAAATAAGTTTCTGAACCTTAGAATGACCGGGGTAGATAGTAAGGGTTATACTACCACATTCTTTGAATATGCTAGGATAGTACCAACCCTTGCATCACCTGAACCGGTATTAATCTCCCGTTATATCTGGGGATTAATCGGAGAGATTAGACATGTAGTCAAGGAAGCTAGACCCCAAACCATAGAAGAAGCTGTAGAACTAGCCAATACCTTGACTGATGGACTAGTGCGAACTAGAGAAGAAGACCAGAGGAGAAACCTATCCCAAAGGCTTACTCAAGAATTCCATTCTGGGAATTCCAACCGTAGGAATGTAGGTTCTACCTCTGCGCCATACTGCAAAGTCTGCAGAAAGAAGCATTCTGGAAGATGCTCTACTTACTGCAATTTCTGCAAAATACCAGGACATAAGGAAGAAACCTGCAGAAGGAAACCAACCAATGGATTGTGCTTCAACTGTGGAGAACAAGGTCACATCAAGCCAAACTGTCCGAAATTGGCTTCAGCTGCAAACAGCAAGAACACTAAAAATGCTAGAGCATTTGTTCTAACTGCAGATGAAGCCAAGATGATTCCAGACGTTATAGCTGGTACGTTTTTAGTTAATGATATTTTTGCTAAAGTATTATTTGACTCTGGTGCAAACCAAAGTTTTATTAATACTTCGTTTTGCAAACTTCTAAATTAATCATTAACTAAACTACCACAAGAATGTCTAATAGAGACCGCAAATGGAGAAACCATTAGGATTTCTGAAATCTTGCAGGGAGCAAGAATAGAAAATTTTAATCAAAAATTTATTGCAAACCTTTACCCAATGAATCTGGCAGGATTTGATGTTGTGTTAGGAATGGATTGGTTAATAGCCAATAAAGCCAGTATTTTATGTGATCAAAAGTCAATTCAAGTAAATTCACCAAGGGGTGAAAAGATCACAATTAAAGGAGATAAACCATCTAGATCCACTAAATTCATCTCTGTGATGAAAACTGCAAGTTATATAAGAAAAGGATCTATAGTGTATTTGATTTCTATAATCACTAACACTAAAGGAAAAGAACTAAAAGACATTCCAGTAGTGTCCCAGTTTTCAGATGTCTTTCTAGAGGAATTGCCAGGACTACCGCCAGACAGGGAAGTCGAATTCAGAATCCATCTGCTACTAGGGACAGCCCCAATTGCCAAAGCACCTTACCGTTTGGCACCCGCCGAAATGCAAGAACTGAAGAAACAATTAGACGAATTGTTGGAGAAAGGATTCATACAGCCAAGCTCATTACCATGGGGAGCACCGATATTGTTCGTTAAAAAGAAAGATGGATCAATGCGTATGTGCATTGACTACCGTGAATTGAACAAAGTCACGATTAAGAATCGGTATCCATTACCGAGGATCGATGATCTGTTCGATCAACTTTAAGGAGCTCGATTTTTCTCTAAAATCGATTTAAGATCATGATATCATCAATTAAAGGTACAGGAAGAGGACATTCCTAAAACCGCATTTAGAACAAGGTATGGTTATTATGAATTTACTGTCATGCCATTTGGTTTAACCAATGCCCCAGCCGCATTTATGGACATGATGAACCAAATATGTAAGCCATATTTGGATAAATTCATAATTGTCTTCATAGATGATATTCTAATTTACTCTAGGAGTAAAGAGGAACATGCAAAGCACTTGCACTTACTTTTAAGTTTATTAAGAAAGGAAAAGCTTTACGCTAAGTTTTCAAAGTGCGAGTTTTGGTTAGAACAGGTACAGTTTCTTGGACATTTAGTTAACCATGAAGGAATTCATGTGGATCCAACAAAGATCGAGGCGATTACCAAATGGAAAACCCCCGAGTCACCAACCGAGGTTAGAAGTTTCTTAGGATTGGCCGGTTATTATAGAAGATTTATTCGAGATTTTTCTAGAATAGTCATTCCCTTAACCAAGTTAACCTGTAAATCCATTAAGTTTGAATGGGGACCAAAACAAGAAGAAGCCTTTTGAATCCTTAAGCAAAGATTGACCCATGCACCTATACTAGCGTTACCAGAAGGAACTGAAGACTTTGTAGTCTTTTGTGACGCTTCTAAGTTAGGTTATGGATGTGTGTTGATGCAACGTCAAAAGGTTATAGCTTACGCCTCTAGACAGCTTAAGAATCATGAAGAGAATTATTCAACCCATGATTTGGAACTAGGAGCTATAATTTTTGCCCTTAAGATTTGGAGACATTATCTTTATGGTAGTAAGTTTACCATTTTTACAGATCATAAGAGCTTAAGGTATGTTTTCGGGCAAAAAGAGTTGAATATGAGACAAAGACGTTGGATGGAATTGCTTAGTGATTACGATTGTGATATCCAGTATCATGCAGGAAAAGCCAATGTAATGGCTAATGCTTTAAGTAGAAAGTATCACAAAAAGCCAAAAAGGGTACGTTCTCTTAAATTAAATCTACAAGTAGATTTAAACGATCAGATTAGAAGAGCACAAGAATCAGTAATCAAGGAAGATACTGAAAAATTAAAAGGAATGATTAAGGAATTAGAACAAGGAACAGATGGAATTTGGAGATTCCATAAAAAGAGAATGTGGATACCTAAATTAGGAAATTTACGTCACCGTATATTAGAAGAAGCTCATAAGTCTAAATATACGATGCATCCAGGAAGTGATAAGATGTACTTGGATGTAAGGAAAAATTTCTGGTGGATAGGAATGAAAAAAGATATAGCAGCTTATGTTTCTAAATGTTTAACTTGCTCACAAGTTAAAGCTGAACATCAGAAACCCTCATGTTTGTTACAGCAATTAGAAATGCCAGTTTGGAAATGGGAATTGATAACAATGGATTTTGTTACCAAATTACCCAAAACAAGGAAAGGTAATGATACAATCTGGGTGATTGTAGATAGGCTAACTAAGTCAGCTCATTTCCTACTAATGAAGAAAACTTTTAGTATGGAATAATTAGCCAAAATGTATGTAAATGAAATTGTTTCATTACATGGAATACCTTTGTCAATCGCTTCTGATTGGGATAGCCGTTTTACCTCTCATTTTTGGTCGAGTTTCCAAAAAGCAATGGGAACCAAGCTGAATCTAAGCACAGCCTACCATCCTCAAACGGACGGACAAAGCAAAAGGACAATTCAGACAATGGAGGACATGCTTAGAGCTTGTGTAATTGATTTCGGAGGTAATTGGGACGATCACTTACCTTTAATAGAATTTTCTTATAATAACAGTTATCACACAAGTATTAATGCTGCACCATTCGAAGCACTTTATGGACGAAAGTGCAGAACCCCAGTCTGTTAGGCAGAAATTGGGGAAAAGCAACTATCTGGACCTGAGATAGTACAGGAAACAACAGATAAAATCATTCAAGTCAAGGAACGACTAAAAGCAGCACGTGATCGACAGAAGAGTTACGCTGATAACAGACGTAAGCCGTTAGAATTCCATATAGGTGATAAGGTATTGCTAAAAGTCTCTTCTTGGAAAGGAGTGGTAAGATTCATCAAAAGAGGAAAGCTAAGTCCCAGGTATATTGGACCTTTTAAGATTATTAGAAGAATAGGACCTGTAGCCTATCAGCTACAACTGCCAGAGGAAATGGCAGGAATACATGATGTATTTCATCTATCTAATCTCAAAAATTGCCTAGCTGATGAATCACTCGTAGTGCCTCTTAAGGATATAGAGGTAAATGAACAACTCAAGTTTGTAGAGAGGCCTCTACAAATTGAAGATAGGAAAATCAAGAATCTTAAGTACAAGAGATTTGTTCTGGTCAAAGTAAAGTGGGACTCCAAAAGAGGACCTGAGTACACATGGGAGCTTGAATCGGAAATGCAAAGAAAATATCCACATTTGTTCCAGTAGATCTCGAGGACGAGCTCTAAAACAAGGTGGGGAGGATGTAACGATTCTAAATAAAACCGACACCCTCATAATTTTTCCGACACCCTAAAAATATTTAAAATATCCTAATATGTCCCAAAATACACCCCATACGCGAAAACGGGCCTCAAATACATTAAATATTAATAAAAATAATTAAAAATTGAAATTTTAAGTTAAGGCGGGCCCCGTAAGACCCACCTTAACCTTCACGCGGGCCGCGTGAACTTAAAAACATGGCGCAGCCCGGTGCGGCCACGTGTCCGACGCGCGTTGACCCTATCTGATGACCCGGATCACCTACGCTTTGACCGAGGGTTGACGCGGGCCACGTAAGCCTAGGCTTACCTTTACGCGGGCCGCGAGAAAGACAAATTACAGCCCTATATATAGAGGGCCTCAGATCTTCGGTCTGCTCGTTCATTTTCTTTTCTATATCTCAAATTTCTGAAGTGTAGGCTTTATACTCGGGTATAATACCCCCCTAAATAGCGAGGTTCTGCTATGATGTAAGTATCATAACCCTTAGAGACGTATTAGATACTCTGCCCGATTGATCTAGGGTTCCGTAACGGCTGTCGTGGTTCTGCCCGACGTAGTCGTTGGAATGCCGTCTCGGGGAGGGTATGTCACACCCCCAAAATCCACCATGTGGAGTATCACCGCTTGGAGGCGTGACATGGCCAGGATCGAGCCACCAATCATATTGAACAACGTAATTAAGTAAATAAAACCAACCACAATACAATTGGTGACCAAAAGAAAGTAACCGACTTTAAGTTAGCAGCGGAAGCATAAAACGTAAGTCCAAAACAAATGTCCCATAGTTCATAAGTTTAAAGACCCGAAACATAAGTTCCATAAGTTTATAAAGTTTAATTATTAAGTACGGGACATAACAGTTCGCATCCCACAACGACCTCCTCCTCGTGCAAGCTCCATAAGCATCTAGCGACCTGTAAGGCATGTAACAACGAGTCAACAACAAAGTTGAGTGAGTTCACGGTTGGTTGTTTAGTTTTAAGTTGTTTCCGAAAACATGGTTTGTCTTTCGTTAGCTTAATTTCCGTGGGGGTTACCCCATAGTTGAAAGTATGATTGACCAGTTCCTTCTTTATTACCCAAGCCATATCCATAATCAGTGGGGGCTTCCCCATGTAAACCACTAGATCGTTAAGATACCGACAACTGACGAACAATGGTTGTGCCCTACGTCAATGTCTATCATCATTGACAGTTTGCCATAGTCCATTAGTACACGCCCGTCCGAACGGCACGGTGTGAGGTTTGTTAAACCTAATAGCGCTATTAACTAATGACCTGCTCGCCATCGGCCTCGGCGATTAAGTCGATATAAAATGAGGGACTTAATGATAGAGTTTTGTCTAGTATTTTTTTAAGGTTGTTGTCCTACCCAAGGAGGACGAACGTACGTATTCTACCTAAGGAGAATACGCAGGATTAATATTGGCATCCTACCTATGGAGGATGGCCGTACATATCCTACCCAAGGAGGATATGTAGATTTCGTTTTAAATTCTTTAACCCATTCCCAACCACCGGGAATCCCATGCCTTAGAAAGTGTGTGAACTCACCTCGGTTTGCTCGGTTAGATTAATTACTCAAATAATCAGGAAATCAAGCACGTCCTAATAAGGTACAGATAACAATCAGTTTCTTATGCATAACACGTATCCCACGTACAGTTTATCTACTCATTACTTCTATCACATACCACGCAATTCAAATGCCAAGTTATATCGTTAAGTTACATTATTTTCCCTAAATAATATAACTAGTTCACAACATAAGCAAATAATCACACAAGCGTTTTAGTATTAAAATATATATTCTAAATATATATTTCTCCATTTTTATTTAAGAAAATCAACCTCCGTCACTCGTATCCTGTTACAAAAATTATGGCGAAGTTTGTATTCAAAACACAAGTTATAAAGTATACTTGCAACACTTGTTTGGAAAAATATTTTATAAGTGTTGGAATTTTTAGAAAATTTCGCCAGAGTTTCCTTTGTAAACGAAGGTGTCCATGCTTACTAGCATATCATTTTCTTTTTCAAAAATTCATTCAACAATCATCAACAATCAATCTTTATATTACCAAGAGCAAAAATATATGTGTCACACACTAATCATGAACTTGATACATTTCGAAAACGCGTAGTAACTTGGTAATGCTTTTATTGGACTTAGTTACCTTCCGAAGCATGTTTATTTCTTTAAAAATCATTTTCTTGAAAGTATTTAGTGTTTACAACTTGTAAATAATTTTTACAAAAATTAACCCCTTTGAACTCTTCTTGTAAATAAAACATTCTCATACTTGTCTTATTTCTAAAATAGTGTAAGTGTTTGTAATAGTCATGATTTTCCAAAAACCGCTTCTCTAACTTGGTTTCTTTACAAAAACCCTTTTGTAACTCTTGGATTTACAAAATCATCAACTCACTAGTTTAGTTATATTTCATGGAAAAATCATTTTTATCAAGTTCATCTTTAGCTAGAAGGTGGTTATTTTATGTAGCACATAACCACTTTCTAATCTTGTTAAATCATACTACTAAATATTATTTAACAAGATTCATACGGTGATTAACATCACACAACCAAGAATCATCATAAAATTAACAACATGTTCACTACAACATCATACTAGTAGCATTTTATCTTCATGTAAACTTTCATGTAATGTTTCATGTAAAGGTTTATGTTCAAGCTTCTTGTTTAAACTCTTTTAGTGTTCTTATGAATCTCAACATAATATAACTTTTAACTACTCAAAGTAGGAATAAACAAGAGTAGATCAAGACTTACTACTAGCTTATAGCTAGGGAGGAATCTCTAGTGAAGAAGATGGAGAAGATGATGGTGAAAAGCAAGTGAAAAAAGCTCCTTGAATTTCCACAAGTGTCACACCCCGACCACGTAGAACATACAAAACGTGGCGGAAATGTCGGGGAGTGTTGTAACAGAATCAATTGTTTCAAATCCATGGTAAACGAAGTTTCGTTTTATTAATCAAACATGAAAGTTTACATTGTCTTAAACAAGAACCAAAGAATACATAACATAAATTAACTAGTTCTTGTCTCGTTTTAAGTCACTAAGGCACAGGTCCGCCTAAGTATGTCTTGATAAGTCCTATGCATCATCTCCTGAAAACACATGTGAAAATAGGTACGTCAGCATAAAAATGCCTGTGAGATACATTGGTTTTGTGAAAACGGAATTCATGACTTATGTTTGAGAAAATGTTTAGTCATGAACCTTGTAATTTGCTTTGCCTTGTAAATCATTTGAAAAACGGTAAGATCAGATGATATGTATAAATAAGAGAACAATGCATGGTTAACTGAATAACCATGTAAAAATGAGTTCGTATAAGATATGTTGTTTGTAATTCAGTGTCTTGTGAAAAGCGTGTTATTTGTATAAAATGTTCTATGTATCAAATTGAAATGATTTAAATAACGCTACGATATGTAATACCATACAAACACTTATATATAGGAAGTACCAGCGGCGTATCCACCATGCTTGTATCATATTACACACGCCTCGTTACTTAAATCACTTACTCAAACCAAACCATCAAGATGAAATGTTTAACAACGGTAGAAATGTTTATGTATAGTCAAATGTCTATTGTCAACTGTAAGTCATGTCAACGGATACAACTGGTTTACACGGTTCAGTGGTTACAAACGGTTCATATAATCGAAGGGTTAAGACGGTTCACATAGTCAAATGGTTACAACGGTTCAAAATGTAGTATAATGTGTTCATATGCTGGATGAGCATATGCAACAGAAATGCAATGTGAAACAATGTACTACGTATGCACACAATGGGCGTACGTAGCATGAAATGTATTGTAGAGTACAACGGTTCAAAATGTAGTATAATGTGTTCATATGCTGGATGAGCATATGCAACAGAAATGCAATGTGTAACAATGTACTACGTATGCACACAATGGGCATACGTAGCATGAAATGTATTGTAGAGTACAACGGTTCAAAATGTAGTATAATGTGTTCATATGCTGGATGAGCATATGCAACAGAAATGCAATGTGTAACAATGTACTACGTATGCACACAATGGGCGTACGTAGCATGAAATGTATTGTAAAGCAATGTACTAAGTACGCACACAATGGGCATACATAGCATGAAATGTATTGTAAAGCAATGTACTAAGTACGCACACAATGGGCATACATAGCATGAAATGTAGTGAAATCATGTACTAATATGTACTAACGAACGTAGCAGGTATATGATGTGAAAACATGGAAAACATGAAAGTAACAGGTAGGCACATGTGTTTCACCCCAAAACAGTTTGGAAAACAGTAAAAGAGGGGTTCAATATACTCACCTGAGATTGCTTTGTAGTTCTTGTATAATAACCAAATAATGCTAGAGATCACGGAATATCAAACGGCACCTAATAGGTAGCTATGTCAATATACCAGACCAAATCGGAAGGATCGGATAGTATGCGGGTTCGTAAACCAAACGAGTATGGAGACTCGTGTAATATGGTTTAACAAAGCCTACATACTAAAATGAAACCTAACCTAAGTGCTTGCGACCCATTACGACCCGTTTAGGTAGCTTATGCCACCTTAACGCGTCGTTCGCGTAGAACGCGTTTGAAACGCCTAACATCGTGACCACAAGGCATAACCTCGGAAGGTTATAGCTATGGTCACCTAATGTGTTTGGTCAGATCCTAATGATCGACCAAATGGGTCGGGTTCGAAAGTATAAGCTATGGTCTAGATCGCTTACCTTACGACCCTATATACGCACTATACTAAAAGTGACGAGCTAAGCATGTTAGAACATGCTTAACTAAGTTTAGAAAACAGGTTTGGCATCAAAGCAAACGGCTTTGATGCTCACGAGTAGTTTGGTTACAAAATATGCAAGAATGCACATTTTGGCCGAAACTACGACTCGTCACTGAGCCTAGATAACGTGGTAATCAGTAGGTATAGTCACTACGGGCTATAACCATCGTGATCACACTCACGTTATGAAGTTCCAACGAACTTCGCATCGACCATAAACTGATCAATGCAGAAAGTCAAACATAGTTCGACTTTCGGACTCGAAAAGCGATAAAACAACGAAGGAACACTTACAAAGGATCCCCGAAAGCTAATCTTGATCAAAGAAACTTAGGTATGAAGCAATACTTCAACTTAGAGCTTTTTAGATCAGATTCTTGTGGGTTTTTGCAAGAATGGGGGGGGGTATTTATAGGAAAAGCATAACCGTTAGGATCATTTATCGAATACCATGCCACGATCTCACCCGTACACTTGTCGAATTATTGTGGTTACTGAATAATGGCCCTTGGCTCTTGATTGGGTGAAAGGGCATTGCCCCTTGAATGAACGAAAGGCCAACTGCAAGTGGGTTCAATGAATCTGCTGTACTGGGGACCCCTTACGGACTGTATGGCTTATGGCTTACGGTCCGTAAGCCCCTAGTTTGGCAGTTTTACAGTTTTGGTCCCTACAGCCCCTAATCTTGGTATTTGATGCATTTTTGACACGTTTAAGCCCTGTTAACCCCATTTCAAAGCTCTAAAATGAAGTTAAAGTATAGGGAACTTAAAATGTGCTCAAAAATATCTCGGATGTCGGTTCGTTTGGCCGTACGGTCGCGATGTTCGGTTAATTACGACGGAATGCGCATAAGCGCGAAAGACGATCCAAATTGCGCGACGAATGGATTTTTCTCATGCCATACACTAAGGCATAATATAAGGATGCTTACATAAATTTTTGGATGTCCGGATGTATTCAGAACGTAAGTTATGCGCGAAAGTGCAAACTTATGCACTTTTTGACACTTTTAGTCCCTGAATGATCCAAAAGTTTGTTTTAGCATACCAAACCCCTCAAAGCCTATTTCTAAGCTACGTAAAGGATATTTATGGTATGTTTAACTTATGGACATGTTCCGGAATGTTCGTTACAGTTCAAATTGGCATACTTTCGCAGTTTGTCAAGTTTAGTCCCTGTAAGCGAATTAACTTGTTTTTGCCATACCCAAGCCTTCAAAACTTATTTCTAAGTTATGTAACGGTTATTTAAGGTATGTTGAGTATATGTTGATGTTCCGGAGTATTTGTCGCATTAAACTGAGTACGTTTACGCACCAGTTTGCGTATAATTATCCAGAAAGCGATATAAAGTTTGAAATTGAACAAGAATTAATATGTGCAAAAGATACACATATTTGTACAAGATTCCAAGTATGAAATACAATATTTCAATGGCTTGGTATTTGTTTGATGGTCGCGGTGACACAGGTGTCACAACAAGATACAAGCCTCCTTGAATCACTTTATATGCTTGAATGAGACTTGAAACTTTGATGAAGATGGTGGTTATGTGGTCGTAATGGTGGCGGTTGAGGGGAGCCGAGAAGGAGGAGGGTGTGGGGAGTGAGAGTGAGGTGATGATGAGAAGTAGGGTGTAGTGATCTTGGCCATGCTTTTATAAGATATTTTCACATAATTTGGTCATCCTCACAAGTAAACTATCTAATAAAATAAGGAAATATAATCTTGCACAAGATCTAGGTATGGTGGTGATGGTCCTTGTGACCGAATCGGTTAAGGGGGGAGGGGGGTTGGTTGCAAGTTTTTCCAACTAGATGGTAAGGACTAGTTAGATTTCAAGCATGCACTTTACATATGATATTTATTTATTTTTAGTGGGTGTTAGGGTGTTCGGGGATCACGACAAGCCAAGAAATAATGAAACAATGTTTTTGACAAAAATTTAGTGTTTCGGGTAATGTCCGGTTGTTCGGTTAGATACCGTTCCGTTAAAGTGTTTAATTATTTTGTTTAGTGTCTTTTCGGTATCTTTTTGCAACACTTTTAATTCCTAATACTTAGGAAAACATTCAGGACCATTTAGTCAGTTTTCTGCACAAGGCTAGTATGTTAACAAACACATGTAAGTATGATGCAGTAATCAGAAAATAGTTATGTGAGTCAACACAGTCATCAAGCACTTTAATTAACATTAATACATCGTACGAATACATGTAATTATGAGGGTTGTCACATTCTCCCCCTGTTAAGAAAATTTCGTCCCGAAATTTAGCACGTGGTTACTGAGGAAGCTAGTTAAGTTGCGTGGTTTCCTGGTTTTCCTGGGGTGTCACATCATCCCCCCGTTGATTTGGAATTTCGCCCTGAAATTCTGCAATAGCTTCTGTCTCAGTAGTGGTTGCACTTTTCTTAAACAGCTGGGGATACTTGAGTTTCATTTGGTCTTCTCGTTCCCAGGTATACTCTGGGCCACGACGGGAATCCCAACGAACTCGAACAAGAGGTATTCTGGTGCGCTTGAGAATCTTAACATCTCGATCAGTAATCTCTACTGGTTCCTCGACGAATCGCAACTGGTCGTCGATAGTGAGCTCCTTTAAGGGAACTATGAGGGTCTCATCTGACAGACACTTTTTCACATTCGACACATGGAAAACATTGTGAACTCCGCTGAGTTCTTCAGGTATATTCAACTTGTAGGCGACTTTGCCAATTCTCTCAATGACTTCGAATGGTCTGAGATAACGCGGATTGAGTTTGCCTCATTTGCCAAAACGAACTACACCTTTCCAAGGCGAGACTTTAAGTGGCACTCGATCCCCAACCTGGAACTCGAGTGGTTTCCTTCGCTTATCAGCATAGCTTTTCTGATGGTCATGAGCTACCGCCATTCGTTGTCGTATCTGAGCAATTCTTTCGGTTGTATCTACTACAAGTTCTGGGCCAGTGATTTGACTGTCGCCAACCTCTGCCCAACAAAGAGGTGATCGGCACTTCCGTCCGTACAATGCCTCGAATGGAGCGGCCTGGATACTGGTGTGGTAACTGTTGTTATACGAAAACTCCACTAACGGGAGGTGTTTTTCCCAGCCATTGCCAAAATCGATTACACATGCCCTAAGCATGTCTTCAAGGGTTTGGATGGTGCATTCAGATTGCCCATCTGTCTGTGGATGATATGCCGTGCTCATGTCTAATCGTGAGCCAAAGGACTTGTGCATGGCTTGCCACAATTCAGACGTAAAACGTGAGTCACGATCAGAAATAATGGAGGTTGGCACTCCGTGCCTTGATACCACCTCCTTTAGGTAGATGTCTGCTAGGGTAGAAAACTTGTCGGTTTCCTTGATAGCTAGAAAATGTGCAGACTTGGTCAGTCTATCCACGATCACCCAAATGGTATCATTTCCGCGTTGAGATCTAGGCAGGCCAGTAAAGAAATCCATGGAAATCTGCTCTCATTTCCATTTCGGGATCTCTGGTTGTTGAAGGAAGCCTGATGGTTTCTGATATTCGGTCTTGACTCTCGCACAAGTCAAGCATTTGCTAACGTAGGTTGCTATGTGGGCTTTCATGCTAGGCCACCAGTATGTAGTCTTGAGATCGTGGTACATCTTATCCGAACTAGGATGTACTGAATAACGAGACTTGTGTGCTTCATCCATCACAAGCTCGCGCAAGTTTCCGTACAATGGAACCCAGATGCGTCCGTTAACATAGTAGGCGCTGTCTTCCTTTTGTTCTAACCGTTTCCTTGATCCTCGCAGGGACTCAGCCCTGATGTTCTCTGCTTTCAGCGCTTCAACCTGAGCATCTCGTATCTGGGCAGGAAGACTAGATTGGATGGTAAGTTGTAACACACGTATATGCTTAGGTATAGTATCCTTTAGACTGAGGGCGTCAGCCACAACATTGGCTTTGCCCGGATGATACTTGATCGCATATTCGTAATCGTTCAAGAGCTCGACCCATCGATGTTGTCGCATGTTCAGCTCCTTTTGCTTGAAGATATGCTCGAGACTCCTGTGATCGGTGTAAATGGTGCACTTGGTACCGTACAGGTAATGTCTCCATATCTTAAGCGCGAAAACAACAGCTCCCAATTCCAAGTCGTGCGTAGTGTAGTTCCTTTCGTGAACCTTAAGTTGGCGCGATGCGTAGGCAATGACCTTGTCACGTTGCATCAACACGCAACCAAGTCCTTGGATGGAAGCGTCGCAATAAACCACAAAATCATCAGTGCCTTCAGGCAATGAGAGGATAGGCGCGCTACAAAGTCTATCTTTCAAGTGCTGAAATGCGGACTCCTGTGCATCACCCCAACGATAGGTGACACCCTTCTGAGTCAGTGAAGTGAGCGGTTGCGCAATCTTTGAGAAATCCTTGATAAACCTTCTGTAATTTCCTGCCAAACCCAAGAATTGGCGGATTTCTGTTGGCGTACGGGGTGCAGGTCAGTTCTTGATCGAGTCAACCTTGGATGGATCAACGTGAATCCTATCCTTGTTTACCACATGGCCTAGAAAGTGGACTTCGCGAAGCCAGAAGTCACATTTCGAAAACTTGGCATATAACTGCTCTTTTCGAAGAAGTTCCAGAATAAGCCTCAGGTGTTGCTCGTGTTCCTCCTGACTCTTAGAACAGATCAGGATGTCGTCGATGAACACTATGACAAACTTATCCAGGTAAGGCTTGCACACTCTGTTCATGAGATCCATGAAGACTGCAGGTGCATTCATCAATCCGAAAGGCATAACCAGAAACTCATAATGCCCATAACGAGTCCTAAATGCCGTTTTAGGGACATCCTCGTCTCGGACTCTCAGTTGATGGTAGCCTGACCTCATGTTAATCTTGGAATAGAAACTCGACCCTTGCAAGTGGTCGAATAAGTCATCAATGCGTGGAAGAGGATAACGATTCTTTACGGTCACCTTGTTGAGTTCGCGGTAGTCAATACACATTCTGAAGGTACCGTCTTTCTTCCTCACAAATAACACCGGAGCTCCCCAAGGCGAAGAGCTAGGACGTATTAAACCCTTTTCCAAGAGTTCTTGTAGTTGCGTGGACAATTCTTCAAGTTCTGATGGAGCTAGACGATAAGGTGCACGAGCTATTGGTGCTGCTCCAGGAGCTAGCTCGATTTGAAACTCGACTTGACGCTGAGGCGGAAGACCAGGTAGTTCCTCAAGAAATACCTCAGGAAAATCACGTACAATAGGTATGTCTTCTATCTTCCTTTCTTCCGAGGATGTATCAGAAACAAGGGCAAGAATAGCAGTGTGGCCCTTTCGCAAACACTTCTAGGCCTTAAGGAGAGAGATGATGCCCACAACAGCACCACTCTTGTCGCCACGAATTACGAGGGGTTCTTCACCAGGGCGGGGAATACGGACAATTTTCTCCTTGCAAATAATTTCCGCTTGATGTTGAGATAGCCAATCCATCCCAATAACGACATCGAAACTACCCAGAACGATAGGAATAAGATCGATAGAGAAGGTCTGACCAGCTAGGACGAGGTTACAGCCCTTAACTATGTGTGTGGCTTCAAGACTTTTACCGTTTGCTATTTCTACCGTGTGTTTGGTGTTCAGAAGTTTTGGAGTGCGCTTAAGCATTTGGCTAACTTTTAAGGACACATAACTAGTATCGGCACCCGAATCGAATAATACAGTAACAAAGAAATCGTCCAGAAGAAACTTACCCATCACAACGTTGGGATCATTCCTTGCATCACCCTGACCTATCACGAAGGCACGACCTCGGGTGCCATTACCATTATTGTTGCCCCCGTTATTGCCTCCATTGTTGTTCCCATTTCCCTGGTTGTTGTTGTTCTGATTTTGGTTTAGCTGAGGACAGTTCCTTTTAAAGTGGCCTTCAGCACCACACTGAAAGCATCCCTTATTGCCCTGCTGTTGCTGCTGCTAGTGGTTCTGTGGAGCTTGATGTTGTTGTTGACGATTATGATTCGCAGGGCGTGGGCTCCTGCAATCCTTGGCTTCATGATCCAGTTTGTTACATCTCAGACAACGACCCTTGTGGCACTGCCCGCTATGATGCTTGTTGCACCGGTTGCACTTGGGGTGGTTCCCTCGGTAACCACCCTGTTCTTGACTACCAGAAGATTGCTGACCGGGACTCTGGTGGTCATCAGTCTTTTGTTGTTGGGACTGAACTAAAGTAGAACCCTTGCCCGAATTTCCATCCCACTTACGCTTGTTATCACTGGGAGCCTCAGAAGTAGTAGCGCTAATACGCTTGGGCAGCTTGTTCTGCTCAACTGCCTGATCAGTGAGACGGTGAGCTAGTCGTATAACTTGCTGAATGGTACCTAGGTTAGCTGAAGTCACGTGACTCTGAATTTCTGGTACTAGACCCTTGAGGTACAGCTCAATACGTTTGATGGGAGGGTCCACCATAGTAGGACACAAGATAGCTAGTTCGTTCGACCTCTTTGTGTATGCCTCGATCTCAGACCTCGTCATCTTCAAATTGAAAAATTCCACCTCTAGCTTGTGGATGTCGTCACGACTACAGTACTCTTCTTTGATCAGCTCTTTGAAGTCATTCCATCGGGTGGCGTTAGCAACCGCCAACCCTAGCAGTTGGACCTGTGCTTTCCACCAGGTTAACGCAGCACCTTCGAGTGTTCCAGTAGAAAATTTCACCCTACGATCTTCAGGGCATTCACACATCTCAAAAACAGACTCAAGCTTCTCGAACCAGTGAAGAAGACCTACAGCTCCTTCTGTGCCGCTGAAAGTACTAGGTCAGCAATCCATGGATGTTTTGAACGTGCACACAGGAGGTTGTGCGGGTTGACCTGTCGCGCGAGAATTAAAAGACAAGGTTAAGCACAAGATTTGGTTCGCGAAGGTAGGATCTAAACGTCCTAAGATGGGTTGATATGGCAGGTTATACCTCCTGCAGGGACAGCCGCGAGTGCCTCAGCAACTCGTTCATTGATCAAGGCTGTCAACTGGGCTTGAGTTAGGTTGATACGTCCTCCGCGTCCGCTCATGATCTTCACAACGAAGCAACGTAAGTGAGGAAAGTGTCGCGAAAGTGCGTAAGTGTGGGACGACAGTAAGGAGTAAGCACACAAGGTTCAAATAGCAATTATCACGTTAACTAATGCACTCTGTGAACTATCTAACTGACAATATAAACATAATGCATACCACCGATTGTGTCGAGTCTTGCACGTGGAGCGAAGCGTCGTTGTGGATCGTTGAGCACTGTACAGGTTATAGTCTGGTTTTATCAAAAAGCCTTTCCCCTTTTTAAAACCAAGTTCACTATAACCATTGGCTTTGATACCAATCTGTCACACCCCCAAAATCCACCATGCGAAGTATCACCGCTTGGAGGCGTGACATGACCAGGATCGAGCCACCAATCATATTGAACAACGTAATTAAGTAAATAAAACCAACCACAATACAATTGGTGACCAAAAGAAAGTAACCGACTTTAAGTTAGCAGCGGAAGCATAAAACGTAAGTCCAAAACATAAGTCCCATTGTTCATAAGTTTAAAGACCCGAAACATAAGTTCCATAAGTTTATAAAGTTTAATTATTAAGTACGGGACATAACAGTTCTCATCCCACAACGACCTCCTCCTCGTGCAAGCTCCATAAGCATCTAGCGACATGTAAGGCATGTAACAACGAGTCAACAACAAAGTTGAGTGAGTTCACGGTTGGTTGTTTAGTTTTAAGTTATTTCCGAAAACATGGTTTGTCTTTCGTTGGCTTAATTGCCGTGGGGGTTACCCCATAGTTGAAAGTATGATTGACCAGTTCCTTCTTTATTACCCAAGCCATATCCATAATCAGTGGGGGCTTCCCCATGTAAACCACTAGATCGTTAAGATATCGACAACTGACGAACAATAGTTGTGCCCTACGTCAATGTCTATCATCATTGACAGTTTGCCATAGTCCATTAGTACACGCCCGTCCGAACGGCACGGTGTGAGGTTTGTTAAACCTAATAGCGTTATTAACTAATGACCCGCTCGTCATCGGCCTCGGCGATTAAGTCGATATAAAATGAGGGACTTAATGATAGAGCTTTGTCTAGTAATTTTTTAAGGTTGTTGTCCTACCCAAGGAGGACGAACGTACGTATTCTACCTAAGGAGAATACGCAGGATTAATATTGGCATCCTACCTATGGAGGATGGCCGTACATATCCTACCCAAGGAGGATATGTAGATTTCGTTTTAAATTCTTTAACCCATTCCCAACCACCGGGAATCCCATGCCTTAGAAAGTGTGTGAACTCACCTCGGTTTGCTCGGTTAGATTAATTACTCAAATAATCAGGAAATCAAGCACGTCCTAATAAGGTACAGATAACAATCAGTTTCTTATGCATAACACGTATCCCACGTACGGTTTATCTACTCATTACTTCTATCACATACCACGCAATTCAAATGCCAAGTTATATCGTTAAGTTACATTATTTTGCCCTAAATAATATAACTAGTTCACAACATAAGCAAATAATCACACAAGCGTTTTAGTATTAAAATATATATTCTAAATATATAATTCTCCATTTTTATTTAAGAAAATCAACCTCCGTCACTCGTATCATGTTACAAAAATCATGGCAAAGTTTGTATTCAAAACACAAGTTATAAAGTATACTTGCAACACTTGTTTGGAAAAATATTTTCTAAGTGTTGGAATTTTTAGAAAATTTCGCCAGAGTTTCCTTTGTAAACGGAGGTGTCCATGCTTACTAGCATATCATTTTCTTTTTCAAAATTTCATTCAACAATCATCAACAATCAATCTTTACATTACCAAGAGCAAAAATATATGTGTTACACACTAATCATGAACTTGATACATTTCGAAAACGCGTAGTAACTTAGTAATGCTTTTATTGGACTTAGTTACCTTCCGAAGCGTGTTTATTTCTTTAAAAATCATTTTCTTGAAAGTATTTAGTGTTTACAACTTGTAAATAATTTTTACAAAAATTAACCCCTTTGAACTCTTCTTGTAAATAAAATATTCTCATACTTGTCTTATTTCTAAAATAGTGTAAGTGTTTGTAATAGTCATGATTTTCCAAAAACCGCTTCTCTAACTTGGTTTCTTTACAAAAACCCTTTTGTAACTCTTGGATTTACAAAATCATCAACTCACTAGTTTAGTTATATTTCATGGAAAAATCATTTTTATCAAGTTCATCTTTAGCTAGAAGGTGGTTATTTTATGTAGCACATAACCACTTTCTAATCTTGTTAAATCATACTACTAAATATTATTTAACAAGTTAGATTTCAAGCATGCACTTTACATATGATATTTATTTGATTTTTAGTGGGTGTTAGGGTATTCGGGGATCACGACAAGCCAAGAAATAATGAAACAATGTTTTTGACAAAAATTTAGTGTTTTGGGTAATGTCTGGTTGTTCGGTTAGATACCGTTCCGTTAAAGTGTTTAATTATTCCGTTTAGTGTCTTTTCGGTATCTTTTTGCAACACTTTTAATTCCTAATACTTAGGAAAACATTCAGGACCATTTAGTCAGTTTTCTGCACAAGACTAGTATGTTAACAAACACATGTAAGTATGACGCAGTAATCAGAAAATAGTTATGTAATTCAACACAGTCATCAAGCACTTTAATTAACATTAATACATCGTACGAATACATGTAATTATGAGGGTTGTCACAGGGTATTAGTAATGTTAAAATGGGTTATTATACTAACACACGTGCATTTGTATAATTTATAGATTATTCCCAGGAAATCCTTATTGAAAACCCTAAAACAACAATGTGAGTAATCCTCTTTTTGTTAACTGTTTTTACAAAACCCTAAACATCTTTCCATGCGAATAATAGTTATTGAGTATTTGTAAGAATACAATTACAGTCGGTAAATTTGGGGTTTTGTATGCAAAATTTGTTACCACCTGGTAAAGGAGTAACATGACCATAAGTCGGAACGACATTACCGTGTGGTGGTAATTGATATAACTTGGAAACAAATGTAATTGCGGATGCGCCCTCAATACTGTTCAATGCGATTTTTTATTTAAACTTGATTAAACTGGGATTCACTCACCAGTATTTCCCACTGACAAAATGTTTTTAAAACGCATTTCAGGTAACAAAATCTGAAAGCCAAATAGAAGCCAGCTGGACAGCTCTGAAGGCTTGGAAAAGTGGCAATAGAGTTACCTAAAGAATAAAATAGATGTTTTGTTAAATAAAATAGGATTTATTCCTATGAAAGTGTGTATACTGAAAACTTGGGTTTTACCCATGTGTTTAAAGTTATAAAATATGGTGGTTTACTCTGATAAAATATTTCCTAACTACGGTCCTGATGAAAATTTCCACTGCCAAATTGGACAATAACCAGATACCACCGAAACTGACTCACAGCTGCCCGTTCCCGGGGATTAGGGATCGGGGGTTGTGACATATGTCCCGTTCGAAGACGGGATATATGGATCAAACCCTCCAAAATACGGATGACATCGTCTTCATAGTAAACTTGAAACTTCATAATTTGTTGCACCAAGATCCACTTAATTACCTGAAATACATGTAAGTTTGAAAACATCAACAAAAGTTGAGCGAGTTCATGTGTTTTAAGTTCGTAAGCATCAAATGAATCTTTAAAACATTTGAAAGTTCAAGTATCGAAATCCGGTATGTAAAGCGTCAAAGAACATGTTGATCATTAATGTGTAGCTAGGACATTAATATGTGTGCCGACATAGGAAACCGCCAACCCGTAAGCGATTTAGTACCCATCCACCTGGTGAGGGTAACAAAGGAAACTCCATGTAGCCACACAAGGACCCATGAGTGGGGCTCGCCCTGTACCTGATAGATCTACCCCCTTTGTTCCTTGGTCTTAAACAAGATTAATGGTGCTTTGAGTAACAGCCTATTCGCACGTGATTTACTAATTCATTCCGTAGCTTAACCATACCAAAGTAACATGTATTTCCCGCGAGAGTTATAAAACCGAAACGTTAAAAAGAAAAGGGGGACATGAACTCACAGTATTGCATCTAGTAATAAGTTCTAGCAACTGTGTTCCATAAGCGAGAGTTAACCTACAAGGGTTCTAACTCGTTAGACACGTCGATCTCTTCTAGACCTTGTACTCCTTGTTCATCTTGGACGTTATTGTATTCGTTTTGTTTTTGGAACACTTGTGTATTTTAAATATGTTGGCATTTGTTTCGTATGTTTGTTTAGTGTATATATATATATATATACACTTCTTGAGTTCATAATGTGTTAGAACGGGCATCGCCCTTTGTAAGTATCCGTGCTTCGCACAAGTATATGTGGGTTTAGCCCGTATAAGTCCTTGTGTCTCGTAGAAGTATAAGTGGACCGAGTCCAATAGCGTCTTTGTGCCGCGCACGACGCAAGTTTGTTGTATGAAATATATATTCCTAAAAAAATATTTTTAAGTTCGGTGAACGTCGTTCACATGTATACGTATTAGGCTCCACACGGCCCCGTGTGCAGAAGCGTATCTGTACTATCAAGATTTGCAAGATTATGCAAATCTTAGCGTTGACCACGCCCCGTGCTGAGCTGGGCACGCCCCCGTGGTGGGCATAGAAGCTTCCACAGCTTTGTCCATTAATGCAGACATCTGACCATGCCCCCGTGTCCAGTGGGCACGGGCCGTGGTCAGCCCTCTGTTTCTTATTTTTTGCTTTTGGAGATGCTTTCGAGGGGTCGGGCATGCCACGTTTATTCATTTTCTTTGTATTTATGTTAGTTTTTACTGCATATTTGTTCCTTTTGTTCGTTTAAGCTCATTTGGTCCTGAAAATACAAAAGGAAGACAAAAATACACTTTTTCCAACATTAGTACTAAAAAGGATTAGTTTTATGGCTCATTTGATGTAATTTATATGTTGCATTTTACCCACATCATCCTACTACTAATACATACACATACTTATACATATATTATACACCAAATAAGGTATTTGAAGTATATATAATTTTCCCCAAAAATTATAGTGATTTGTTATACTTGAAATCTTACCTCTTTATTTAGTAAAAATAACTTTTTAGTGTTTAAATAAACTCTTGGATGGTTAAGACTTAACCATCGTCATTACGGTTTGTATAATCACAATTAGGGTCGTTAATCACCATTAAGTTTACTAATCGCGATTAACCATGTTAATCACCCCGTTAATATCTTTTTAATCGCGATTAATATTTTAGAAAAATTTCGCCATAGTTTCCCTAAACATGGCGTTTTCCCCACGTTTTAAATGCGTTTAGACAAGTTTTCAATTTCCAAATCATCATCAATCTCATATCAAGTTTTAACATCAACTTTGCATGTATAAATCAACACATAACGCCTTCATTTTCCCCCATGAACTCATATATATATATATATATATATATATATATATATATATATTAACATGCTTTTAAAAAAATTAGCGACACTTTTATATATTTTAACAAGGTCATTAAACCAACACATCTTCTCATGCTTTTGAACTAGTTCACCCATGCACATAAAATTCTTATATCACAAATCATGTCTTTAATAACTTGTAAAAGTTCCATTTATTAAAAATTACTTTCAAATTTATAGTTTAAGTTCATGGATTATGAAGGGGATGATCTTGCTTAGATCTAAACATCTAAATGCTTAGATCATTATTTTTTTACCATGTTCTTACAAGATCATAATCTTTAAACACCCTACTTTAATATAACTAACAAGATAATACAAACTAGTCTACACAAATCAACATATAGTACATATTATTTTTATTATTACATTTTTTTGTAGAATTTTTAGTTTATGATTAGAGTTTCAGCTTTGATTTTTAATGGAGTTTAAGATGACCAAGTCATACACTAGTCTTCTACATAATAAAACAAGCATGAAAAAAAAATAGAATGGAGATGTCTTACAACTAGCACTAGGCTAGGGAAGCACTAAAATGAAGAAGATGTGAAGGTTATGAAGAAGTGAGAGCTCCAAATGCCTCCTAGTGCTTCTCCATAACTTGCATCTTCTTGAAAGTGTATAAGGATGGTTGTAATGAGATTTTTTAGTGAAGAAAAAGATGGTTAAGAGGGGTGTTTGGGGAGCCGTATGTATGAGGGGAAATCGAGGAGGTTGTGTTTGTGAATTTTTTTTTAAATGGTGAATGATAAGAATTGGTGACATGTAAGGTAAGTCTTATGATTTGCTAGTTGGTGATTTAAGTCAACATCTTACCCTCCTCAGACCCTACCTTAGCTTTGCTATTGGTAGGATTTACTGAGTATGATGATGATGATTTAAGTCAACAATATCTTTCACAGTCTTTTAAATCTTTTCATCATAACTCATAAGTAAGTAGGCTATGGGGTGGCCCTTGTATGGCCGAAACTTGGGAAGTTAGACATAGTTTTTTTTTTACATTAAACATGTGCACTTGTTCAGATATTTAAGCAATTAGTGAGTCTTGCATAATTAAGATATTAACGATAGATTAGGGTGTTAACTAGTTTACTAGTTTAGTGGGTATTGTTTTGGGATGCTAAAAATGACACTAGTTCCCTCATTGTTTCAATATCGGGTGATATATAAAAGACGCTATATAATACTGGGTGCTATGGTTTTAATTTACCATCGACGCCATAGCGTTAATTCAAGGCCTTTACGAGGCCAGAATATGGCTAACTAGTTCGCTAGGTTTTTGGTTTAGGCAATCGGATGGTAGAAATACAATTTATTCGCCTATCGGCTTGAATTTGGACAATGTATGAAAGTCGCGGCGTAACACCGGGAGTTTATGTTTCTGGTATCCCATTGATATCCCCAAGCTTATTAGGATGTCGTATATTATTTAAAAGTCCTACGAACATTAAAAGCAGAAATTTAGTGTCGTGGATATTTTATTTTGTTACAGTTTGGCGCAGAACGTACACCTTATAAATGTACATTTTTTTTCTGAAAGTTTATATGTTTTATCATTTGGTGCCCCAAGTTAGGGGGTTTTATTTATATTACAACTATAATATTCTTTCATGCCGTTCGTTGCTCGTTCGGACAGTTTTCAGAACTAGCTGGCATGAATAGTGTGTTCCGGTGAATAGTGTTTTCAGCATTTTGCCAACATATTAGGACATAGTTTGCAGTTTTCTCGCGACGTGGCGATTGTATTATTGTTGTCTGACATATATAACCATGCCCTATGATTGCTAGATTTTGTACCTAATCATGCAATAATTAAATCGTAATGAACGTAACTAAACGTTAAATCAAGTGCTTAAGTTGTACAAAATCACCATTATTTTTGCGAGTTGTCACAACCGTATGGTCTCCCCTTGCGGTCCGTAAGGCCCTTTGTTGCACAAAACTTTTAAACTTTGGCAGTTTTGGCCCCTGGACTTGTATTGTAGCATTTTGTCATTTTAACCCCCTTTAACCTAATATTTAGGTTATATAAAGGTGTTTAAGGCATGTGTAACTCAGATTTTGTCCGGAAATGTCGTGGATATCGTTGTGTTCGATCATAGGGTTACGTGTTTCATAAATAAAATATAACATTTTATTGAACACGAAAAAGATTTTATTGAATACGAAAATGTTCGAAATTGTACAATGATGAAAAATGTGTAAATGTCACACGTATATATATTAAGATTTCTGCGATTTGAACGATTTTATTGTTGACCTTTAGAATGTTGTACCCCTTATCACATCCACTTATATACAATATATCTACGATTTGCGCTTCGTAATATATTTACATAAGTATGGACATATTCGACATATATCGTAATTCTCGTATTTCATTAATTAACGCACTTTAACATTCTCAAGCACTTAAACACCAAATAACTCATCAAGTTAACTTAGGCATTATCTTCATGCTCAACACAATTTACACACCTAACGTGACTTTTGACATAGTTTACCGTTTTCATCGCACAAACGCATAAACATAGTATTAATTCATATCATCATGTATTCACTTAGCATATCACATTATTCATACTCATATTCACATATCACTTTGTCAAACATAAGTTCACCCGTGAATAACCCATTTTCACGTACATCGAAATATGCGTATTTTAACGTTTTTGATAACGTTTTCGGGCGTCGGAAGTCACGTATGACTAACCAAACACCAAAGATACTTAATATAAGCAAAAATACTTATATTTATTATAAAAATATTAGTTTAAAATCTGATTTAAAACAGTTTTGCAAAAATCACTTTAAAAGCCGATTTTTACCGTTTTTAATGCATAGTCTTGTACCGAACTTTACCGTAACCATCCCAAATCGTCACGACAAACACATGTTATTTACTGGTTAAAATGGTGGTTATACTCATGATAGTGCAGATTTCATGTAAGGCACATAAATCATGCAATTTTACCCATTTTACTACTTTTTAAGCTACATGTACAACATTCAAAGCTACCAAATCTATGACATGATTTTATATCATCATATTATATCACAAAACATTATTTGTAATGATCACATTCTGCTTTAACTTGATTTCATCATATCATTTCAAGTTCATCAAATCATGATCATTTAGTCATCACGCATGCTTATGTACAAATACCTAATGCATGTTTATCATATCATCATCCATGAACTCTATATGCATCCAACATTTATTTATCACATCTTTAAATAATCGAGACACCAAGTTCACTTAAATCATTCACCTAATCACTTTGATTATATTGCATGCATCATTCTTACACATTTATGAACAATCCAACAAAACTCACAATTTCAACATATATATATATATATAGAAAAAAGTGTAATGTACAATAGGGCTTATCGTATGCTCGTATGATATTATGAAATCGCATGTTATAAAAAGCATGTTGGAAATCGCATGTTGGTATTTTTGATGAAATCGCATGTTGTTTTTTGTACCAATTTCGCATGTTGGTAAATATGATGAAATCACATGTTGGTATATAAAGCAATTTTGCATGTTGGTTTTTTAGCACAAATCGCATGTTCAAGATTGAATTCTCACAATATCGTACGACTAAGATGATCACGTACATTTTATACGATAGGAGCCATTGTACGTTAACCTAACCCTATATATATATACACCTACAACACACATACATATACATACACTTTAAATTTTTAACCTTTTCACATTATCATTTCAAACCACAAGATCTTTCATGAAAACCTTCTTGATTAATCATGCATAAACCTTTCAAGAATCTTATCAATCACAAATCAATTAACAACCAAAACAAAATCATCATCACACACATATACATACTCACGGCTACATATACCCACATATACCCTTCCATTTTAATTTTATTCAAAATCATTTGTTATTTATAATTCAAGTGTTATGAAGAATCCATGTGTTTAAGAAACTTTATTTCATCCTCATCCTCATCATCATCATCATCAAAGAATAGGAATTTATGATTAAAAATATAAGTTTATACCTTTCAAAATAAATGGGTTTTGATGAGATTTATGATGGTGGTTTTGCTTGTTTGTTCTTGAAATCACTTGAAAACACCTTTGGATCTTCAAACCCACATGAAAGTTACTTGAAATGGGATTGATTCTCCATGGAAGTAATTAAAAATCTGAAGTGAGTGTGGTAGTGTGAGGGTTCGGCTGAGAGCTATCAAGGGGAAGAAGGGAAATGATTTTTGATTGTTTTTGAAACTTTAAATGGTTAATTAGAAATGATTAGGTTTTCTTTAAGGCTTACACTTGTCAAGACTGGAGAAATCAAGAGAGAGGTGGGCACTCTTGGTGCAGCCACTTTGTCATGCACACACACCACATCTATATATACATATATCATATATATCATAGGCTAAAAACATGTATTTTACTAACTACCGGACATTTTATCTTGCGTTTTATCGCGTTTAAGGTTTTTAAAAATTATTTTATCAACTTATAAAATAATCTCATCAGAATATTACTGAATAATATTTTGTTCTCCTAGACTGGCAACGTTGTATGTATTTTGCAGTATACGCACTGCATTACGAAGTTTACGTTCTAATTCGCAAAATAGAGATTTTGAACGCTTTGATTTATTTTTTCCTCATGGTCCAACGGGTCATCCACAATAATTGCTCAGCTTCAGAGGGGCGGGGTTTTGTCTTTGGTATATTAGGGTTTGCAATTCAGAAAGGGGTGGCGGCGCAGCTTGTTGCCCGTCTACCTTCTGTTTTGATGTAACTTGGTAAGTATGAATGAAATAAGAATACGATTTGAATAAGAAAAAGAATATAATTAAAAATAGAATTTTAATCATAACAGAGTATTTTTTAGGATTTTAACATTAATCGGGCGCTCACCGATGTTCGTTTCGCATTTTGTTCATTACGCAATAAGCGTTTCTCTTATCATAGCCAACTTAATATTTAGCAAAGTCTGTATTTTCCAACACATTAAAAATCACATAATAACACCATATTTAATAAAATTTGGTTATTATTCGTTCATTACACATGCTAAATTTGTCGGGTGTCACAGTCTCCTTTTGTTTAGGAAATTTCGTCCCCGAAATTTTACTCCACAGGTTTTGGTTTCGCTTGGTGGAAATAGATGAGGATTTTTTCGCTGCATCTGATCCCGTCGCTCCCAAGTGAACTCGGGTCCACGTCGGGAATCTTATAGAAGGGGGCTCGAGGCTGTAGTCTCATGATCCGCCGTTCGATCTAGCTTCATGACTGCCTGCTCAAGATGAACCATCAATCTTTGGTATGTATATCAAGATATGTCTATATGAAATCGATATGAGAATATATTCATTGGAACACTTGAAACTAAATTGTTCTGATCAGTTATCGAACTTTTTTTGCGCTGATCTGGTTTTGACTTTCTTTGACTAAATCCGAACCAACTTTAAATCCGATCCGATTTGATAGTTTGGGCCAAAATCTGGTTTCGAGCAACCCTGGTACTTAGGCTTTGGGCGTGAAGGAGGGTAGTCACTTAGGGGATGATCCGTCACGTAGGTAGCCACGTCATCGGCTCTTGGGTATGAGCCCCGAGGGAAGGGCCTAACGTGTGGGTGATGAGCCCCTTTATATATACAAGATGCATGTATGTATATGTGTGTTGGATAAAGAAAGAGAGAGAAACGTCTTCCCCGTCGGTTGGGCAATGTTGGAGACGGGACGGGCCCCAAGGGAGCGGTGTGGACGGGCCTCGCCACGACGTGGATATCACCCATACCGTCCAGCCTACACAAGCATAAGAGCGAATATTCTAATTCTAATTCTAAATTCAATAAAATCCAATCCAACCCATATCGACCAAAACACTATCCAGCAACCTGATAATCATTGTATATCCGTTTTTTTTAAAGGCGTACGATTAGGATGTCGCTAACCGCGTTAGTAGTTAGTATTTATCACTAAATTAATATTAAAATCCCCTTTGCTGGATTTAACCCAAAACCTCCAAGAGAAGCAAAAGCTTTCCACCACTAGGCCAAGATAATCGCCATTGGTGTTTATCCGGTTTATCTGTCGAATCTTATAACCGGATCTGACCCGGCTACAGCGCATAACCCCTAAAAAGTAAAACCCCCATCGCTTACAAGCCTGCCTGCATCATCTAGCTCACCATTCCGACAGCAAAATGGTCGGAGCGTTGGTTCGTGCTCTCTTTTCCACCACCAGGAAATCAATCTCCTCCTCCTCTTCTCTGAAACCGTCGATAAATGCCCGCCTTTTCTCCTCCGCCACTGCAACGGCTGCTGCTGACCCCGGCGGCGCGCTGGATCCTAACCGCCTCCGCAACGTGGCGGTGATTGCTCATGTCGATCATGGTAAAACGACTCTTATGGATCGCCTGCTTCGGCAGTGCGGGGCGGATATTCCACATGAACGGGCGCTTGACTCTAATCAGCTTGAGAAGGAGCGTGGAATCACCATTGCTTCTAAGGTTTTTCTTTTTTTTTTTTATATCTTTACTTCAACTGCCACTGATTCTTAGCCAGTATTCCATTAAGCTTATTCATTTTTGCTTTCTTTCTAGTAAGTCTCTCACTGAAAGTTCATAATTACTGTTACCTGTTTTTGGTATTTGTATAAATAAGAATTGAAAAGGGCTATTTGTAGTTAAAAAATGGAATCAACAGGAAAGTATGATTGCAGTTCAACTTTAAAGGCCAGTTTCATCTTCAAGTATCTGGATTCTTACTGTTAAGTGATGAAGAAATCAATAAGCATTTCTTCTTTCCACACAAGCAATCGATATGAGTTTAGTTTAGTTTGGTTAAATTAATCTTCTATGTAAATATTTTGGAATATTGGAAATCCTTGATGGGAAGTCGAGGATGATGGTGTTTTTCCTTCTTCTATGAACCATGGGACTGTGAAGATTCTTTTCATTTAAGTTCTATCTCTTTGTTTGACCCAACCAATCTATTGTAAACGTTTAAAGATAAATTTGTACATCTTTTTCTAGTTAATACATGTCACTATTTTCAAGATGATTTCGTTACTAGGTTTAAAAATGCACTTGTATTTACGTCTTTGGGTGTTGATTTTCATCACTTGTAGATCACGTCCATTTCGTGGAAAGAAAATGAGCTAAACATGGTTGACACACCTGGACATGCAGATTTTGGTGGTGAGGTACGTTTTACCTGATAAAGCTTAGTATTTTTTTTTGCTTAATTTTACGTAATTATATGATATTTGTTATATGTGTGAATGCAATTTTTTTTTCTCTCTTGTTTGATGCTTTATACTCCATTGCTTGGTTTAAAAAAGCGCGAGGCGCTCCGAAGCGTTTTGGTTCCAAAAGCTTTAAGCGAAGCTTCAAGCGCGAAGCGAGAGCTTCACGTATACGAAGCGCTCAAAATAAAAAAAAATATTGTACACATCAATATGACCTATTCTACTTGTTAATCAATAATAAACCCAAAAACATGATTAAAAACACACTTAACACAAGAAAAGCATAGTTAAAACATAAATTAAAGTCGAAACACACTTAAAACATAAACATAAAAATAGTCTTTAATCAATAATCATCATAATCAAGTACGTATTCATCTCGGGTCACCAGATGAGAAGGACTTTTCCGAGGCAGCAGTAGTGCTGTTTGATCCTGAGGCTATTATGATTTCTAAACAGAAATCAAGTTGCAGAGAGAATAGAAGGAGAAAGAGGAAGACAGCGGCTGACATGTTAAAAGACAGCGGCTGATTATTAGGGTAAAGAAGTAGGGCCTCATTTAAACCCTATTTAAAGACTCTTGGGCCTAAAAAATGGCCTAAATGTGACCTGGTTGGGCTGAAGCGTCACTTCAGACCATCATCGCTTCGCGCTTAAAGCTCGCTTCAAAACGCTTCACGTGTTGTAACGCTTCAAACCAAAAAAAGCGCTTTTCCAAACGCTTCAGCGCTTCACACTTAAAGCGCGCTTAAAGCTCACTTTTTTAAACACAGCTCCATTGTATGTTACTAGAGAAAATGTTTATAATATTCACTTTTTATGTACGATTATTTAGGTTGAGCGGGTTGTTGGCATGGTTGAGGGAGCCATATTAGTTGTGGATGCTGGTGAAGGCCCACTTGCACAGACAAAATTTGTTTTAGCAAAAGCCTTAAGATACGGGCTACGTCCTATTTTACTCATGAACAAAGTAGATAGACCTTCAGGTACAGTTTTTCTTTATCAGTAGATATGATTACCTTTTTTTCTTTGAGCAAAATTAATTCCAAGTGTGCAAAACAAGTATATAGATAACCTTTTATCTTTGTTCTAATTACTTAGAAAATGCCAAGTAAGTTATTCAATCTATGTTTTGCAATACTTGATTTGTGTTGGTTGAAGCATTACCAATCATCTTCCATGCAGTTAGTGAGGAGAGGTGCGATGAAGTTGAGAGTTTGGTATTTGATCTCTTTGCAAATCTTGGTGCAACAGGTGTGCAGATATTTCAATAGATCATATTCATTGTTTTTGTTAGGAGGTGGCAAAATGGGCAGTTGGGCCGACTGGGTAGAGGTGTACAAATCGGTTTTTTTCAAAAACCAGTTTCGGTTATTAACCGAACCGGTTTTTTCACCCAAAACGAAAACCGGTTTTTTTTTATAACCGGTTTCTGTTACTAACCTGTTTTTTCAAGTCCAAAACAATAACCGGTGTAACCGGTTAGGACCGGTTTTCCCAAAAAAATCGTTTTTTTTATTCCGGTTTTAACCGTTTTTTAAAACCGGTTTCGGTTATTAACCGGTTTTTCAGATCAAGATTAGTAACCGGTCACAAACCGGCGGTTCGGTTATAAAAAAAACCGGTTTCGGTTCTAAAACCGGTTTTTTTGTACACCTCTACGGCTGGGTAATTGGTCTAAAACCCTTAAATAAGTTTCTCTTGAATCTTTATAAATGATAAATGCACCAAAGGTGATTAGTTGAGGAAATTGTTACAATAATAAAAGCGTTGGAATTGCCACCTCAAATGATTGATTTTACATATTATTTGAAAACATATATGAAATCGATGTTTCAGAGGAGCAACTTGACTTCCCGGTTTTATACGCTTCTGCTAAAGAAGGTTGGGCATCATCAACATTCACCAAAAATCCTCCGGCTGATGCCAAAAATATGTCACAATTGCTTGATGCAATTGTAAAATATGTCCCCCCACCAAAAGCTAGCCTTGATGAACCTTTCAGAATGCTGGTTTGTTAATTTATAGTGCATTTTACATTCAATTCATAAATATAATATAATTTTCATGTATCCAAGTAAAGACCTGGAAATTGTTATATCCAAATTTATTAAAATGGGTTAATTTCTTTTCAGGTTTCGATGATGGAGAAGGATGATTATGTGGGGAGAATCTTGACTGGGCGAATTACATCTGGTGTGGCTCGTATAAATGATAGGGTTCATGGATTACGTGATTCGGATGCTGGGGTTGTCAAAATTGAAGAGGGAAAAGTATGTGATCTGATGCTCTACTTGTTGTTAACAAATAGATAAATTTAGGATGCTTTGTAATAGCTGGATGCAATTCTGGTGCCTCTTGTTGTTTATTGTTTAGATTGTGAAGCTAAGGAAAAAACAAGGGATGGTCTCGTTTGATGTTGATTGTGCTGGTGCTGGTGATATCATCTCAGTGGCAGGGTTGAAGAGTCCATCTATTGGCCACACAGTAGCAAATGTAGAGGTAACCCCCCAATAATATATATATAGGGTAGGGTTCATGCGAGAACCACCTTTATTGCGAGAACCAATGCGAACACAACCCACTACACTACCACCCCCCCCCCCCCCCCGGTTAAATGCTAAAAACTAAACTCCCCAAAAACCTTAAAAAAATCTAAAAAACACACAATTTTTTTTTAAAATACTTGTTTTAATTAAAAGCGCTACTTTTAGCTTTCAATTTTTTTAAATTCTTTTATTAACGAAAAGTAGCGATTTTTATAAAAAAAAATTATTTTAAAAAAATTGTGTGGTTTTTAGATTTTTTTAGGTATTTTTGGTCGTGTTCACACTAGTTCTCGCAATATAGGGTGGTTCCTAACGGATCCTTCTCCTATATATATATCAACTAAAAAATTAAGTCACAGAATAATGATTCAGTTGTTATTCATGCTGCTAACAAAAGCAAGCTGGTCTATGTAATTTGGTTGAACTTTGTGTCATTAATGAACCGGTCGATTTTAAATTAAAAATAAAAATAATTTCTACTAGCACATCACATTTAGAAGTTCCCATTTTGCCATCTGGAATTTAGCTTTCAAAAATGCATGAAGAGTTCAAAACATCTGTCTTTCAAGAATTTAGCTTCGAATGAGAACATTTGACAATTGACCTCCATATGAAATATACACTTTTTTTCATTCTTAGTGTGCCAATTTTCCTTAACGGGATAGCCGATAACTGACTGAAACCAAGTAAACGAACATACAAGTAACATTAAATAGCATGGTGAACCCACAGACGGACTAATTGTGCTCAAAACCAACATTTAGGTGACCCATCAAATTTTTCATATCTAAAAAAGAGAGTCCATATATATGTCTTTGGGTCAGGTTGCCAACCCTAATTTTAATTTTAAGTGAATACAAATTTGAAAACAAACAAGTAATAGTTCCTTTTCGAGGCATAATACTTTATCAATCATGATAGACTGTTCTGGTTTGTCATCATTTATAAAATTGATTATTAATTTGCATGGCGACACGTTTTTAAGTGGTAAGTTATTTGGCAGGTGATGACCCCATTGCCCACTGTTGAGCTGGACCCTCCAACCATTTCAATGACTTTTGGTGTGAATGACTCTCCATTGGCTGGTCTTGATGGTTCTCAGGTAAGATATACTTTTACCACAGATTTTTTATGAAAAAAAATCAGAGTTTCATATATGTTATGGTCTGTATATATATATATATGTAGTTAACAGGAGGAAAGATTGGTGATCGCCTATTGGCCGAAGCAGAAACAAATTTAGCAATAAACGTAATCCCTGGTCCAGCAGAATCATATGAGGTTCAAGGCAGGGGAGAACTTCAATTAGGTGACATGCCTTCCAACTCACCGTGCGCTTCATATGGCATTATGCATGCTGACTTTTTTTATTATTGTGTGTGACTGAACCAGGTATCTTGCTTGAGAATATGAGGCGTGAAAGCTTTGAGCTTTCTGTCTCACCGCCAAAAGTTATGTATGTTTTCTTAAGAGCCATTTTCGTATATTACCTTTTACTTCAAAATAAAACAGCATTTAAAGATTATGAAGGATGACGTTAATCGAAACAATTTGGACAATGTTCTTCAATGCAATGACACAGGTACAAAATGGAGAACGGTGCAAAGCTAGAGCCAATTGAGGAAGTAACTATTGAGGTACCTATAGATTTAGTGTTTCATTTCCAATACGACATTAGCTTTACAAATATTGATTTCAGGTCAATGAAGAACATGTGGGCTTGGTAATGGAAGCGCTTTCTCACAGACGAGCGGAGGTTACTGACATGGGCCCCGTCCCGGGAAACTTTGGCCGGACTAGAATGACATTAACTTGTCCCTCACGGTCAGCCTTCAATTACAAAATTTATATTATTTCAATAGTATTATAGTTTTTTGAATACATGATTTAGGAGGTTTTATGCATTTTAAATGTACTTTATTTTTCATGCATGGAGACTGCTACTTTTTCCATTATATTATATTATATCTAATTTCCCGTATGACACTTCAGGGGACTGGTTGGTTACAGAAGTGTGTTTAGCAGTGACACTCGTGGCACAGGATTCATGCATCGTGCATTCATGGGTATTCTTATTTTAACATTGTTTTTTTATGAATATTAACTTTGATGTTTCAAGAGTAACATCTTAAAAAATGTTTTTATATTTATTTCTAATGTAGAAAGTGCTCTCTTGTTTGAATATTACATGTATATTTAATATTGAATTTTTCTTCTATTTTGTTTACAATGTTTTTACAGCTTATGAAAAATATCGGGGCCCACTTGGAAATGTCAGAAAAGGAGTGTTGGTAATATCCTTGTTACATTAATCTGTGTCAAATATTGTTCTTTTTCTCCATACTTGGGTTCATTTCAGGAAACTGTTGATCATATTTTGAGTTTTAAAACAAGTAAATTTTATTTTATTTACGTCTCATTTTTGTATGAGCACACTTTTATCAAAATCTATTTTAACTGTAAATTTAATTTTGATATTCTAGAATTCTTGAAAGGAATCAGATGTATGGAGGTGTCTTGATATTTAGACGATGAACATAATATTGCACAAGCACCTCATAATATCTTTTAACATTACTATTTTTGGTTAAAAAGTTCTTATTTTATAAAATAGAAGAATAAAAAGTGTTTTAACTATAAAGTTAATTAAAGAGTTCTTAGCATTCTTTAAAATTATCTATTTTGGTTTTTAATTTATACGCGTATCTGATTGAGGGCGATTTTGAGCACCATAGCTTATCTCAAGCTTTCTTTTTTATCAGGCTTGATGTGAACATACATTAATGATAGTCAACTTTTAAATAATAAAATCTTCATGGTTGGTTACATAGTTACATGGTTATTGAACAGGTATCATGTGCTCGTGGAACGATCACAGCTTATGCTTTAGTGAGTTTGGAACCACGCGGAACACTTTTTGTGACTCCTGGTGTAGAGGTGATCTTCTTTTACCGTTTTGTTATAATTCATATATGAAGTAATTGCACAAAAAGTATATTATTACAATGATAATCTAATTTTTTAATAAAGTGTTTTAGTAGGGTGTATACATTAAAAATACACTCCGCTCAAGTTTCAACCCCTTTGATCCGTTTTATTTCAAGCTTAATTTTATCTTTGTTATTGTTCACTAAGTTCCTTTATGATTGATGCAGACATATGATGGCATGATTGTTGGCGAACACTCACGAGACACGGATCTTGATGTAAGGAGGAAACCCATGTTAATTTTGCTCGGAAATTATGACTTTTTTTTTTTTTTTTTTAGTAACTTGAGGATTTGTGACAGGTTAACCCAGTACGAAACAAGGCACTTACAAATATAAGATCTGCTGGAAATGATGAGAATGTGAAGCTATCACCACCTCGCAGAGTTCGTCTCATTTACCTATTATATATATTGTTGATGAAGGACGATGAATAGTAACTTTATTTTTATAATAATATATAGTATTTTGTTATTTTTTATTCAATATATTATTATATTTACTTTTAGAATTTTTTTTTAATATTTTTCCTTTTTTAAAACCCTATATTTCCTTTACCAGTTTTTTAATAATTCTTTTTTCTTTTTTTAGAACATATATTTATTTATCAATTAATTTGATACTTCTTTAATAATTTACGTTTATAACTTTTTTCTAAAAACTTAAGTGTGTAGTTGCGCTTGATTTTTTCCCAAGTTTTGTTAAAAAACGAAGTTCTACTCAAAATAAAGTATTTATTTGGTATCATAACGGTATGATAATAAACTAAACCGTTCTAATGGTTTGTTTTTTTCTAAACAACATCCTTTATTTTTGAATCACGTTTGTTTTACATTATCATTTGCTTGGTTTCGCCGCAACGCGCGACGTTAAAAAAACTAGTTTTACTTGATCTTAATTATCTTATTTGTTTTAGTTAAATTAACGAAAGATTACCTAAATATTAACCAGAAACTTTGAGCTTACTGATGCTAATTTTTTTCTGTAAAATATTTAAAAAAAAGTTTCTACCATCTTTTTGATTATGTTCTGTACAAATTTTATGCAGATGACACTTGAAGAAGCTATTGGCTATGTGGCATCTGATGAGCTAATTGAGGTCAGTTTATTTGGTCTATACTTTGCGTCAAACGGATCAAATGGTTTAACTTTAATGGAGGGTTGAATCAGTCATGTGGGTCAAAAGTTGTTTAAATTGGTATTCGAAATGCATGAAACCTTTTAAATTGTTTTTCATATAAACAATTAGATTATCATTGTAATTACATAGTTTCATAGTCATAACAAATACATTAATCATTGAAAAATTCATAAAAAAAGTGGTTTGTGGGTTTGGCTCAACCGCATTGAATTTTACTCTTTCGACCTGTTACCCAACTCACCTAATTCAATCAGTCACATTAGGGGTGTAAACGAGCCGGGCCGAGTCCGAGCTCGACTGGGCTCGAGCTCGGCTCGTCATATTTTTCTGAAGCTCGAGCTCGAGCTCGGCTCAATTCGAGTTTACTTATTTGAGCTCGAGCTCGGCCTGCGAGTAAAACCCAAAGCTCGAACTCGGCTCGAGCTATTTTGAGAACAACCTCAAACAAGCTAAAAGCTTAGTTTGAGCTCGTTTCAGTATCGCTTTAACGCGCCAAAGCTCGGCTCGAGTTCAGCTCACCAATTTTTCATCATTATTATTATGTTATATATAAAAAATAAAATAAAATTTTGTTTGGGCTCGTTTAGGCTCGCGAGCCTAAACGAGTTTTGTATTTCAGGCTCGAGCTCGGGCTCGATAACAAAACGAGCTCTATTTCGGGCTCGAGCTCGGGCTCGGCCTCGTTAATGCTCGGCTCGTTCGAGTTTTTAACCGAGCCGATAACGAGTAGCTCACATAGTTATTTTTTGTAGTTGAGCCTGATGAACAACATTAATTAACAGGTTACACCTCACAATATCCGGTTGAGAAAGAGATATTTGGATTCAAACAAACGGAAAACAATGAGCAAACGGCCAAAGGGGTGATTGATGAAATATGTGACAACATTTCAAGGCTGTAAAATTTTGAATTTCGCTTTTTGAGCCAAACTCACACACAACACATCACCATCATATTATTATATATTTTTGAGAAATAAACTGAAAACTAGATGTTGTAGCTCAGGTATTCATTCGTATCTACTGTCTACATAACTTGATCTTGATTTGCAATATAATTAGTTGCTCCAAGTTTAGAACCCTATGACTGTACATTTAACAGTATTTGTATAAATGTTATTTTTGTTACACGTATGAGTCATGTGTCGACATACATGACCGTGCTCTATGTGTTATGGTTTCAGGAGAGGCTGAGGGGGGCTCCATCCCCATCTCTACATCATTCCTTCTATCCACAACACCTCAAAATCCTCGTTGTCAGAGGCGTCTCTGAGAATTCATGTATCCTGTTCGAGCTCGAAAAAATGTGCTCGTCCATAATGTTTTATCTATCTACTATAATAAAAGAAACCAAGTTTTGGACACGTGTCATTCATTGAAGCCGTCTATTTTTATAGATAATTAATATCAATTAAAAAATAATTATACGATTAAATTTAATATAAATTTAAACAATTCATATAGGAAATCTATACTATATAATAAAAGAAACCATATTTGAGACACTTGTCATTCTCTCATTTAATTGATTAAAATTATTAATAATACTAATAAAAATAATATTTAATCTAAATTAATACAAATTTTATTATTAATAATATTTAATCAAATCTAAAATCTAATCTAATACAAATTTTTGTATATATGTGTATTTTTTTTTAAGTTGCGATGATCTTATAATTAATATATATGATTATATACGACTTGGAAACACAAGAATATGATAATGACTTTCAAAACAAAATGTCCAACACCCTCTATATAAGTACAAATTTTCTATATATCCTTTTAATAGTTCAAAATTATATAAAATATATTATTGATATATATAACTAAAATTATTATCAATAATATTAATAATAGGTTTAGAATCAAATACAAAGATTCAAAAAATAAGAAGTCATACAAAGGGTATCGAATAGACTCTGATTGACCTCATTCAACCGACATTAGAGCTGTCTTATTGAACTCTACGACATTAAATTAATTAATATATACGAGCTGATGGGTTACATTTATATTAACTCATTTATGTCAATATGGTATGTAAATGTCTCTGTCTTTGTTTTGCATTTACATGAAATATCTATACTATATAGTTTAAATTGTTCAACCCGTGTAACACACGGGGAACTAACCTAGTAATATATATAATATTTTAAAATAGAGTAAATTTACAAAAATCGTTTTTTATGTATGTCACTTATTGCAAACTGTGTCCTTTGTCTTCAATAATTACAGAAAACGTACTCGATGTTTGCAAACCATTGCAAGTAATGTCCTTTAGCCCTAACCAAGTTAATTTAAATGATTTATTTATTTTATTAAACTAAAATAGTTAAGGGTAGAACATATTTCAAAAATGTTTAAAAGGTGTTTATTGGTTCTATACTTATATTTTCGTGTTCAATTCTCAACTCAAATACGGTAATCACTATATTTACGTGACATTTATAAGAACAATCACCGCAATCACCCCATCCGTCGTATATCGAGTATATCCGTTAGTTTTTTTTAAGATATAAATTTTTATTAGATTCATTCAATCCGTGTAATAAACGAGATTTTTTAAAGATATAACATTTTTATTTTTTACTATACAAAATTACATTTATGCAACTCGTGTAATACTCGGGGTTTTAAAAATATAACTTTTTTTATTATGTAGTATATAAAATTAGATTTACTCAATGTATAAAGATATAACTTTTATTGTTTAGTATATAAAATTACATGTGTTCAACCCGTATAACACACCCTCCCGCTTTAGGGGCTGTTTGGTAGCCTCTGAATGGTCATTAAGAGGCAACCTCTTAATGAAACCATTAAGAATTTTACCAATGAAAATGTAGAAGAATGTGACATGTGATGATTTACCATTCAGAGGTTACCTCTTAACCATTCAGACTTGAGGTTACCTCTTATTCATTCAGATGTTTTAAACCATTAAGAGGTAGCATCTGAATGGTCATTAAGAGGCTACCAAACAGTCCCTTAGTCTCCCTAACGGTCGAACTTAGTCTCGCTCCTCAGCTCGACGAGGTTTTTAAAAATGTAACTTTTTTGTTATTTAACATATAAAATTACATTTATTCAACCAATGTAATAAAAGAGATTTTTAAATATATATTGTTTTATTATTTGGTATATAAAATTGCATTTATTCAACCCGTGTAATAAACGATATTTTTTAAGTTATATTTTTTTTTATTATTTGGTATATAAAATTGTATTTATTCAACTCGTGTAATACACGAGGTTCTAACCTAGTTAGTATTTAAAAAAAAAATCAAATTAGTATTGGGCTCAATAAAACTAATGCCAAGTGGTCTAAATTCTAAACCATAAAAAATGATTTGTAAATGGGTCTATATTGGAACTGGTATGTGTTTGTTTACTATTTAAAAAAAACGTATATATATATATATATATATATATATATATATATATATATATATATATATATATATATATATATATATATATATATATATATAGGGTAGGGTTCCAGCGTGAACAACCTCCTAAGAGTGAACTGCGTGAACAGATATGGACCTTTGATTTCCTTTTTAGTTGTTAAGGGTAAGATTGTAATTATATAAAAAATTAGATTTAAATCATTATTTTAATAATTGAATTAAGTTACATCTTTCCTGATTTAAATTCATTATCCACATTATGTTTATTTATTAATAAGATAATTATCAAAACAAACAACAAATCACCAAATTTCAATTTTAATTTTTATTTCAGATTTCATCACCAGAATTCAAATTTTGATTTTTAAGATCCACGTAACCTTCATATTTCAACGGTATACACATGTGTACTTGAATATAAATAGAACAGTACACATGTGTACTCAGCATCGTACATATGTGTACAGTAATTCACAGGTGTACATCAACATTCAATACACAAAAAATTCTGAGATATCACAAAAACAGACGACATACACATGTGTACATCGCATTAAAAAGAGGGCAAAATCAGAATACGCATGTGTACATCGCATTTAAACAAATAATTAATTTAATAATTGAATTAAGTTACATCTTTCCTAATCCTTGATTTGATTTGTAAGAGATTTATGCATTCAATTTAAGAGGATAATGGATTACTTGATTTGTGAGAGATTTATGCAATCAATTTAAGATTGAAATTACACATATATCCTTTTTGTATTTAATTAAATGGAAAAAAATAACCAAATAATTACCATCATGCCACTCACTGTAATCTCAAGATCATAAAAATGAAGGGCCCAGATCAGTTCACGCAGTTCACTCTTGGGATTTTGTTTACGTTTGAACCTAATCCTCTCTCTCTCTCTCTCTCTATATATATATATATATATAGGTAAAGAGTATGGTACAAATATGGTTATCGTACATTACATACGCTATATTTTGAGCCGTACACGTGTCCTGATTCGTTTTCGGTTCAATAAGGTTAGATCAGACAATTAACCTAATCATCAGAGGGCAAATTCGTCTATTCATTCATTCAGCGAGAAGTTCGTTATAATATATCCCGGTAATTATTATTCAAATCAGTTTCAAATTTTCCATAATTCTCAATTGGCAGTTTTCGTTCTTCTGTGTTAGGGTTTCATTCAATTTGTTTATTTCGATGGATCCACAGAGTAGCACTGGATGAACAGAAGTTGATTTTGAAGAAAATCGACCGATCGGTGATCATGCTCAATATAGGAGACCGTTAATATTAATAATTAAATATATTATTTTATTTACCTTACTCCGTTTTTAATGAAACTTAGGTTAAAACGTAGATAAAAATATGCTCGTTCTAGTGACATATTCGTCGTTTTATAAAACGTCATATTTTAAAAGTTATACAAGAAAAACGAGTTAAGCAGCTGAATTAATATATATAAGCAAGCAAGCTAGCATGTCAAGCAGGCAGGTAGGCACGTCACTTATCCCACATCGCCCCAGAAATCATTTGAGGTGCCTGCTTGCTTCCTTTAAATAAGAGTCTCAGTAGTTTGTTTAGGTACCAGTTTTTTTAACGGGAATGCTCTAGTATAGAGAATCCTGAGTATACGATACCCCGTTGGGTGTTGTTAATAGTCGTTTTTGGAGCGCGAGTAGGAGCAGGAGTAGGGAAACTCTACATCAACGTGTTGTAGATAGTTTTGAGGTATACTCTCGTTTAAGTTTATGTTTAGTTATTTATTATTTATTTTTAGTAGTTAATATTAGTTTTATTATTAGTAATAATATATTAGTAGTAGTAGTGTTAGTATTATTTTTAGGTACTAGGGTTATTGTCAGGGGCGGGTATTGGGTAGCCTAGCCTTAGTTAGGCATGGACTGATCACCCATGCTTAAACAAGGTAGGGTTAACCAATATCCAACCATGATAATGACTAGTTAGGTGTACCATTACCTAACCTAGGATTATGTAATTGTGTCAGGACCTTGAGACATAACCCAGTATTACTAGCGGCTGTTAAGCAATTGCTAATCAGGTGAGTCATCATACTTGTCTTTTAAACTGTGATAGTATACTCGTCCATAACTGGTAATAATGAGAATGCTGCGGTATGCATGTGTCAGTAGGGGTATATGGGATCCTATTATGCTTAATGAGGTGTGTCACTCTGGGAAGGGTAATAAGGTGTTGTACCCACAGGCACTTCGTGCTTATAAGGTCCAGCGACACACACTCATACCTATGTGACGGCCGTAGGGGGGCACAGCTGGAGGACCAGTATGTCTCTTGTACGGTGGTTTGTGACAAGTCAAATGTGACCTATAAGGTTCAATGAGGCCTAACCTGACTATAATGTGGTCACATGCCCATATTGTGTATGCATATAATGTAAACTGTGGTCTGTCTTTATAAAAATTGTATAGTATGAGCTCACCAGTATATATCTGACGTCGTTTTGAGTATACTTATCTCAGGTGAGTCATGAGGAAAGCTATAGGAACTACTTGACAGTTGTGGAGTTTAGAAGATCAAGGAGTTCTTAGTTGCCAAAAGTTTGTGAATAAATAAAGTGTTGTACTCAAACTATTATAAGTTTTAATGAAAGTTTAGTTTGTTTCCGCTGTAAGTGTATCAATTGGCAAGAACCAAGTATCTAGTTAAATCATAAATATTCAAGTATCTAGATTAAGCATCAAGGGTCAAGCTTCAAGTGTCTAGTATTTGTATCAAGTCTCATAGTTTATGTTTCAAGAATCAAGCATCTAGATTAAAGGATCAAATATCATAGTATCAACAAGATTCACACCAAAGGCATCAAAACATCAATTCCATAAAACCATAGGGCCTAAAATTGACAACTTATCAGAAGTTCAGGGACTGCTCTTGCCAAGTGTCTAAAGTTCAGGGACGTTGGGCGTTACAGTCTCCCCTCCTTTAGGAGATTTCGTCCCCGAAATCTTAGAAGAAGACTGTTCGAAGAGATGCGGATACTTGGCCTTCATATCACTTTTCAGCTCCCAAGTGAATTCAGCGCCGCGCTTTCCTTCCCATCGAACCTTAACAATGGGAATTTTACGGCGCCTCAGACGCTTGACAGTTTGATCCATGATTTCGATCGGTTTCTCCACAAATTGAACAGCTTCATTTATCTGCAAGTCTTCAAGAGGAACCTGCAGTCCTTCGTCGGCTAGGCATTTCCGTAAGTTAGATACGTGGAACACTGGATGCACGTTGTTTAGCTCCTGTGGCAAGTCGAGTTTGTATGCTACCTTGCCAATCCTTTCGAGTATCACGAAAGCACCCACATAGCAAGGCGCGAGCTTTCCCTTTTTACCAAAGCGAACTCCTCCCTTCCAGGGGGATACCTTGAGCAGTACTCGGTCTCCAACAACAAATTCCAGAGGCTTCCGCCTATTATCAGCATAGCTCTTTTGTCTGCTCCTAGCCTTGATCAAGTTATCACGGATCTGGAGAATCTTATCCGTTGTTTCTTGAACAATCTCAGGGCCGGTGAACTGCTTTTCCCCAACCTCATGCCAGCTGAGAGGAGATCGGCATTTTCGCCCATATAAAGCTTTGAAAGGAGCCATCTGAATACTGGAATGGTAGCTATTGTTATACGAGAATTCTATCAATGCTAAATGTACATCCCAGTTACCACCAATGTCGATGACACAAGAACGAAGCATATCCTTGAGGGTCTGAATAGTACGCTCGGTCTGACCATCCGTCTGAGGATGAAAGGCCGTGCTAAGATTCAAGTGCGTACCCATAGCGGATTGAAACGTTTGCCAAAGACGTGAAGTAAAACGACCATCACGGTCCGAGATTATGTCGAGAGGTACGCCATGACGGCTTATAATCTCATCGGTATAGACTCGGGCAAGTTTCTTCACTCTGTAATCTTCACGAATAGGAAGGAAGTGAGCGGATTCGGTCAGACGATCAATAATCACCCAGATGCTATCGTGACCTTTAGAGGTACGGGGTAGTTTGGTAATAAAGTCCATAGCAATGCCATCCCATTTCCAAACAGGTATCTTAGGTTGCTCCAAGAGTCCAGAAGGACGCTGGTGTTCAGCCTTTACCTTCGAACAGGTATAGACACATAGACAGCAATGTCCCTCTTCATGCCAGGCCACCAATAAGTTGTACGCAGATCCTGGTACATCTTGTCGGCACCTGGATGGATAGAGTAACGAGATTTGTGAGCCTCGGTCATAATGAGCTCACAGAGATTATCGCGATCTGGCACCTAGACGCGATTCTGATAATACTGCAGACCATCAGACTTGGTTTCGAGCTGATTCACATTAGCGCCATGAAATTCAACGGTTAAACTTCCTTCATTTGCTGACGAGAACTGAGCTTCACGAATGCAAGCATGCAGATCACTAGATAACGAATAGCCTTGAAATGAGTCTTACGACTAAGAGCGTCGGCCACTACGTTCGCCTTACCAGGATGGTAGCGAATTTCGTAGTCGTAGTCGTTTAACAATTCCACCCAACGCCTCTGTCGCATGTTCAGTTCTTTCTGGTCAAAGATATGTTGAAGGCTCCTATGGTCGGTGAAGACCACACACTTAGTACCATAAAGGTAGTGTCGCCAAATCTTTAACGCTAAAACAACTGCAGCGAGCTCCAGATCGTGAGTAGTATAGTTTTCTCATGCACCTTGAGTTGACGAGAGGCATAAGCGATAACCTTGTCCCGTTGCATGAGCACACAGCCCAATCCACGGTTCGAGGCATCACAATATACCACAAAATCGTCGTTGCCATCAGGTAGAGTTAAAACAGGAGCATTACACAAAATATCCTTAAGAGTTCGTAAGGATTCCTCTTGTTCGGGACCCCAAACAAAAGGTTTCTCTTTCTGGGTTAGGGTTGTAAGAGGAACAGCGATTTTAGAGAAATATGCGATGAACGGGCGGTAATAACCCACCAATCCAAGAAAAGAACGAATCTCAGACACGGATTTAGGCGTACACCAATTCTTTACTGCCTCAATTTTCGAAGGATCAACATGAATACCCCCGACTACTAACAAAATGGCCTAGAAACTGCACTTCATCAATCCAAAACTCACACTTAGAAAACTTAGCGTACAAATTTTCACCACGTAAGAGTTCAAGCATTAGACATAGGTGGAGAGCATGATCAGCTTTAGACTTAGAATAAATGAGAATATCATCGATAAATACTATAACAAAACGATCCAAGTAGGGTTTGCAAACGCGGTTCATAAGGTCCATGAACACGGCGGGCGCGTTAGTTAACCCAAAAGGCATGACCACGAACTTGTAGTGTCCATATCGAGTACGAAACACCGTTTTAGGAATATCATCTTCGAGAACACGTAGTTGATGATATCCAGAACGTAGGTTAATCTTAGAGAAACAGGACGCGCCTTGTAGTTGGTCAAATAGGTCATCAATACGGGGCAAAGGATAGCGATTCTTCACGGTAAGCTTATTCAGTTCACGATAATCGATACACATACGGAAGGAACCATCCTTCTTCTTGACGAATAAAACGGGGGCACCCCACGGGGAGGTACTTGGACGAATAAAACCCTTATCGAGTAGCTCCTGAAGTTGACTAGATAACTCTTGCATCTTTGAAGGTGCAAGACGGTAAGGAGCCCTGGTGACAGGAGTCGCACCAGGTATGAGACCAATATGAAAATCAACAGATCTGGGAGGGGGAAGACCAGGAAGATCTTCAGGAAAGACATCGGTGAAGTCACACACCACTGGAACGTCGCTTATGTTCTTCACCTTGCCCTTTTGTTCCACCACGTGGGCCAAGAAGGCAGGGTTCTGTTTACGTAAGCTTCTGCTTGCTTGTGTGCATGACATTAATCTTAGTCCCTTTGAAGGTCGGTCTCCATAGACGATCAAAGTATCACCAGAGGGAAGAGGAAGACGAACAAGTTTCTCATGACACACGATTTCGGCATGGTTCTTACGCAACCAATCCATACCGATAATGACATCAAAACTACCTAAACGCATTGGGATAAGATCAATAGCAAATACGTGATCGTTAAGTATCAAGGAACAATCACGCACGATAGAGTTCACAAAAATCGACTTACCATTGGCGACCTCAACAGAGAATGACTCTGCTAACTTGGAGCGTGTACAGTTTATCAAAGATTCAAATTCCACGGACACAAAGCTTTTATCGACACCAGTATCAAATAGAATCGAAGCATAAAGGTTATTAACAGGGAACATACCATTGACGACGTCATTGTCATTACGAGCCTGATTCGCGTTAAGGTTGAACGCTCATCCACGAGCAGCTGGCTGCTGGTCCTGGTTCAGCTGAGGACACTGGTTACGGAGGTGGGTAGTATCTCCACACTTGTAGCATGCACGAACAACATTGACTGGCCTAGGGTTCTGCAGAGGAGCTGGAGGTGCTAGTAGTGTTGCCTGAGCTGGGGCTTGCTGAGCTGGCGGTGCAGGGTTAGTTTGACAACAGTAGGGAGTGGTGTAGCCATAGCAATTACATTTGGTGCACAAACGACATGCATAAGCAGCAGGATGATGGTAGTTGCAAGTTGCACACTTGGGATGAGGTCCAGTGTATTGCTTCTTAGCTTCGGGAGTAGCAGGGTTAGCAGCAGGAGCAGGAGCAGGTTTTGCAGCAGGGTTAGCAGTAGGGACAATAGCATTGCATCCCGGACCCTGAGACTTCCGTTTCTTGTTCTTACTGCTACTAGGCTGTTGGGTCACTTGATTAGCAGACTTTGAAGGGGCAGGGGTAGCAAACTGCTTATCATGCACACGATTGTTGTTCAAACTTGCCGCTAAACGATAGACTTCTTCGATAGTTTCCAACTGAGCTGCTTCGATAGAATTACGCATTGCAGATGGTAGGCCGTTGATATACTTGGTTATCATCCGCTTAGGAGTCGAAACCAAGTGAGGAAAGATGAGACTTAGCTGCTTAAAACGAGTAGTATAAGCCAGGTTGTCATCACCAACTTGCTTCAGATGCCAAAATTCTTCTTCAAGCTTTAACTGCTCATGAGGAGGACAGAACTCAAGCATCATTAGTTCTCGCACCTCAGCCCATGGAAGAGCATAGGCTTCTTCATTTGAACGATGTTTCTCTCATTCGACCACCACTCCAACGCTCTGCCTTGAAACATTCCAGTTGCACTCCTAGTCTTTAAGTGGTCTGGGCACTCGCTGTTAATGAAGGTAACCTCGATGATGTCGAACCACTCGAGCATAGCAGTCACCCCATCACTGCCCGTGAAAGACTTGGGGTTGCAAGAGATGAAATGTTTGTAGTTGAACTTTGTAGGCTTCTGCTTCTCAGCCTTGGAGTCCACAGAGGATGGAGGAGTGTTTGATCCTTGAAGCTCAGTGACGATCTTTGGCACGACTCGAGCGATCTGGTCGGCCATGAATGACATCATCTTTTTCTGAGACTTCTCCTGGATTTCCGGAGAGTGGCAGATAGCTTTCGAGAAGACATCCTAAAGATCCAACAAGAGGATCGTATGAGTCTACATTCACGAGATCTCACAATATAGATTACACACACGATAGATTAAAGAATCTAGATTGAATCACCACAAAACTCATGACTTTCACATGGCACGTTGTACGAAGTTTGGTCAACATGCCAAAAACGCTTATATATAGGTAGTACCAGTGGCGTATCCACCACGCTTTGGACACATCGCCTTACCTCGTACTCAGTTTCATGCTACGTGTCGCAATTACCAAACAAACAATTTACCCATCATCATCATCATAGATTGCTCAAATAGTTTCGCATAGATTACTCAAATAGATTCACATAGTTGATTCATAGTTTACTCGATAGATCGACATAGATTAGCTCATAGAGTAACCCAGTAGTTTAACGTAGACTAACTAACAGACCAAGGTAGTTTAACATAGTTTAGCTCAAAATAGATTAACGCACTAGATTATCATAGATTAACACAATAGATCAACCATAGATCATGCTAGAATTTTCATAGATTACATAGACTTTCTATATGCATTCCATAGATTTTCCATAGGTTACATAGGCAGTTCGCAGATTATATAGACTTTCTACAATGGTCTGCAAACACTAAATCTCGCATGGCACTTGGTTCGGAAGTTGGTAATATGCCGGAAGCACTTATATATAGGAAGTACCAGCGGCGTATCCACCATGCTTCTGACACACCACTTCTGTCCCATACTTCCATGTCATCTTAGTGTTTCACACCATAATAATGTGTCATACCATAGACGATTAAGTTTTACCACGTAGATTACACATAGAATAAAACTTCGTAAATTTAGCTTGATCAGATATTAGAATTAACGTTTTAGGTTGCGGACGACGTGCAAGCTTAAAGGCATTTATAAACAAACGAAGAATTAAGTTCAACACTTTATTGATAAAACCACTTTCATAAAATCGAGATAACATAAAAACAAGATAAGCTTTTAAAACACAAGATTGTTCCGGGTAGAGGAACGGCGACTAACCCAAGTGATTCGAACTCCTATCGAATTGAGGTAACGCGTCTTGACTTACTGAGACAAATACATCATCGATGTTAGACCTACGCTATTTGTCCTGTTTGTCATTCCGCGTACTCAATTGATTGGCAGTTACGAGACTTTGGCGAGACATGAAATCATCAAGGAGTGGGACTAGTTATCAAGGTCTGAGTTTCACCTCTATCTTGACAACATCGTACCCTAAGTGTCGTCAGCTTTCATCCGCAGACAAAACCGACTTAGAATAATAGGGAGATTTCCCCTCAAGGTTCGGATGTCACTCCTATCCTGTGGGCAAATCTCGTGCTAAAATAATTACTGCGTAACAGTGTCTTCATAGTATAAAGGGTAAATTATAGCAGCCTTAGGAAAGGCATGTAAGTTAAATAAGAACATGTGATGCTAGGAAGCAAGTACGGTAGAATGCATAAGTCTTAAACAACAAATAAGAGTCAAGTTCCTAGAACTATAGACTAGGACAAGTATTCCTACTTATCCTAATTACCTATAGTTATGACTCTGATACCAATCTGTCACACCCCAACCGATGGCGGAAACATCGGGGTGCGAGCACTAAGCGTTCAGATTGCTCATGAGATTTCCATAACACTAGATATTTCAATAGTTTTAAATAGATTTCATAGTAATTGTCTAAACAAACAACCATCAAACAAGTATCAAGTTACATCATCAATATTCTCCAAAAATCTTAGATTTACTAGGTGACGTTTCTAGGCAACTCCTAGCTGAATTCCAAGCATTCCAAGCATCCTATCAGCCTGCAACATGTATTAAAATATCAATACAAAAGTACTGGCGAGTATACAAGTTTGTTAATAGAATAATAGATTAAGAAAACTCATATCCATAGTGTAAACAATAAAATAGTTTCAGCCGTGCTAGAGTCGCAGTCCACGCAGTGATAGCCCAAGTATCCCGATGCTTTAGTGTTTACCCAAGACTCAAGGTAACTAGAATCCTCCTAACAATACCCCCCCGCGAATAATGGGAGAGGTGCATCTCCTATAGCACTACTATTGTTAGGGCGGAACTACACACTCTGGATTAAACGTCACATAGCACAAAGAATCAAGAATCAAGAATCACAAGTTTTGCATAGGATAGAGTATCGGTCTCAAAAATTCAAATTTAAGTTTCATAGAATACATGTTACACCCCAAAAGTTTAAAGTAAAAGGGAATCGAGTATACTCACAGTAATTGCTTAACAGCCGCAACTGTTATTCGATCAAAGGGAGCTCTTTTGAGATTAGCCTGATTAGCTTGCAATAGGGTAAGAGTCGGGCGAAGAATCGAGATTGAATAAAGTATCTAACAGGTCACTGGGTCGGATGGTTGTCCGATCGGACAGCTGTCCGATCGGATGGCCAGTCGACCGAGTGGCCTTGTGTACGTATAGTGGCAATGTCTGCCCGATCGGATGGCTATCCGATCGGGCTGCCATCCATCCGATTGAGAACAACATGAGGTAAGACCAAGTGGCTGTCTGATCGGATGGCAATCCGATCGGCTAGCCGAGTGTAAGAAATAGGCTGTCCGATCGGTCAGTTGTCCGATCGGCTGGCCTATTGAGAAGTAGGGTTGTCCGATCGGATGACAGTCCGATCGGCTCGCCTATTTTGGAGTAAGGCTTGTCCGATCGGCTAGCCTGTTGTTTCTTGGTTACCAACTTTCGTAAAATTGTTAAGTTTGGAATTTAATGGTGACGTCACAACACGTATTGAGACAACAGTTACACATCATTTCACCGACATTCTGATCGGTCGGGAAATCACCCCCGTCCGACCTGTTTGTCCGTTGGTGACGGTTTTATGCCAGAATCCATCCCGTGATCGTCTTAATCAGTGAATAATCCGTTCTTATACCAACTCTAGACCACCGATCAAGTCTACAGTCCGTTCAGTCACATTTATCACCGAAATAAATCAGAAATTTGGAGTAGAAATGAAGAAACTTAAGTTTTAGTATAAAAACTCTTAGATTTAACTTAGATTTAGTGATAAATACATGGAATCCCTTATATCTCAGCTAGATCTTACCAAGAATGACCTCATATAGCAGTTTTGTACGAACCACCATGATGACATCATCCTTAAGATCTCAGATCCGAGAGATTTCACGGTGAAAAGTGTGATTTCAAAGGTGAATCACGTAGAGGATGAAGTGTAGATCAAGAAAGTACAAGAATCTAGCTTGAAACATACCGAAATCAGCAAGAAAAGGAAGAAATAGCGTGCGCGTGCGTCAGGTTCGGTCAGAGTTGTCACATCACTTGAAATGGTGATGTGACAGCCTATTTATAGGCGAAGGGGGGAAGGGAAGAAAGGTGGTTCGGCTGGAGTGCCATCCGATCGGCTGGCTGTCCGATCGGATGGTCATCCGATCGGATAGTCATCCGATCGGATGGCCACTCTGGCCATTCCATCCTTTCGCGTTTCGCGTTTCTGATTCGTTTCACACGTTAGGTTTGGCGTTGCGTTGCGTATAGATTATGCGGAGTATTTTATTAATTAGATTACATCATAAGTGTGACACCTGTGTCACCGCGACCATCAAACAAATACCAAGCCGATGAAATATTGTATTTCATACTTGGGATCTTGTATAAATATGTGTATCTTTTGCACATATCAATTCTTGTTCAATTTCAAACCTTATATCGTTTTCTGGAGAATTATACGCAAACTGGTGCGTAAACGTACACAGTTTAAGTGCGACAAATACTCTAGAACATCAATATATACTTAACGTACCTTAAATAACCTTTACATAACTTAGAAATAAGTTTTGAAGGCTTTGGTATGGCAAAAACAAGTTAATTCGCTTACAGGGACTAAACTTGACAAACTGCGAAAGTATGCCGATTCGTACTAAAACAGACATTCCGGAACGTGCCCATAAGTTAAACATGCCATAAATATCCTCTCCATAGCTTAGAAATAGGCTTTGAGGTGTTCGGTGTGCTAAAATAAACTTTTGGATCATTCAGGGACTAAAAGTGTCAAAAAGTGCATAAGTTTGCACTTTCGCGCATAACTTACGTTCTGAATACATCCGGACATCCAAAAATTTATGTAAGCATCCTAATATTATGCCTTAGTGTTTGGCATGAGAAAAATCCATTCGTCGCGTCATTTGGATCGTTTTTCGCGCTTATGCGCATTCCGTCGTAATTAAGCGAACATCGCGATCGTACGACCAAACGAACCAACATCCGGCATATTTTTGAGCATGTTTCATGTCCTCAATGTTTAAGCATCATTTTAGGGCCTTAAATATGGCTTAACGGGCCTTAAACATGTCGGAAATGGCCCTAAACCACAACAGGGACCTAAACTGTCATTTATGAAACTTGTTTTCTGAACTGCACCTCAGGCGACCCGCGTAAGCCTAGGGGCAACTTTCACGCGGGCCACGTCAGCCCTGCAGATGCAGAAACTCATTTTTCTTGCAAAATTTGGCCTTTCAAGCATCCAAGGGGCAATGCCTCTTCACAATCTCTGGGGTTAGGGTCACATTTTGATACCACAACATTTTGATAACACAACATTTTGACAAGTGTACGAATGAGATCAAGGCACGATATTCAAGAAACGATCCTAACGGTCTTGCTTTTCCTATAAATACCCCCCCCCCCATTTGGTGGAAAACCCACAAATCTGATCAAAGAGCTCTAAGTTGATGCCATTGCTTCATACCTGAGCTCTTGGATCAAGTTTAGCTTTCGGGGACCCTTCGTAAGTGTTCTTTCGTTCTTTTATTCGCTTTTCGAGTCCGAAAGTCAAGCTTTGTTTGACTTTCTGCGTTGACCAGGTTATGGTCAACACGAAGTTCGTTCGAACTTCATAACGTGAGCGTGATCACGATGGTTATAGTCCCTAGTGACTACACCTACTGATTACCACGTTATATAGGCTCAGTGACGAGTCGTAGTTTCGGCCAAAATGCGCATTCTTGCGTATTTTGTAACCAAACTACTCATAGGTATCAAAACCGTTTGTATTGATACCAAACCTGTTTTCTAAACTTAGTTAAGCATGTTCTAACATGCTTAGCTCGTCACTTTTAGTATAGTGCTTATATAGGGTCGTAAGGAAAGCGATCTAAACAATCGCTTATACCTTCGAACCCGACCCATTTTGTCAATCTTTAGGATCCGACCAAACATATTAGGTGACCATAGTTGTATAGGGAATAACCTTCCGAGGTTATACCTTATGGTCACGACGTTAGGCGTTCCAAGCGCGTTTTACGCAAACGATGCGTTAAGGTAGCATAAGCTACCAAAACGGGTCGTAATGGGTCGTAAGCACTTAGGTTAAGTTTCACTTTAGTATGTGGGCTTTGTTAAACCATAATACACGAGTCTCCATACTCGTTTGGTTTACGAACCCGCATCCTATCCAATCCTCCGATTTAGGTCCGGTATATTAACATAGTTACCTATATTAGATGTCGTTTGATATCCGTGATCTCTAGCATTGTTTGGTTGTTACACAAGGACTTCTAAGCAATCTCAGGTGAGTACATGGACCCCTCTTTTACTATTTTCCAAACGGTTTTGGGGTGAAACACATGTGCCTACTTGTTACTTTCATGCTTTTCTTGCCTTCATATCACATGCTTGCTATGTTTATTAGTACATTTATAGTACATGATTTCAATACATTTTATGCTATGTATGCCCATTGTGTGCATACTTAGTACATCACTTTACAATACATTTCATGCTACGTACGCCCATTGTGTGCATAGTTAGTACATTGTTTTACATTGCATTTCTGTTACATATGCTCATCCAGCATATGAACACATTATACTACATTTTGAACCGTTGTAACCATTTGACTATGTGAACCGTCTTAACCCTTTGATTATATGAACCGTTTGTAACCATTGAACCGTGTGAACCAGTTGTATCTGTTGACATGATTTACATTTGACAATAGATATTTGACTATACATAAACATTTCTACAATTGTTAAACATTTCATCTTGATGGTTTAGTTTGAGTAAGTGATCTAAGTAACGAGGCGTGTGTAATATGATACAATGATGGTGGATACGCCAATGGTACTTCCTATATATAAGTGTTTGTATGGTATTACATATCGTAGCGTTATTTGAATCATTTCAATTTGAGACATATAACTGTAACGCCTCGTATTCTGGTAATTCTTTTTAGAAAACTCGTGTTCGTTTTATATTTTTAGAACCACAGTCGAAATCAGTTCAAAAACAAAAAAAATAAATAAATAATAAACGACGCAAATTTACATGCTTTTTACAACCGACGCTCAAACGCGACAACAACGACCACCGATCATATTTTACATGTTTTGATACTAAAATTATAATTTACGACGTTACCGAGAGTTTGGGTCCTTGATAACGGGTCTCGTGGGAATTACGGGCCTCTTAAAACACACGAGATAGGCTTGTGGGCCTTTGGCCCAAGCCCACTAAATTAAACCTACCTATATAACACTAGTAAAACCCTAAATGAAACTTTTGTTTTTGCAGCCGTTATCAACCCTGTTCCCCCTCATTTGTCTTGTGCAACTTCATCTCTCCCAAAATACTTCACACAGACTCATAATCCCTACCCCCACACCTTATGATCGACCTCTCCGACACCCCATGCTCCGATAACCACTCACAGCCTTCGTTCCCTCCCTTTTCGATTTGATTCTAGTCGAGACATCTCCAAACACACACACACACACACACCATCCTCCACCTCTGGTCGACGACCGACGACGAGCGCGAGCTCCGACGAGGATCTTTGGTGCGACATGATCGAAGAGAGAAGCTGAGAGAGACGACGGCAGTGCCGCCATCTGCGTCGGCGGAGACAGTCGCTCAGCCCCGATTCGGCTCGATTTTGGTTGGCTGTTTTGAGTTCCGGTTCGGGTCGAGTCTCTTTCATCGGTGGTTCGGTCTCGGGTCAGCCAATTCAGCTTCTGCTCGGGTTGCTTCGATTCAAGTTTTGGTTCCGGTGGAACCGACAATGGTGGCGGTGGAGGTATTTATCAGTTCAGTCCCGATTCCGTTCAGGTTCGTTTGAGTGATCAACGCAAGGCGAGTGTTTCCATCACGGTCTGCTAATTGTTCCTGCTCATCTATTGGGGTAACCATCCTGATTCCTTATTAAAATTTTCGATTAAAGCCATGATTAAATTGACGGGTCCGGCGACAGAAATATATTCTGATGTAAAACTGATTTTTTTTTATTATAGATTTCGTTCTTTGATGATGGTTAGCTTAGTTAAGGAATTAAGTTATTAGAATCATCATATTATGGGATATCTAAACTTGAATTTTGATCTAAATAATGGTCACATAAATATTCGAAAACCTTCTGTAAGGTTTTATATATAGTAAGGTAAATTACCTCGTGAATTTAAGTTAGAAAACTCATGTGTAGTCAACATGGCACCTGTATGCCAAATGAAATTGATTCTTAATTCTTTTATAACCTAAAATATTAATAGGACTAATCTATAATTTTTAAATAACTAAAAATGTAATTAATCCGTTTAAGCAATAAAATTAGGAACTGTCTTAGTAATAACTAGATCATTTATGATGCCGCGTATTTCATATTATAGGATAACTCCAACCGCTTCAAGTTTCCTAATTCGTGCGCTTAATTTTTACAATGGAATCGCAATCGCAACCACTCATACACTCGAGACTTCGGGGTTCCTTCCTCCTAATCTCTTACGCTCGTCAACACTTGGATAATCGGAAGACTTAGCAATTTTGTGAGTATACTCGCAACCCCCTTTTTATGTGTACCACTTTTTGGGGTGTAACATGTTTTACTATTAAACTACACTTAAACTTATTCTTTATGCAATGCACAAAACAATCCTTATACATGAATACTATGTTATGATACTTGATGCTTACGTGGACCATACTTATGTGATATGTTTTAGTCATTAGCTCTCACGAGCCTCCCTTCGACATGTATAGCGCTATAGGAGTAACGCACCGCCCCCCTTAAACTTGGGTCATGTTGAATTTAATTAAACTTTCTTGCGTAAACAGAGGTTGGCTAGAAATATTGCATGCCACGCTAGGTTGGTCTCGTATAGACTAAGTTGCCATGTGGATTCGTTTTAAACTTTTACACTTATACTTATACTTATACTTATGCTTAAACTTGTATACTCGCCTTTGCTTTTGCATTGAATTGTATTTTAAACATGTTACAGGTTGATGATGACGATGCTATGAAAAGAAGTAACGTTGATGCCTAGATACACATATAGACGTTTAGGTTTAATATGTTGTATCAATTTTGATTTTGTTGTTACGTATTTCCTTTGAACATGTTGTTATTTGAATTTCCTTGTATGTTTGATAATTTATCTATGAAATGAAATCGATTTATTAAATATTGTCACAAATAGCGTTATGAAGTCTCTTGCAATCTTCACACTTCGTCTCATCCCGATGTTTCCGCCATTGGTTGGGGTGTGACAGATTGGTATCAGAGCCATAACTATAGGGAATTAGGAAAAATTGCCATGCTTTTTACCTAGTCTATAGTTCTAGAGATTTATTCTTATGTTTTGCTTGAAACACTTGCATGATACTTTATTTACTCCTTATTTATTTTCTTTTGGCCTTTTAAACATATACGTCACTTTTGTGTTAATACTTGCTTTATTATTTGTTAATACTCGTTGTATTATTCCATTCTTTATGTGCCATTTTTGAAATGTCTTTTACGTGTTACTTTCTTGAGATTCTTTATGTGCTTATACTTGTTATTATTTTAAGCATACGACTTTTTACTCGTTTATAGAAAAATCGAAACCACTCGTAATACACAAACGAGACGACTTCACCAAAATAGGCGTGAAACCCACAATTTGGCGAACAACTCTCAATCCATCTACTTTTCCTTTTTACATGAAATTCACCATCAAGTTAGGAGTGAAATCCTCACCTTGATGGGGAAATTCAAATTTCAAATTCTAGTGGACCCTCGTTAAAGTGTTGAAATTAAATTTTGACCCGACGAGTACCAACCACACTTAGGATACGAAATCGCCAAGTTAGGGGTGAAACCCGCACCTTATCGACTAGTTGCATTCCTTGATTTTTTTCATAAATCCCGCCAAGTCTCGAAATTTCGATTGATTTGGGACATGTAGTAACCGGAAGGGTAGATACCGTTAACCGACTTGCCGGCGAGAGTATTTCACCTATTAGGCCAAAGCATGCTCCTCAAGTTCGAAAGACTTTTTGACCACTTTGGTTAGTCAACGTTCCGTTTTGGAACCATCCAAGTTTTAATCGAACTTACGTTTTATTGATTTCGATCTTTTATGATGCAATCCTCTCTTTTCAATTTCGAACTATTTTTGAGATTTCACTTTTACACATACATTATACTAATACTTTTCATACGATTATACAATGTCACTTTATTTATATTCCTTGTAACAAAAATGGAGACATATCATCAATAACTAGATCATTTATGATGCCACGTATTTCATATTATAGGATAACTCCAACCGCTTCAAGTTTCCTAATTCGTGCGCTTAATTTTTACAATGGAATCGCAATCGCAACCACTCATACACTCGAGACTTCGGGGTTCCTTCCTCCTAATCTCTTACGCTCGTCAACACTTGGATAATCGGAAGACTTAGCAATTTTGTGAGTATACTCGCAACCCCCTTTTTATGTTTACCACTTTTTGGGGTGTAACATGTTTTACTATTAAACTACACTTAAACTTATTCTTTATGCAATGCACAAAACAATCCTTATACATGAATACTATGTTATGATACTTGATGCTTACGTGGACCATACTTATGTGATATGTTTTAGTCATTAGCTCTCACGAGCCTCCTTTCGACATGTATAGCGCTATAGGAGTAACGCACCGCCCCCCTTAAACTTGGGTCATGTTGAATTTATTTAAACTTTCTTGCGTAAACAGAGGTTGGCTAGAAATATTGCATGCCATGTGGATTCGTTTTAAACTTTTTCACTTATACTTATACTTATGCTTAAACTTGTATACTCGCCTTTGCTTTTGCATTGAATTGTATTTTAAACATGTTACAGGTTGATGATGACGATGCTATGAAAAGAAGTAACGTTGATGCCTAGATACACATATAGACGTTTAGGTTTAATATGTTGTATCAATTTTGATTATGTTGTTACGTATTTCCTTTGAACATGTTGTTATTTGAATTTCCTTGTATGTTTGATAATTTATCTATGAAATGAAATCGATTTATTAAATATTGTCACAAATAGCGTTATGAAGTCTCTTGCAATCTTCACACTTCGTCTCATCCCGATGTTTCCGCCATTGGTTGGGGTGTGACAATAACATTTTATACAAATAACATACTTTTCACTAGACATTGATTTACAAACAACTTATCTTATACAAACTCATTTTACATGGTTATTCATTTAACCATACATTATTCTCTTATTTAAACATATCATCTGATCTTATCGTTTTTCAAATGATTTAAAAGACAAAGCAAATTACAAGGTTCATGACTAAACATTTTCTCAAACATAAGTCATGAATTCTGTTTTCACAAAACCTATGTATCTCACAGGCATTTTTATGCTGACGTGCCTATTTTCACATGTGTTTTCAGGAGATGATGCATAGGACTTATCAAGACATACTTAGGCGGACCTGTGCCTTAGTGACTTAAAACGAGACAAGAACTAGTTAATTTATGTTATGTACTCTTGGGTTCTTGTTTAAACAATGTAAACTTTCATGTTTGATTAATAAAACGAAACTTCATTTGCCATGGATTTGAAACAATTAATTCTGTTACAACACTCCCCGACGTTTCCGCCACGTCTGGTTGTTCCACGTGGTCGGGGTGTGACAGAAAAGTTGACCTGTGCCTTAGTGACTTAAAACGAGACAAGAACTAGTTAATTTATGTTATGTACTCTTTGGTTCTTGTTTAAACAATGTAAACTTTCATGTTTGATTAATAAAACGAAACTTCATTTGCCATGGATTTGAAACAATTAATTCTGTTACAACACTCCCCGACGTTTTCGCCACGTCTGGTTGTTCCACGTGGTCGGGGTGTGACAGAAAAGTTCTGTCACACCCCGACCACGTGGAACAACCAGACGTGGCGGAAACGTCGGGGAATGACTATAAGCACCGAAGTCTCAAAGTTTCCTAGATTCTGCCAGTGACAAGGCTCCAGTCTCTCGTTTAACCAAGGATCAAGCTTCACGAGTCTAAGGAGTCAAGCACCAATTTAAGTCTCAAAGGTTAAGAATCATCATTTCTCAAGTATCAAGAATCAAGAGTCCAAGTGTCAAGTATCAACAACAAGAATCTAACTTTCATAGCATAAAGAACCAAGTATCTAGTTAAATCATAAAGATTCAAGTATCTAGATTAAGCATCAAGGGTCAAGCATCAAGAGTCTAGTATTTGTATCAAGTCTCATAGTTTATGTTTCAAGAATCAAGCATCTAGATTAAAGGATCAAATATCATAATAGTATCAACAAGATTCACACCAAAGGCATCAAAACATCAATTCCATAAAACCACAGGGCCTAAAATTGACAACTTATCAAAAGTTCAGGGACTGCTCTTGCCAAGTGTCTAAAGTTTTGGGACGCTGGGCGTTACATGAGCAGACAATATATCTTATTTTCACTAAACCACCATTTCTCCAAGAGGTATTTTTTCTTGCAGAAAAACCTGCAGCAAGTGCATATCTCTGATAAAACGCAAAAGTCTCATCAAATGATTTAAAAAACATTCCAACAGAAGGTCTAATGGATCCACTGACTTTAGGTTTTAAAACTTTCTTCCACTGTTTAAGCATACACGTTCCTCCCATTTGGAATTGAGATATGAAATATTTAACAAATAATTATAAAATGCAATACTTCTTATATAATCATGTTTAGAGTGTTAAATCTAAAATTATGTGCTTCATAATTGAAAATTTACGATTTAAAGTTTGTATATCATATAATGTGGTTAAAAGCATAAAACGCAACAAGTTCACTAAAACGCAACAACTGATCAACAAACAAAACAACGAATAAAACGAACAAATTATTGTTAAATTATACAACAATGACAGTTATGTGCTTTATATTAGAACAATTACAATTTAAAGTTCGTATACATATTATGTGAATAAAAGCATAAAACGCAATAAGTTCACTAAAACGCAATAACTGATGAACAAACAAAACAATTAATAAAATGATCAAATTATATTAAATTATACAACAATAATAGTTAAACTTATCAAAAATCAACTAATAATAACAGAAAGAGGAATTATAAAACGTAAAAGATTGAATTTCGGAAAAATAACAAAAAATTACTCAAAATTGAAGCTAAACTTACCAACAGAGTGTGCAGAAGACATTGAAGTTGTCGAATTGACGAACGAAACAAGATTATTTCTTGAAAAAAATGTGAATTTGCGATCGATTACGATTTAGGGTTATACAATCTCAATTCTGTTATGCAATTGATGAACTGAGAGTAGAGGTAACAAAATCTGGTATAATATTAGGACGAGTATATGATAAGTAAAATGACAAAAAAAGCCCCCGCGTCCTAAATTTTAAAAATTACAGATGGACGGCTAATATGACTTGCTATACTTTCTAGCAAAAATAAACTTCCTATTTGATTCTCATCCTATATTATATTTCAAAATATAAAAAAGTTAGTTTCAGTTATATGTTATCTCAAAATTTATTTTATAGGGTGGAGATAGAATAGGAAGTTTATTTGGCTAGGAAGGATAGGAAGTGATCTTGACCATCCATTAAGTTAATCAAGGGCTAAGATTAAATCAGGGAAATTGAAAGAAAGAAAAAAGACGCGTGAGTTTGTTCAAGGGCATTCTAGTCAATCCAAGCCAATAGTTTCTCTCTCCTCCAATTTCCCCCCATTTTTTAAACGTTAATAACTCTTTCATACGACATTATTTTTTTATAAAAATTGCACCAAAAAAACGAGCGTTTTTTAATCTTTAAAACAAGTATACTATTGCTATATTTAAAAAAAAAAAAATTAAAACCCAGTTGCGTAAAACGCAATAGAAAAACCACCAGTTACGTAAAACGCAATGAAAAAAAAACCTAAAAAATGACATTTTTCTAAAACGCAATGCACAAAAAACACAAAGAAATGACTTATTTGTAAAACGCAATGACCAGAAAACACACAGAAATGTCTTATTTGTAAAACGCAATGGCCAGAAAACACATAAAAATGTGTTTTACCTAAAACGCAATGCACCAAAAACACAAAGAAATGACTTATTTGTAAAACGCAATGGCCAGAATACACTTAAAATGTCTGTTTTCTAAAACACAATGGACTGAAAACACATAAAAAAGTGTTTTACCTAAAACGTAATGCACCAAAAACACAAAGAAATGTCTTATATGTAAAACGCAATGGCCAGAAAACACTTAAAAATGACTCATTCTAAAACGCAATGGACTGAAAACACCTAAAAAATGTGTTTTACCTAAATGAGCCAATTTATGGAAAATTAATTTTTCTGATGCGTTTTTAGTACAGCAATTTAATCGAAAAAAAAAATTTCCGAGACAGTCAGGGGCTCTGCCCCTTGGACCCCGCTACCGGGGGCTGCCGCCCCCGGACCCCCGCAAAGATCGTAAAACGCAATGACTAAATAAAAAACCCAGATCATGAAAATGAAATTAAAGAATTTCTTACATGGATCGAAGCCGATTTCTTCATGAATTGACAAAATTTGAATGATAGAAACACTTATCAACGCTCGAATCGAACAAATCGAGTGATTATCTCGAAAATCACCGGAAAAAACGAGATTTTTTTTTATGAAATTAAACTGGGTTTTCTTCAAAAAAAGCTGAAGAACACGTTGATCGGGTTCTGAATCATTGATTGGTGATGAAAATCGCACTATAATGTAGTGATTATTGAGATAGAAAGTGAAGAAATAGTTGAAGATGGTGGGTTTTGAAAATGGTGGGTTTTTGAATTTACTGGGTTTTGAAAAAGGAAGAAGAAGGAGTTGGATTGACTAAAATATTCTTTCTCTTTATTTTAAAATTTGTCACATGTTATAATCTTATGGCTTCTTATCCTTTCTAGCGAAAATTAACTTCCCATTTGATCTTTTACCTTGTTTTATAATGCTCAAGTTTTCATTAATAATGATTTAATATTCCTTTATCTTTTTACAATAAAAAAGAAAATAAAAACACTTAAGAAATATTATTAAAATAAACTGAATATTTTTTAAAAATAAAGAGAGGAAATATTCATTGAATTTATTAATTAAAAAAGAAAAAGATTTGGTTAACATAATGAAAATGAAAATAAAGAAGAAGCAAATCTCTTTGAAAGCATCACCACCAGCACCACCCTGTTTCTCTACTCCGTGATTAATTAACATAAGGCAGGCAGGCGGCTGCAGGGGTGTTACAGATCTCCAGCAGCAGCAGCAGCAGCATTTTGGTTTGGTGTTATGGGTGCGTACAGAGCAGACGATGATTACGATTACCTCTTCAAGGTAGTCCTCATCGGTGATTCCGGAGTGGGTAAATCCAATCTCCTCTCCAGATTCACTCGCAACGAGTTCAGTCTCGAGTCCAAATCCACCATCGGCGTTGAATTCGCCACTCGCAGCATCCGTGTCGATGATAAAGTTGTTAAGGCTCAGATTTGGGACACTGCTGGCCAGGAAAGGTAATTAAACCCCCCTAATCTATTCTATTACCTTACCTAGGGCTTCTTTATCTAACTCCTTCAGATCCCAATTCACCTCTTCCACCTAAACAGCAATTCACCTGGTCAATCGAACAAATTACCACCTCGTAAACCTTACTCTTAGGAAGGAACGACGGATCTGATACTGATACTAGAATGGATTTGGATTTGGAATTGGAATTGGAATGTTAAATGACATAACTACCTTGTATCGAAAGAAAGAAGGAGGTGAACTGGTGATTTAGATTCAATTCCAATACCATTCTGTCTGTCAACAATTAGACTCCACAGATCCCACTTAAGTATTTATTTACCTTGTGGCTTTTAAACAAAACTGAATTCAATTGGTACACAACACTCCGTAGAAGAATTGTTAGGTTTGAGTCTAGTTTTCTGCCTTCCTGTGAGTGAGGTTACTTATAATTCAACATATTATTATTATTATTATTTCACATTCTTCTTCTGACCTGTTTCACCAATTATGATTTCCATTTTGCTTGTTTGACGTTGACCATTAATTATTAACCCGAAGTGACCCTTTTCCTTTTCCAAGGTACCGCGCAATTACAAGCGCATACTACCGAGGTGCAGTTGGTGCACTGCTAGTGTATGATGTCACACGCCATGTCACCTTTGAGAATGTAGAGAGATGGTTAAAGGAGCTTCGTGATCATACAGATTCCAACATTGTTATCATGCTCGTGGGTAATAAAGCCGATCTACGCCACTTACGAGCTGTCCAGTCTGAAGATGCCACATCATTTGCTGAAAAAGAACACACTTACTTCATGGAAACCTCTGCACTTGAATCCTTGAATGTAGAAAATGCATTCACTGAAGTTCTTACTCAAATTTATCATATTGTAAGCAGAAAAGCGCTCGATGCTGGTGATGATCAGGCCACGTTGCCAAAAGGGCAGACAATTAATGTTGGCGGGAAGGATGACGTGTCAGCAGTGAAGAAAGCCGGATGCTGTTCTTCTTAGAAGGTGAGTTTTGATCGAGTGAATGAAAATTGGAGTATAAATCATAGCTTTAATTGTTTCATCAAAACCTTTGTTTCATCTTGATGTCTTTAAATTGGTTTTTGTCAAGTGATTGTGGCATTCTATATGTAGTAAGATTGTATTGGTATCTATGTACTATGATTGATTCATTAGTTGTGTATGTCTGAACCAAGTAGGTCTTTTTAACAGTTTCGGGTCAAACATCAGACGTGTTTAGCTAAACAGGTCGGGTTTGTGGTTGTCCTGGCGAGTTTGCATGTGACATGTTCAGCCTGTTTATTTAAAAAAGAATGTGTTTTATGCCAAAGTTAAAAGGATAACAAAGCCGAGTATTGCCCAACCTTAGGCTCAGCCAATCTGAGCATACTTGCCTGATTCCCAACATTTTTTCAATTTGTTTTTTCATGTAATAAAATATAACATTCTAGTTTTTAATTTTCTCTTTGTAAAAAAAAAAAAAAAAATTTAGACAATGTTTATATATATACACCTTGTTATGAACAAGAGAGAAATATAGGGAGAAAATTGATTCAATCTCATCATTCATCTGACATATACATCGTATATATATACTAGTACAATAGAATCCCTATAAACCTAAAGCCTATAAACATTGGGTTGGGTCATAAAATGGTTGCATTCATAACACTCCCCCTCAGACATTTTATATTATACACTATCAACATTATACATTGGAAGATATTGGCTCGATTCTTCAGGACCGATATTAACTAACACTTCAGGATCAGTTATACTGCCTCATTAAAACCTTACTAAGAAAACCCAGTGGGACAAAAATTAGTCAAGGAAAAAGAGTACAGTGTATATATTACTCCCCCTCAATTTTGCATTTATATCTTGATGTTGTGGAATCTAATCCTTTTTTACCAAGTGCTTAACTTGATATTTGATGTAGTCTTCTTTGAATTGAGTGGTGCAGTTTACATCGTCTTCATACGGTATAACTTGGACTTCCCTTGATCATCTCTAATCTACATTCTCTTTGAGTATGTTGAAATCTTCTACCTTCATAAATAAAATTGTATCTGCATAACGGGACTTCAGATTCTTCTTAAGGATCAATTGGTGTTTCGAGTTATGTAGAAATATCAACGTATCAATTAATGCGCTTTATAATTATGACTCGTTAAAAGTCTTGCTAGGAAAACCCAATGGGACAAAACCGTAGCTAAGGAAAAAGATTATAGCGCATTATACATTATTAACAACATGCTTCAGAATGATGTTAAGTCGGCACTTTGGGACCTACAAGATAAAGATAAACTGATGCTACTGGATCAGTTATGTTGCCTCGTTAAAAACCTTAATAGGAAAAACCCAAATAGGAAAAACCTAGTGAAGGGAAAAATAGTGCAACATGTTTGCAAGATACATCAATGTTCCGATCACAATTAAATAAGGTACTTCTAGACCAAATTATTTATCTATCCTCTTCTTAGGGACGATAAAAATCATTTCCATATTTCAAGCAATCCGACAACCATTAGCGTACTCGTAATTGAATTTTATCTGTATAACCTCTTCTGGATGTAGTCTGATTGATAAGAAAAGTTGTACATATATATACTCGAACTGCTGGTCGAGAACTACACAGTGTAAAGGTCTTTCATCTCAAATGTTCTCTTTAATATATTAGCAGTTTTTTTATCTCTCCGGGAGTTCCGATGATGTTTATATCATCAACGTAGACTGCTACTATAGTGAATTTTGAGAGTGATCTTTTTTATAAAATCATATGGACTGATTACATCAGACTTGTATTCTTCTTTTTCGAGATATTCACTTAGCCGATTGTACCACATGCGGCCAGATTATTTAAGACCATATAAAGATCTTTTTAGCTTTATAGCACACATGTCTCGAGGTATTGATTTTAATGCTTCGGGCATTTTTAATCCTTTGGGGATTTTCATGCAGATGTCATTTACAATTGTCTCGTACATGTATATGGTGACGACATCCATAGGTTTTATCTAAAGTCAATTATGAGATTACGAGGTCGCTTAAACGTCTAAAGATTATCGCATCCACTACAGGGGTATACGTTTCCTCATAATCAACTACTGGGATTTGGAAAAAATCTTTATGTTAAAAGTCGTACCTTTCATCACAAAATCTCATTCTTTACAAAACACACCCATTTATAACCTACTGGTTTGACGTCTAAAGGTGTTCGCACGACAGGTTCGAAAACGTTTTGTTTGTTGAGCGAATTTAATTCAACCATTAAGTCGTTGAGCCGTTTTGGCTATTTCTGTGTGTGCACTCTTACACAGTTTCATGTTTGTAACCCTTTTCATCGATTACATTTATTTCTATAGCATATGCAAATATATCATTTCACGTGTGTTTCATTACGGTTCCATATTGTACTATTTTGTACACAAGTCATTGAGATCTGATACTTGTTTGATAACTGAGTTTCTTCAAGAACTCCTTTATCCTCTTCTGGGGCTTCGTTAATATCTTCTAGGATTTCGTTAATCTCTTTTAGGATTTTATCAGCAACCTCTTCTGGGATTACACCAACTGCGTTGCCTTACTCTTTTTGTATTTGTGGGATTTATATATTGGAACCGAGTTTACTTCCCACTGTTTTTTTTCCTAATATGGTAATCATTTTGTGATTACTTAAATTTGAGTAGGTGAGTTAAGTGCTGGTATATGTGACCTTGTCACTCTTTTTGTGTTTGTGAATGCATCTCGTATTTCATTTGCTATTATTTGCAAATTCACGCTCCTCTGGACTTCAGATTTATATTGACCACTTCAGGGGTCTAAATTCAATAATGATGATGCATTTTCTTGTGTTGCCAGTCTTTTATTTTCTTGTCTCCCCCTAAGACTGGGAATACTGTGTACACATCCCATTTCACATGTTATGGTGGTGCTATTGGTACATAGGCTTCACAACCTAGTATAAAGAATGGAAACTTGGTTCGCTTCAGGAGACAAGTTATAATGGGGAGTATTTGTGATAAGCAGTTGGTTTTGAATTGATTTTATAGTCATTAATAGACGAATTCTGTCTCGACTAAGCATGCCACTCACTATACTTCACATTGTGCCCAACAATGGTCCCTACAACTGTGTTGGTAAAGAGCAACATTAAACTATGTCAAAGACCAGTGTTGGGCGTATGCTACATATGGGTAGTTGATAACTCACATGTAACCATGTAGAATGTCCCCACATAAGAGGGATTGTTTGTGAGTTTGTTTTTGGAAGGGCATAAAAATTTATTTGCCACAAAGAAATAACTACAGATGTGATAAGGCATTTTGGGAGCAATGCTTTTAGATTATTTAGAGGTGCTAGTTAGCTATTTTGATTGTTTATCATACCACGATGTTATCTGGATGACCTTTTTTAGCCATACCGTATGGTGAGCGTTTATTTTTCTAGTAACTTCTGGTTACTCACCATATTTGATTTTATGGGATGTATTTATTTATTTTGCAATATACTTTAGGTAATATAATATGGTCTTCTGGTCGTATTGTCATATGCAATTTGGAGATATTCAATATCTTTTTTTCTTTGTCACCATTTCAGTGTAATGACTATTTATCCGAACATAGTTGAGACTTGGTAACTGTCCTCAGGATATACTAGAACATGAGGCATTATTGATTATAAAGTTTGATATCTACGGGTAAGATGTTGATGCTCTTCCAGAGCATTTGATATGCAACTAACATGTGAATTAGTCTTAATAGTTTATGTGCTCGGACAATGAATGAAAATGTTTCTTATCTTTGGTGATAGAGTTAGTAGTTTTGTTGTACACTTATGTTTTCTAACCCTTTAGTAGACCAAGTTATTATAAGTTTGTAGGATATTTTGTTTGTCCTTTTCAGACCTCCCCTCAAAGATTGATTCATGTTATGTCGGTTTAAACCATTGACGTCAGGTTTTGATCGTGATCGTGCATGTATATGGCCTCTACAAGGGCCACAACCTCATCATCTCATCCATCCACACCTTGAAAAAGTAGCCACATTTGCTTCAAGAAACGGGCTTGCACTGATTGGACGATTCGAACGTCAAATAGATGCTTGTTATTTTGTTATGCGATTTAAAAGACATGATATGACTTTCGAGTATTATGAGAAAAAAAATTCTCTATATTGTTTCGAGAGAGCATGTGATTTGTGAGACGTAATTTCAATTCTGATGTAGTCTAAGAGTTGTACTCGTAAATCATTTTAAAAAAAATTACAATTGCAAATAGATAAAACTTATGTCGACCTTTTGGAGGACAACCAACTTCTGGTGGTCATGCATATCTTTGAGGTTCTCAATGGAAAGAGATTATCTTTCTAGATATTTATAAGGCTTGTTATAGAGAAAGATCCTGGCTTTAACTCTTGCTTGTATAGAAGTTTCATTCCCGCCATGGATTGTTTCTTCTAGGCTATTTGCTATATTTTAGTATCTAGAGTCTAGGGGAGGTACTAGTGTACGGAGGCGTCGAGTGTGACGAACTCAAGTTTGGAAATGTGAATTTGTATAAATTTGGTAGAAGTCAAGTTTTTATGATTGACATTTCTTCCCATTTTGTGGTTGTCTGTCTCTCAAATATTTTGAATACTTATAATCATTGGTAGATTGACCACATCACATCATTTGGGATTCAAATAACTGATTACACTAATAAACATCTTTATATGTAGAAGTGTATGGGCATAAGAGTTGCGGGCTCAACTTATGTACTATTGTCACATATGATATGCAAGAGTTTTGTACATTTTATGTTTAATAACGTATACTAAAATGCTTAACAACATCTCAATCTACCTTTAATTCTATTATTCTATTATATTAAAATAAAGACAAATCTCATACATGGGTAACTAGTCATCAAACAAATACATCTATGGCCCATACAATTTATATCCTAAAACTAAACTTCAAGAAAGTCAGTGTTTATGAATTGGATCTGGTCATCACAAATATAAAACTTTCGAGGTACATATCCTATTTTAATAAAACGCAACTTAATCATACACATAATCTTTTAAAAAAAATAACTTTATATGGCATCATGCGTAGGCTATAGATGTATTATAAATGAATGGTGGTATAACCAGCCAACACAATATCCAAAACCCAGCTTTAAAGCAAATTATTAGCTTATATGAGATTTCTCTAACATAGCCTATGTTATCTTTAAAAGTAGAGGGTTAGAAAACTCTTGAAAGAAAAGGGATGTTTAATAAAAGAAATTTGAAATTTAATATATAATTAAACTAGGTTAATGCCCGCGCGATGCGCGGCTTCATCCAAAACCATATTATTTACTTTGAAATATAATATTTTATACAAACGCATAAAAACCTATTAAAATTAATATATAATCTCATATTGTATAACACGTCTGTAAAGTTTAGTAATATGTAGTCTTGTACTATTGCATAAAAAATTCTGTTGATCAATATACATCGGTCGAGTAAAAAAGAAATTATCAAAATATGAACCAAATGTTATAAAATGTGAATGTCTTATATGGATATATATATATATATATAGGGTAGGGCTATATAGAAAACCCTATATATATAAAAAAAACCCTAGAAAACCCAACCTCCCGACATTTTTTTTTTTTTTGAAAAAAATAACACATGTAATATACATGTTTTTAAGAGTTTTGGGCCAAAAAAAATCAAAAAAAGGCCGAAGGGATGATTTAAAAAAAAAATTCAGCAATTTCTGTCTTTTGTGCCTAACACATGTTAGGCAACCGGACATTGCTGAAATTTGTTTATTTTTTAAAAAAAAATCCCTTCGGCGCTTTTTTGTTTTTTTTTTTTGGCCCAAAACACTTTAAAACATGTATATTACATGTGTTATTTTTTTTCAAAAAAAAATGTCGAGAGGTTGGGTAAAAATGGGGGGAGATTTGAGTTTCCAGAGTTTTCTAAAAATTTAAGGGTTTTTTGTCTATATATATATACTAGTAGGGTGCATGCGCGATGCGCCGGGGGCGACACTTTGGATTGCGTCACTCGTTTCTGGTAGTTTTCTTATTCGTATAATATTTATGATAATATTATTGTGGTGGGTGTATGTCATTAGTGTTACACATATGTAAAGTTTTGTTTTTTATAAAAAATAATAATCAAAAGACAAAAAAATATTGTTTTTAATAAAAAATTTAATAATCAAAAGACAAAAAATAAAAGATAAGTTGTTATAATTGTAAAGTATGTTTATTTTATTGGTTAAATTATAAAATATAATTTTATTTTTTAAATTTCATAACTTTTTTTAAATATCCATATAATACTCATCTAGTAAATTTTAAGTTTAAAATTTTCATTGTTATAAAAATAAAAAATAGTATTTCACTCGTAAGTAGTATTTCACTCGTAAGTACGTTTTAGAGCTTTACTTAAATTGTTAGTTTTCGGTTTTTTACAGATATTAAAAAAATTATATTTTTATAAAGTTTCATGATCTGTTTTTATAAAAAATAGGATGTTAAGAGTTTATATCTTTATTAACTTTATATCATAATAAGTTCAGATTTTTTGTTCCTAATTAATCTTATCTATATGAGTCTACTTTTAACTTATAATCCCTAAAAATATGCAACAGAGTATACTATGTATCTAGTCAAGTTGGTAAAAAATTATTTTGAAACTGACTAATATTATCTATAACAATATAGTTGAACTTATAACCTCTAAAAATTTGCAACACAATTTAGTATTTATCTTCTGGAGTATTTTATTTATATTACTTGTTACAAAAAATGTTTATAAATGAATTATTTTTTTCTAAAAACAAAATGTTTTGTTTATAAATAAAGTAAAAAATTGTTTTAAACATGTAAAGTTTCGTTTTTATAAAAAAAATGATAATCAAATGACAGAAAATAAAAGATAAATTGTTATGTTGTAAATAAGTTTATTTTGTTGGTTAAATGATAAAGTTTATAATTTTATTCTTTAAAGTTCATAACTTTTTTTAAATATCCACATGGTACTCATCCAAAAAACTTTAAGTTTAAAATTTTTGTTTTTATAAAAATAAAAAAATAGTAGTGGAATCGTAAGTACGTTTTACACCTTTAACTTTAATTGTCAAATTTCGTTTTTATATATATAAAAAATTATATTTTTATAAAATTTTAAAAACAGTTTTTGTAAAAAAATAGGATGTTAAGAGTTTATATCTTTACTAACTTTATATCATACTAAGTTCAATTTTTTTTTGTTTAGCTTTAAAGTTTATTACTTTATTATTTTTTAATTAAGAAACACAAATTATTAGCTTAATATCCAAGAATAACTGCAATATTTTATAATTTCAGCTTGACTATATCTAACTGCAATATCTATTTGTTGCAACTTTAGCATATTAACTTATATAAGTTTAGTTGACTCGTAAATTTAGGATATTAACTTTATTTTAAAATTTATTAATATGGTCAATAAGTGGATTATATTAACACAAAAAATAAAGTTCAAATATAAAATAAACTTTATTCATACGTCTAGATCAAACATAACAGCTGAAATGAAAAAAAAAACATAAAAAACACTTGATAGATTTCATATTAGACTGCATGAAATCTGTTTCGCTTCTGAATTGACACTTGTGGTATTTTTAATCGGGTTTTCTGGGTTGTGCTTGAATCGGTGGTATCTTCTAATTCCTCTTCTTTGTCATTGTCCTCAGAATCGTCTAAATTAATAACCTCACTCCATTTCCATTCAGAGAGTCTATTGGATCTCTTCCTTTGAGTCTCAAATTTTCGATCCTTAAAAAGGACAAAAATTGAATACAAAAGTTAAAAAAAGATTAAATAAACCTTAAAATTACCTCTTCACTGAATTCACGTTGAAGATTAGACTGGTATGGACTAAACATTGCAACATAAGAAATAATATCAACACTTTTATTACCATTATCCTGCAATAAAACACACATATAATAACATAACGAACATGTTAATATGAAAGATATACGCAAAAATAATACTTAAAACCAGTAAAATCAATACCTTAGAAGCTTGTTCGACAAATGAGTTGTTTAAATTGGCATGTTCATCATGCAACTGAATCTGAAAAATCAAATAAGTTAACATTCACATAAAAGTAAATAAAAGAAAACAATTATTCACTGTTGCGATATAACAGAACTGACCTTAGAATTTTCAATCTCGCATGTTTGGTTTTTCGCAACAATTGAATTCAGAACTGGATCCATTTTTTAACTTTGTTTAGCAATAGATATAGGGATGTCCTGCTATGTATTTATAGTAGTAACTATAGAAGTACATTAGTGTTTAATTTTAGATTTGCCACCCCTTTATTTAGGAAGTTTGTTGTAGTTAGTTTTAAGTTTTTATAAGATATATCTAAGTACAGATATTAGACAATTTTAATAAAATAAAATGTGACACATAATATCTTCATGTTATGTTACGGTATTTTTAATTCTTTTTGTTTTTGTTTGCATAGATGGAGCCCATCTTTGTAGATTAGGCGCATTAGATCACAAGTATTAATTACTTGTACATTAAAGCATTGTCGACTTGTACCTTTTAATCCGTGCGTCGATATTGAACAAGACAACTACCGAAATGTCGACAAAAATGGGTAGGTCGTCATGCTATCTTTGGATTTTTTTTAAACAGTATAGTTTATAAGATATGTCAAGAATACGTAAAAAAAATATAAGTTTGTTGTGAATGGGTGAATTGTAACTAATTATCTATAATTTTGTTAAAACCTTAGGGATTTAAGTGTAATAAGTTTAGGGGCTAAAAAATAAATAGTGTTTCAAAAACCAAACTACCCTCATTTTAGCGGTCTTTCTATAAATAATGTGGGGGAAAAGTTCTTATTTTTTGGGTAGCTTAAAATACCCCTCCCTCATGCATTATAATATAGTATATATATATATATATATATATATATATATATATATATATATATATATATATATATATATATGAAAATAAAGAACATTAGATAAAAAAAGAATATCATCCAAACACTTGCTAGTTGCTTGAAAATCTTGACAATTTGACAATTTGAAATCATTCGGCTTCTTCTTTGTACCTAAAATAAACCTCACACATAATGAATCTAGTGATATAAAATAATTGAATTTATAATTGTAAAACATCTATGAAATGAAAGGTAAATGAATAAAAAAATTAAATGTTGCAAGAACTTACATATCATTTTCCAGAAAATGGCAGCTGAAACCTACATTTCAATTAAGATGACTACACAACTGAATTCATCCTGAAAGTTAAAAGAAATAATAAAACGGAAAACTTTAATATTCAAGAGCAAGTAATCAATTCAAAAGAACAATAAATCAAACCTAAAAGTTGCAGCGTAATATAACCAACGCAACCGAGCCCGACCCAGGTGATCACTTGTACACATCAACCATCAACTTGAATGATCCAATCATATACCCGAGCCGACCCAAATGACCAGTTGTCCTCATCAACATCAACCCGAAAGTTCCAGCGTGATATATAACCAACCAGACCAGCATAACCAGTTGTATCCATTAAGCATCAAAAAGTCAATCTTGGCCCGTTTAGTACAAACAATTTTTAACAGAATAATCCAAACTTAAAAACATATAAAAAAGATGACAAAAATAATATACCTTCTTTAATCTTTTTGAAAGGCTTCAAAATTTAACAAATTATGTGAATTAGTCAAGGTATAAAATAAAGCATCTAATGTGATCAAAACTGAACCGATCAATTTTCAAAATCAAAATAAACCTAATTGAATCTTAATGTAACAACACATACAGGGTCATTCAACACATTTCAAATGATACAGGTTCATGTAATAATCTGTTTTTTATGAGGCAAAAATTAAAATGCAAATGGAGTTGTTTTAGCCATTTAATTCACTCAGAAGTATTCATATCTCCATCCAACTCTCTCTTTCTTCTCTATTCAATATCACAAAGATCCAACTATCTCTTTCTTCTATATTCATGGTGAAGTTGCAAAACATTTATAGTGTCAGACTGTCAGGCTCAGATTATGAAAAAAGATGACAACACCATGGCTGCAAGAGAGGTTGCATGAACAACTGCCATCCTACAACCTTGCCATACCATAATGCTATCTTCATTCAATTTTTACTCAGATCTACAAAATCATCATAGCCTTATGTTCAAAGGACAAGTCCAATGCACTTTGAATTCATTTTTATTCACCTTCACAGTCAACACTAAATGATTTGCTTAAGTATTTCAAATGATTTCAAAATGTCAAACCTCACTTATTCAGGCAAACGTCTGCTTCATCATAGTTTTAGTCTCAGGTGAGAAGCATCTCATCAACATCATTGACTAAATATCCCTTAGGTGACATCGATCTAATTATCATCAACCAAACATCGATTACACCCAACGCCACCTAGAACATCCGCGAACGACAGCCAGCAACGATTAGGTCATGTTGCAACAACACGGCAGCTCTAGCCATCATAGCCTCAGATGACAAAAACATCTGTCCTGATCAAAACTACATAGATCAATTTTCAAAACTTAGCCTCAGATGAGTAAATCCTAATTGAATATTGATGTAACAACGCATACAGGGTCAGTCAACACAGTTGAGATGATACAGGTTTAGGTAACAAAAAGAAACCCTCTGTTGTAGAGGCAACCAGTGAGAGAGTTTTGATGGAATTTTTAAGAGGGGTCGGTGACATTGTCGAGGAGTGTAAGGAAATGCTATCACTTAGTATTTCCTGACACTCCTCGACAACCTCACCGACCCCTCCATGTTTCAAGCAAAACACTCTCACTGGTTGCTTCTTCAACAAAGGGTTTCTCCTTATTACCTTGAACATGTATCATCTAAACTGTCTTTGACACATCCTTTGTGTCTTCCTCTCTTCATTAATAGCTAAAAACATGACACGTAGGCAAATAGAGGTCATCCTGTAATCTCCCTTAATAGGTAGTATAGATTCTGAAAACACTACATGTAATCAAAATACACGAATTAGATCTGTAATTTCTAAAATTAAGCAAATTACTACAAAAATGTAATAAAATTATATAAAACGAATCAAGGCAAAAAGGCACTAAATAGACACATTCAGCCCTAATTCAAGATATCAGTCATTCAAAAGATTCAAAACCAACTATAGATGATTGAAGTTAAAAAATGATTTATAAGTGAATAAATTGAATGAATTAAGTGAATATCTATACAAATTTCGTTTATTTATTTTTTTCAAGTTGAAATATCAGTTGAGTAATATAAAAATATGTTACCTAAGTTAACAAATTAGTATTTTTAGAAATGGATTGACATTTCTAAAAAAAATAAAAATCTCAAAAAGATTAGGCACCAACTTTTTCGTATACCTAAAAGGAATGCATGAAAAACAACACAAAATGAAATACCACCCTAAAAGATTACCACATCTTATACATCAAATTTAATATTAAAAAGGTAAACTCAAACTGTAAAACGGTTGAAAATTCAGGTTTTTGACCAACCAAAGAAAATTAAAAAATGCCATATAATTTAGCATACGGTTGTTTAGTTTTTTTGGTAATATATATGTAGTTAATTTAGGATTTTTTTTTACCAAACTTAATTGTTTAAATACAAAATATTATATGTCAGCAACGATTTTAAAAAATTTACATATATAAGTTTGAAAATTTGTTTTTAGTTTACAAATTTAAATAAAACAACCTTAATAATGTTCATTAAAATAAAAAAAACCAATTTGATATAAATAATTAATTAAACTGTATGTCAAAAAATACTTCAATTATTTCAGTGTACAAACTTTATTTTATTTCCTTTATAAATTTTTATTTCACTAACCAAACCTTTTTATGTATAAAATAGTAGCATATTTAAAATAAAATTTCCAATTGTAGATATTCAATGAAGGTTAGGAAAACTCTAAATTGATTAAAATGGAACGGTTTTATTAAAAAAATTAATTATAGTCAGTTATACAATTTAAAAAAGGAAACAAAATCATATTAAATTTTTGTTTTACGTAAATCTTTAAAAAACTGACGGTTTATTATAATAATATTTAATAAAATAATAGAGTTGGCACTAATCAAAACAATGTACTTAAATGATGTTTAATATGATGAATACTTTACTTGATTCCTAAATTAAGATACATACAATTTTGAAGCACTAATTATTTCACAAAAAGATAGAATATTAACCACAAACATGTAGCAAAACCAATAACATTAACGTCTACCAATCTATAATCAAATATGTTCAAAAACTAAGTTCTTCGACCACACATATAAACGGCCCAAAAAAAGTGTCAGCAACATCTACCATCACATATGTTTAACGTAACAACCACAACAAAAACCTACCATTAAATGTATACTAACGACCACACCTTGAAAATAGTACCAAAACATACCATGTACCTTCACCAAGTCAATTATAAAGCAACATGCCTTTACTTTTAACAAATACCATCTGAAACGAAGAACCGTATACCAACCGTTTGTCTCTAACAAACTCCCTCATACCGGTCACATTGAATCGCGGACAGCCTTGCGAGAACTCCTTACCAATAGCTACATCCCAAGTTCGACCAGCGCTGTCCTTGATGATCAAATCCATCTTTCGATCTAAACCATGAGTTTGAGCCCACTTATTCTTCAGACGCTACAGATGAGAATATAAATGTTAATAATACATACCATTAAAACTGCTTTTCCTACAACTAATGATTTAAACTGGATTCACTTAACATACATTAATGGTATGAAGAAGTAAATAATACAAACTTACGTAATGATTGTCAACAACAAAAGTAACCGGTACTTCGTCATCAACACTCTGTTCAAATACAGGTGCAGCAACTGCATCAGGCACCTCATCATCAGACACTTCAATTACGCCATCACTTGGTTCTTTTTTGATAACAGAAAGTTCAGGCGGGTAAGTTAGAAGGGCAGGCTTACAACAAAAAACACTCAAATCAAACATCTTACGATCAATCATTTCAAATACCAACAAATGATCATCAGTTATCGACATCTCCTCCTTGATCCGACTCCAACCTGTGGTAATGTAAATGTTATGGTCTAAAATTTCCATCCGAACAACCCATTTACGATTTCCAGCAGAACGAATCAAAACCGGATCTGAAGGACAGATATTCAGCATAGAGTGATGAACAAACAACCTGTTCACATACTACACAAAGAATAAAACAGTATCAGGATCAATGGTATAGCCGAAATAGAAAAAAATGAATGAACGCAAAGATAAAATAATTTAAAAACGTATAAGTTCAATTACCATGCAGTCGTCTCGGTCTTTAAAATCATTTTTAGGTTTGTAGTAGAAGTAGTTAGATGGTGCTAGAGAAATGTCTTGATAAAAGTGGAATAGGCGGAACAAAGATAAAGCTTCTTCATACTGACAAACAACCCACGAATCATCCGGCAATTTCAAAGATGTGACAACATCAAACCAGCCATTGTAAAAAAAAAGTCGCCTGCAAGTTTGAACACTTTGACTTCAAAGTTCCTCCCATCAAGGGTCCTGATGATTGCATTTTTCTCTGGATAACCAAACTTCGTAATCCAGTCACCATAGTCAGCAGGAAGTTTCTGCAACGGAAAATATAAGTATCGTTAAATGCAATTATAATAACAGTAATCACAAAGTGTTATATTAAAACATCTTAATTTTTTTTCTTTAAATGATTATAATTTCAACACTCACCAACGACTTTCTGTCGCACTTCCACACACGCGCAGTGAATCCGTACACCATCTCGCTTCCAAAGTTGTTGTCTTTCACAACCCCAAATTGTATATCAAAACAGGTACATGTAACAAATATAGGTAACAAACGACAGTCAATTTTACATCAAAGAAAATATCAAACGATATCAAAAAGTATTCAGTTATTAAATATTTAGTTAAACAAATATAAATATTAAAAAAATGGATAATTTGAACATAAAATTTGCAAAAATATAAACCATCAAAAAGAAGCACAAAACTTTAAAATACAGTTTCAAACTAAAATGTCAACAAACTAAACAAAATAGCACCATTACAAGTAACCGCACCAACTTCAACTATTACAGACACCATATAATGAACTCAACAAAAAAATTAAACCCCCAATCAGCTATGAACAACAGTAACATCAACAAATCAGAATACAAGAAGAAATAAATTAAAACCCTAAAAAACGAAAAATAAAAAACAAACAAACCGTCGGACATCAATGAACACTATTATCTAATGAAGATTGCTTAAACCTCTTCACTAAAACGACGATTTGATCCTGGCCGATTTGATTTTGTTCAAATTTAACATTATTAAAACATATAATAGATCATGAAATACTCTAATCAGAGAGTACCGTAGATGATTTGATTTCAGTTATTACATATTTAAATCAAGAAACAAACAAACATGGATACTAAATAAAATAATAACGGCTAATTATAACATAAGATTTGCCAAAAAAATATAAACCATCAAAAAACTTGACCGGACTTAGATATAAAGATTGACACCTAAATGTCAACAAACTAAAGAAAACAATACCGTTATAACTAACCGCATCAACATATAGCACTCCTAATTTAGCACTAACAAAACTGAACATTACATACACTCCATCAGCAAATAATTGATACTAATAACAGTAACAGGTGGATAATGTACTGAGTAACATATATCTATCGAACCTAACAATCGAAATCGACTATTACAGAACCTATAAAGGAAAATGTACGAAGGAATTAAACACCTAATCGGCTATAAACAAAAGTAAAATCAACAAAATACAATACATGAACAAAGAATTTAAAACCCAAAAAACACAAAAAAAAACACCCAACATCAAAATATATTATTACAGACCATGAAAAAGAAACGGTACAAACGAATTTAAGACCCTAATCGGCTATGAACATCAGTAAAAACAACAACTGACAATAAATAACATACCGTCAAAAAGAAACTGTAGAAATGAATTAAAACCCTGATCGGCTATGAACATCAGTAAAAACAACAACTGACAATAAATCGACTATTACATACCATAAAAAATGTACAAAGAAATTAAAAACTTAATCAGCTATGAATAAAAGTAAGTTGAACAAATCACAATACATGAAAGGGTCCAACATCAAAATCTACTATAAGAGACGCATTGAATCTAACAAACAAACAATCTATCAAAAACAATTGAATCTGAAAATCGGGTAAAAGAAAACAAAAACGTATGTAAAAGATAGGGTTATATGAATCAAGCATAAATACCCTGAATGAAGACTATTATCTAATGAAGATTGCTTGTATCTCTTCAATAAATCGCCGATCTGATCCGGGCAGAAATGATTTCCTGCAAAATTAACATTATTAAAACTTATAATAGATCATCAAACCGCCTAATTAGAGATTCCCGTATATGATTTGGTTTCAGTTATTACATATTTAAATCAATAAACAAACAAACATGGATACTAAATAAAATAATATCAGTAACATCACATACACTCAATCATCAACTAATTGATACAAAAAATAACATGTGAACAATATACTTAGTAACATATATCTATCGAACCTAATAATCAAAATACACTATTACAGACCCTATAAAAGAAAATGTACCACAAAATTAAACACCTAATCTGATATAAACAAAAGTAAAATCAACAAATCACAATATATGAACAAATAATTTAAAACCCTAAAACACAAAAAAAAAACACCCAACATCAAAATCAACTATTAGAGACCATGAAAAAGAAACTGTACAAATGAATTAAAACCCTAATCGGCTATGAACATCAGTAAAAACATCAACTTCAAATAAATTAGACACCATGAGAAAAAAAACTCTAGAAATGAATTTAAAGCCTAATAGGATATGAACATCAGTAACATCAACAACTCACAATAAACGGACAACGAATTTAAAGCCCTAAAACACACCAAAAAAACTTCAACATAAACCTCCTACGATACTCTAACATACAAACAATGTAACAAAACCATTGAATCTGAAAATCGGATTAAATAAAACGAAATCGTATGTAACAGATGAGATTATCGGAATCAAGCATGAATACCGTCGATGAAGACTATTATGTAATAAAGATTGCTTATACCTCTTCGCTAAATCAACGATTTGCTTAGGGCCGATTTGATTTCCTGCAAAATTAACCTTATTAAAACCTATAATCCATCATAAAATACTGAAATTAGATAATACCGTATATGATTTGTCTTCAAATGCGTTGAATCATGATCAAAATTATCGGATCGATGTTAGTCGCCGTCGTGTTTGCCGAGTTCGTCACAGAGGAAAATAGAGGAAAATAGAATTAGGGTTTTGAGAGGAGAGAGAACCGTGTAAGCGTAAATGAGATTGTATGTTCAATCCTCAACTATTAGGTGTGCCACATGGATGATGACATAGCTGCTTAGTTGGCTTGCACCAATGGGTGACATGTGTCCCCCATTGGTTTGCTTTATTAGATATAATATATAGATATAGATTATAAGAGGTTAATAAATGATAGTATTAATTTATGGTTATGCCATGTTAATTAATTATTAACGATATAAAAACAAAGAGATGTATGTAATTCTCACCTTTGTTGACTTGACTTTTTATTAATGATAGTATTAATTGATAAATGAATACCTTTGTCATGATCGTAACCGCCAGTCCTGTTTTCCCATTCGTAACCGGTTTTCTCTGGCGGAAGCCATGAGAACCGATTTATTGTTAATGATGATGACAACCGTGATTTCCGTGAAATCATTAAGGTATGTATGTTTTATATAACTATCTATACGATGATTTTTTTATTATTATTCAAAACAAATCTGATATACTTTATGAATAAACCAACTCATTATGGACAATTATTCTATTCAATGCTAAGATAATTTTTTTATGATAGGGTGCCATTAATTTGCTAAGCATATTCTTAAAACTTGTAACAGAACACAGAAATCATAGTTATATCTTATCATTATTTCTACCTTACACACACCATTAAGAACGTTTTAAAAGAAATAATAACTAATGGAGCATTTAATAATTAAGAACGTTTTAAAAGAAATAATAACTGATGGAGCATTTAATAATTAATTTCACAATAAAGTAAAATATATCATGCAAGACTAGGTCAAAGTTATATCCTGGAAAATAGAATTTCGTGGTAACATCACCAACAGTTTTGCCAACGAATTCATCGAAACCGACTCGTTCCAAAATCCTTTTTTTATTCATACCACTATAGTTTTACGTGTATGTTCAACCTCTAAAAAAAATTCATGTGGGGATTTCATAGATTTGATTTCTGGATATCTTAGATTTGTATTCTATGATTCTATCTTCTTGACTTTTAGTTTCTAATATGCATACTCTTCATGGCCGGAAACCAAAAATTAAGTCGCAGAACTATAACGGTAAATTTATATCATGTATATCCATATATGTAGTATATACATATTACGCATTTAATCAGGAAAAAGGTTCGAATTGTTACCTCAATTGATGGATACAGCCGACCTCTGCTTGTTGAGTAGAGGCAAAATCAAAATGAAAATGCAACACATGATCTAGTTTTTCAATAACATGCATGGTAATTTTCTGAATATCCCTTGATATCTTCATCTTACTTGTACCAATAGATGGATAAAGAGGTTGACATGTTTGAATAGATATGTTATCGAAAACATAACAAATTAGAAGGGAGTGGAGAGTCTTTACAGAAGAATTAATGGAAATGGTTAGAGCTTTGTGCTGATAACGTGTTATGAACAAGAGAGAAATATAGGGAGAAAATTGATTCAATCTCATCATTCATCTGACATATACATAGTATATATATACTAGTACAATGGAATCCCTAAAAACCTAAAGCCCATAAACATTGAGTTGGGCTATAAAATGGTTGCATTCATAACACACCTCGTTTTAATTTTGCCAAACCTTCTAAATTTCTCCTCTTAGAACCCACAAGTACCCGCTCCCCTTACTCGCTTGGGTTGTGACTGTGTACCCACGAGTACTCACCCAACCCGCAACTACCTGCCTCTACTTATTTGTTAATTCTAATCTCTTCTGATCATCACCATCCTAAGACTATCCTCCATATCATATAAATGAGTCATATTAGATTTTTTTCCATCTCATCATTTTCATCTTTAAACCAACGAACACCATCCTCACAATTTCCAAACCTTTTTAAAAAGCAAAATACGTTAAACCAAATAAAAATATAACAGTTGCATATGAAATAATAAAACATAAAAACATATATTTCTAATTTTTAGATTAAAATATTTACGGGCACATGTATTTCAAATTAACACAATAATCAATAATCGGAACACTAAAAAAGTGGGGAACCGGGAATAGTGTATTTAACATGTTAAATATATCTAAAAATTTAATTTAAAATGCTAAACTTTTTTTTCAAATATTTTTGTAGCTTTTGCATATAAAGATGTGTGGAAAATATTTCAATAAAAAAATCATTTTTGTAATTTTTTTACTTTCTTTTACTGTTTTTAATATTTTTTTAAAATTTTTTTAGTTTTTGAATTTTTTTATTAAAAAGACTTCTACATCTATCTATACTTTCTATAAAAGGAGAAAATCAAGTGACATAAGAAAAGCTGAGGTGGCAGCCATAAAGGCTGTCCAACAAGGCTTTTCTTATGTCATTATCGCATCATAATCCTTAATATATAAAATCACTTTAATTTTCAAAGGTCTGGCCCACATCTAGAAAATCATTTTTAAATTACTATAAACATCTGCCCAAATTCAAAATTTAAAATCCTGGCTCCAAATTCAAAATTCAAACTACATATGAATCTGGCTCCCTATAAATAACATAGATGAATTTGGCTCCACATTCAAATTTCAATTTATCTCTCTTCTTTATACTTGCGATCATATTTCTCTTACTCAAATGCATAGCTCTCATGATTAAGCTGGTTAATCTTCGATTACAGTTCTTTGTTCGAACAGTTGTAGGCTCTGTTTACACATTATCCTTTTAATATCATTGTTCCGATATCATTGTTCCAATATCATTGTTCCAACATCGTTGTTTCATTGAAGCTCTGTTTCACACACCTACGTTTGACCTCGGCTTTTCATATGTCACTTGGTTTTCTATTTTTTTAGAAAGTATAGATAGATTATTACAGGATGCCAAACTTGCATATTCAGTCTGTTCATCTGCGATTACAGCTTTTTGTACTTCACATAATTTTTCCAACATCATTGTTGCAACATCGTTGAGGGTATGTTTTCTTCTCTGATTTTGAATCTTAAAATTTGAACTGATCTATTCTAATTCTCGATTTATATTTCAGCCTAATCATAGTTGTTTAAAATTCAAACAATCAGTTGCGGGTTATTTTAGATTTGTGGATTCTTTTAAACTGTTGATATATGTTGATAATATTTATTTTAAGGTGTTGATATATTTCAGCTTTGTTTTTTTCCGAGCGAGCAGTGGGGAGTTCTTCTGCACTGTTTTTGAAGTCTGAAGTGCAGAAAGTGGAGTACTTCATGAAGCGCTGATGTTGTTCCAGGTTTTCTTGTATTTATTATCACTGATGATGTCCATTTTATATATTAGTTCTTCAATCAACCTAATCACTAGCCTTTTATAGTGTTTAAAATGCATCTTTATGATAAATGAAAAAGTTAATGGTAATTATGAGAGCCTATTTTTTTATTTTTATTTTTGTTCTTTCGGTTTCTTGATATTTAAATTTTTAGTTTTCCTATGAAAACTTTTTTGAGAGGGTTTGCATTGAATGGCTGTTGTTATTTCTTCAATGTACACGTTTTTTGTATTAAATATACAAGTTAAAAAATGTCATCATACCCTTCTGTAGGTTCTTATGATTTAAAGTATCGCTTTATCAAGCAAGTTGAGGATCAAGTATATGAGGATAGGGCTACTGTTCAATAGCTGAAGAGGTGTTTTGATGGACTGCATCTTGGTCTGTTTACGAGAGACTAAGTGTCCAGAAACCTGATGGTGATGTCTTTCTTCACTTCAGACTTCAAAAACAGTGCATAAGCTTTTCATCACGTTTTACTACCATTATATCCTTCTTTTACATCAGACTTGAAGAAATATACAAGTTAAAAATGTCATCATACCCTTCTGTAGGTTCTTATGATTTAAAGTATCCCTTTATCAAGCAAGTTGAGGATCAAGTATATGAGGATAGGGCTACTGTTCAAGAGCTGAAGATTATTAAATTTCTTTGTTCAGTTCTCAATGTAATTGTTGATCTATCGTCATATGTGATATGTAAATTTTAATTCTATTAATCTTTGTAGAACATTTTATTTTTACTAATTTGAGCATCAACAGTTGTTAGAGTTGATACCTGCTATTGTAAATGTTGAGTTGCTACTGTTGCCAACATCTGTTATTCCCAACAGCAGTTTCCAAATAATTGTCAACCATTAAAACAATAAAAGTTCTGAACATTCTTAAAAAATAAGGTATTTTGAAAAAATTTGACAAAAATCTTTAAAAGTCTGTTGAAAACATCTGTTTGGCAAAAGATTCATCCACTGTTTAAAGGTATTTTCTGTTCTCATAATTTCTGTTTTTTGTAACGACTGTTGAGTTGCTACTGTTGCCAACATCTGTTATTCCCAACAACAATTTCCAAAGAATTGTCAACCATTAACACAATAGAAGTTCTGAACATCCTTAAAAAATAGGTATTTTGAAAAAATTTGACAAAAAATCTTTAAAAGTCTGTTGAAAACAACTGTTTTTAAAACATCTGTTTGGCAAAAGATTCATCCACTATTTAAAGGTACTGTTTGTTCTCATAATTTCTGTTTTTTGTAACGACTGTTGAGTTGCTACTGTTGCCAACATCTGTTATTCCCAACAACAGTTTCCAAAGAATTGCCAACGATTAACACAATGTAAGTTCTGAACATCTGTTATTGCTCAACAGATCTTTGTAAAATGTCTTCAGAACATCAAAACTCCATTCTTAAAAAATAGCTATTTTTTTTAAATATTGGAAAAAATTCTCAAAAATAGCTATTTTTTAAATATTGGAAAACTCTATCAACAATGCTTTTTTTAGGTGATTATTGCATCATAATCATAAGTCTAAATATATAAAATCAATTTAAAACCGATTATCAGTGTTTTCATAGTATTTGTTGATGTTTTGAATCAACTTCTTTTTGGATAAAAATTCATTCACTGCTGAAAGGAATTGTCGGTTTTTTAATAAGTGTTGTTTATCCTAGCGACTATTGATTTACCATTGTTTACAACAATTGTGCCCGATGAAGTGGTAGTAGCCTTTGTTTGCCATGTGGATTATTGTTGGTCTTTAAATGAAGAGGTTTTTTTTAAAAAAAAAAATTATGGCAGTGGTTTAAAATTTGTCTTTTCAGTTTCTTGATATTTAATTTTATAGTTTTCCCATGAAAATTTATTTTTTAAATGTTTTGCATTAAATGGCTGCTGATATTTAATATCAATTTATTTGTTTATATTAAAAGTCTGTTGAAAACAACTGTTTTCCAAACCTGTGTTTGACTAAGGACTGCTGACTTACTATTGTTGCATAAGATCTGTTGTTGCCCAATCGTGGTTTCCAAACACTGCTGAATGGGTATTGTCTCTTCTCATAGGTTCTGTTTAATCTGAGGACTGCTGACTTACTAATGTTGCCTAACATCTATTGTTAGCCAACAATGGTTTTCAAACAACTGTCGTCCATTATCAGAGCAGAGGTTCTGACATGGACAGATGTTAGCCATCAGATCTTTGTAACTTCTGACACGTCAGCATTCACTTTTTTACTTTATAAACCCCTGTTTCATCCCCAAACAGAGGTTTTACTTTCGTCTCGAGTTTAAAATTCATCAGAGCGGTTTCCACCTTCTTCTTCAACACTTCTTCGTCAACCTCTCCCAACTTTCAATTCCGATCATGGCTTTGATGCTGAAAAATTCGCATAACTACCTGGCTATTTTTGAGAAAACCGAGAACAATACTCTATATCATTCAATGATTGATGTTCTTACAACATCAAAATATAAGGTCATTCTTACAACCGACGCACCCATTTACCAAGAGACGCTTCGCGATTTTTGGGCAAATGCGAATATTGAAGAACAAAACAATGTGGCCGTAAGTATAACTTCAAAAGTCGGAGGTGAATCGGTTGGCATTACCTCTAGTACCATATCAACAACATTTGAGGTAAACGACTTGGCAGGTAAGACCTCTTTGCCGAAAAATGAGATTCAAAGATACTTGATTGGGAGGGGATATGATGGACAGTTGAATCAGGAAACTATGTTTAAAGGTAATTTTCCACCACCAACGAAATTCTTGTTCCATACTCTCTTAATCTGTCTCTCAAATAAAACTACTTCTTTTAATGAAATACCTTTGAAAATTCAGTCATTGGGGTATGCAATTTTGACAAATACTGATTTTAACTACTCCCAGGCACTGTTTGTTGATTTGGTTGCAAATTTAAAAAACATTAAAAAGGGGAAAACTGTTGCTATTAAAAAGGGGAAAACTGCTGCTATTAAAAAGGGGAAAACTGTTGGTTTTCTTATGTTTCCTAGACCATTAAGCTACTACCTGCAAAAACATGTTTCTCAAAAAGCTTTCGAAAAAGGTAAAGCTATTAAAATGAATAGTCTAACATCTGAAACTTTTGCTCGCCTTATGGCTAAAGAATCAGATGTTTTCAAAACTGAAGCAGAGGGGAATGAGGAAATGTTAGATGAGTCCACAACTGCTCCTCAAACGTCTGTTGCTGAGCCCACTTCTCTTGGTGATCACAGCACTACAACCAGTGTTGTGAAACCCCCACCAACAAAACTCAAAAAGACCAAAATAAAATCTAAAAAGCTCACCGAAACCAGCAAAACGGGTCCTTTGGAAGATGAGATCCCAGAGGTTAACCCTGTGACAACACAGATGTCACTACAAACCACTGTTGCTACTTCCTTACAACATGTGGAAAGATCTCAACCCAGAAACCAAACACCTCATGATTCCTCACAAAAGGAACATGTTGTATTCATAGGGACACCACAATATGATGTCAGACCCTCATATGAGAGTATACCTAAAAGCCCTTCTCCTGGGGCGATGTCTCTTTCGACAACAATCCCTTCATCTTCTATTCCACCAAATTTGTAACACTGCTTCAAGCTATTGACATTCAGACTGATAGCAATCCCTCCCACGAACAGTTTACTGAGAGTTTAACTTCAACAATAGCTATGTCTGAACCTTTTCAATTACCTAACCCAGAAATAGTTGAGGAGGCTAAACCTCTTGAATTTCAGCAAATTCTTGATGGTATTTCAAGTGGACCAGCTACTACAAATGTCAAATCCACTTATTTACATTTCGACAGTAGTTTCATCAGTCAGACTCCCTTGAAGGCAACCACTGTTGTGTCTATCAAGGTATCCACTGGTGAGTTCAAGTTAACCACAGGTGAGATCACTAAGGTAACCACTGATGCAGAGGTAAGCCCCCAGAACCAAGAACAAGGGGCATCTGCTAATGAAAATTTGGAGATACCTCCTCTTTCAAAAGCAGATACAACCACTTCTAGTGGGAATTCAGATGATCCTATTAAGTTAGGTGATGGGTTAAAATACCAGGATTTGACGGACATGATATCTAACTTGGAAAAAACTGTTGTTGATATGAAAGATCAATTGAAGCAGTTGGCGGATGCTTTCAAAAGTCGACCTTCTCATCAGCAGTTATGCCAAGAGCTTTGGAATTCGGTACAACCTATTCTTGCAGCTCAAAGGGAACTGGCTGAGATTCAACTTAATTCCCACATGAAGCTAATTAGAGTTATGGTTGAAGCAAGATACAAAGACACACAGGCTGACATCAAGGGCATAAAAGAATGCATTGCAAAGTTAGCTGGTACTACCCCTGCACCTGTGTTTGAAAAAGACGATGAAGATGATGCTGAAAAGAGGGAAAAGGATTCCATGAAAAACTTTGGCAAACCAACAGCAAGGAATCAGCCAAAACAAAATCCAAAGCCTGCCAAGCAAACTTCTGCAAAATCTCCTGGAAAATCTGATACTGGTAAGAAAAAGGGAATCGATGATACCGTTAACAAACAGATAGATAAGGAGATTGAACGAAAGCAGAAGAGGAATCATACAAAAGAGGAAGATGAAGTGCTCAACATTGGAACTTCAAATAGAAGAAAATCACACAAACACAACGAATCTCCTATTGTCGTATTTCCTAAACCAATATCACCACCAGAAAAACCAACCACTGTTACGAAACTTAAAACCACTGCTGAACCTAGGAAGCCAGATTCTGATACACCTAAAACAAAACTCTCACCAGAAAAACCACCTGTCAAAAAGCAGAATACAAAATCCTCATCACCACTGCCAACCTCCCCTGAAACAATTGTTGATGCAACAAATGTTTCAACACATGCTAAGACAACAACGGTTGAGACACCAGTTGTTTCAACAGTTGTTAGTCAATCCACTGATTCTACCCAATTTCAATTCCCATCACAATCAACTCTTACACTCATAGCACATTTTTCTTCTCTAACTCCTCCTTCTCCAAAATCTGTTTACACAAGAAAGAGAAAATTCATGGTGCATGAAGAAGAGAAGGAAGAAAAAGATATACCCGCACCAATTCCGTTATCAGCTACTCCATTCATTCAAACTTCACCCAAACCATTCGTCCCACCTCCATCAACAAAGATCAACCCATTGGCAGTAACTTTCTCTCTAGAACTGCTTGCAGTTCAAGATGAAATGACTCAATTTTACACAGAGGATGATCCATCCAAAAGAACCTTCCCATCTCTTCATGGATTCGAAACTCCAAAGAATATTTATGAATATCTGAAGCTAAATGGCAAGCAATCAGAAGATAAGGCAAAAGAAGAGTGTAAAGGGCTAGGAGACATTAAGTTTTCAGCTCGCATGCAACATTGGCTTGGTGAAGTTAAGAAGTTGGAAGATTTTGCTAGAGACCTGAGTAAGAATATGTCAAATCTGTCACCAAATGCTGAGCTACAAAAGACATTAAGGAATGATTTCTTGAACACTATCATGGATACCAAGCCCTACGAAGCCTACAGTTCTGATTTCAAAGACTGGCCCCTTGAAGCTCTTAATGAGGAAGTTAATAGAATTGAAAAGATGAATAAAGATCCTCAAATCCCAAAATCTGCTCCCAACTGGAAACAATACAAAAAGGTTGAAGTGGATGAAGTGTTGAAGTACAAGAGAATAAAGGCAGAACTTCTAGCAGCTAAGGTTGGGACTGCTAGACAATTTGGAAAATGGTCTAGGCAGTATATTGATCGAGCTTACAATAAGTTAGAAGAGCGAAGAAAGACATATCCATCCCTTCCTAAAAAGCCTGTATCCAAAGATGAAACCACTATTATACGTCGGCAGACCCTTACATCTAAAAAGTTGTTCTCATCAGCAGATGTATCCATTGCTGCCTTGAACCAAAGAAAAAGACAACAACTGATGGATGAGGAAGATGAAAATAGGTATGCTGAGTACAGAAAAGAGTCTATCAGAAATCAGTTACGATATGGATTGGATGATGCATCGTTGCAATTACAAGCTTAAGTTGCTCAAGCATTTCAGAAGTTGGCAAGCAGGCCTCAATCGCCAAACTCCTCTCAAATAAAACTTCTCCCAAGAAACCCATCAGATCCAAAAATAGTAAAGTGGAAGTCTGACAAACAGACCCATGAATTGACTTTGATCAAGTCTGATGGTAGTGTTGAAAAGATATCAAGGGAGAATGCACTTGGTCTGAATCCAGTTGACCTCCAAGATCATTTTAACCTTCAGCTTGATAGGGATGAAGATGATACTGATTCCTTGGATTTTGAGCTCCAATTCAAAGGGCAAATCCAGGAAATGTTGATGAGAGAATAAAGATCTGTTGAGTTCTAAAATCTGCTGATTCCTTGATTTAGTTTTGTTGAAAGTTGTTGAGGCAGGTGATTGTGTGTTTGTAGTTAACGTTTGTTGAACCTTAAGTTGTATTCAAATTCTATTAAGTACCTATGTCTATAAATAGTTTATATTGTCTTTTTGGGTAAACAGTTAAATTGTATGTAACTGATATATTAACCGATAATATATGTTTATAGTTGTCTTTTAGCACGTATCTATATGTTCTATTAATATGTGTCATGCATGGTTGTCTAAGAAACGACCCTTGTTTGCAGCACTCGTTTTTAATGAGAGTACTAAATTCCACAGTTAATAACATTATTCTTTTAACATCTGTTTACTAACCTTTGTAATTTCTGTTGACTGACCTTTTTAACGTGGGTTGACTAACATCTGATACTTACTATCTATCCATCTGGCAAGCTCTGTTGGAGATAATGGATAACAGTTTTTAGGAAAGTTTGTTGGAAAGCAACAGAGGTTTTTAACAGTTAATAAACAACAGTGGTTTGCTATCAACATAATTGAATTGCTGTTGAATAAACCTATTGACCATTAGTTTATATCAATTTTGTAAGTCTACACTAATTATTTTTTTACTCTCTGTCAATATGTGTTATGCATGGTTTTCTAAGAAACGACCCGTGTTTGCACACGGGTCTTACCGCTAGTACATATAATAAAGTAAACCAATGGAGGATACGTGTCATTCATTAGAGCTATCTATTTTGTTATTTTCCCGCCTCTTTCTCCTCCTTAATTATCTCCTACTTAATTATAAATACATATTTTATATAATTAAAAATATTTCATTATCCCCCTTAATTATCTCCTACTTAATTATAAATGCTTATTTTTTATAATTAAAACTATTCATTATATATATAGATATTAATAAATGATAAGACTTCAAAAATATATAAAAATTATCTATTCACCTCATATAAATTTATCTTTAAATTATATAAATAAAATATTAATACATTCAATTTTCATTATTCTCCACCAGCTTTTTTTTAATTCCTCTCATCCTCACTTATTTACATGACATATATTATTCCTACATATTTTTATGTGTTCTTTTAGTTAAGAAACATCTGAATATTCTATCCACATAATTAATACAAATAGATTGTTGTGTCAATCAATATATAAGGGTCATTTATTAATAATAAATAGTGTTATTAAATCCGCGCGTTGCCCGGTGGGTGGGTATTAGTTTGTTTAACTATGATACTGACACTTGTTATAGCGACCAATAGAGAAAAAAATCATGATATGACCAAAAATATACCAACACGGAGGGAATTTGATCGGTATCGGTTTGTTTTGTTACGCCACCTATACTCGTTATAGCAACCCATAGAGAAAAAAAATCTTGATATGATCAAAAAATACTGACACGTCAATTACATCGATAAAAAACAAACGCAAATTACATAAGATATATAAAAGAACCACATAACACATATAAAAAACCACTAAATAACACATATAAAAAAACCTTTAAAACAAATATACTTACTGTTCATGAACTTTGTTTATTAATAGTATACTGCGGGAATTTGATCGGTATCGGTTTGTTTTGTTACGCCACCTACACTCGTTACAGCAACTCATAATATTTCTTTTTTTAATTCTTTCTTTTATTTTTCTACTTATTAATAACTATTAAATATTAAATTGATTCAACCACGTATAATACCCAAGTTTCTAATCTATTAATCTATTATATATAATAAATGAAATTTATTTGGGCCACGTGTCAGTAAATTAGGGCATCCTTTCTTTGCTTTTCCCGCTCAAAACCTCCTTCCCTTTTTTTCCTTTTGTTATCATCTCTCTTATCGTGTATCTTTTGAAATCGGTACACACTTTTCAACGCCGTTCGTCCCTGATTCTTCATAGACTTCCATCATCAACCTCTTAATTCAAAATATTTGTTCGTGTAATATGTTTGATGACTGTGTTGTTGATATTGAGTGTTTGATTCTGATTGTTTTGTGGATTTACAAGATGAATCAGTGGAGATTTGAGGAACCTTCCAAAGTTGGCAAAACAGGTCCCTGCAGCTCCAAAACTTGTTTTTCGACGCGTTTAACCCCGTTAACCCAATTTCAAGGCTTTATAAGGATGTTAAAGCATAGGGGACTTGAAATATGCTTTGAAATATTGTGGATGTCAATTCGTTTGGTCGTACGATCGCGTTTTTCGGTTAATTACGACGAAACTCAAACGGACGCGAAAACGATCCAAATTACGCGACGAATGGTACTTTTGCATTCCCATCACTAAAATACAATATTTTAGTGATTACAAAAATTTTTGGATGTCCGATATGGTTAGAACGCAAGATATGCACGCATTTGCATACTTTCATAGTTTTGACGCTTTTAGCCCCTGTGATCAAATAAGCGTATTTTCACATACCGAACCCCTCAAAACTTATTTCTAAGCTATGTAAAGGGTATTTAAGGTATGTTTAGCTTATGACCTTGTTCCGGAGTGTACGTTGCTACGCGAATTGGCAGACTTTTGCAGTTTGTCGCAAATAGTCCCTATGATCGAATAAACTTGTTTTTGCCATACCGAACCCTTCAAAACTTATTTCTAAGTTATGTAAAGGATATTTAGGGTATTTTTAGCTTATGTCACTATTCCGGAGTGTACGTTGCATTAAACTGATTACATTTGCGTAATAGTTTATGAAAAACTTCCAGAAAAAAGCTTCACGAGAGTTCCGAATCGTACAAGGATTGATATGTGTAAATGTCATATGCAATTGTACGAATCACGAGAATGAAACACAAGATTTCATTGGATTCGTATTTGTATGATGGTCGTAAAGGCACAACTGTCACAGCATGGGTGGGAGATTCCCCATAAACAATCGGGAGGAGACGTCAGAGGTGGGATAGTGGAAATATTAGGAGCAACAACCTTGGCACAACGAGAGGTAGACCGTGTAGACTTCAAAGAGGCTACAGAAAACAACAATCAAAACTCACATCCACTAAATCCAAGGAGAAAAAAGAAACAAATACAAGCAAGGAGTAGTTGCTAAAAAAGTTCGTGCCTTTCTGCTTGGAGAATTCTTCATATAACTCTTCAAGGATGTTGCCAGACTTCTTGGCGAACACCCCAAGATCTACCTCACTTTCAGAAGGGGCTGTAACTTGGCCCATCATTTTCCTCTTCCTCTCCTAGAAGTCAAGGGCAGCCTGGGCATCTAGCTCCCGTTTTTCATCAGCTAAAAGTTTCCGTTTCTTCTCCATCATTTGGGTAAGAGTGGCTTGATCCTCCTCGTCTCCAGTAGCATGTCGTTTCATTCCTACGTCTAAGCCAGACAACGAGCCAGACACTACAACATAGTCCAAAAATTTGTGGCTTAGAGGAATGCTTACGAATCTGCGCATCGGGCTGATCTTTCTTCTAAGGCTCTTTTTGCCCAGGTTCAACGGTGGCAACCTTGGGCTCCGCAGTTGGGGGCTTAGATGCAGCATCACCCCCAGAGGCCTGAGCAGGTCGTGCGCGTTGACCTGCACGCGTCGAGCGATGTATAAGCCCATGTGACGATCCGGTAGACTCCTCGCTCGAAAAGAGAATAGCCTCACCCCGAGCAGGAGGCTCACCAACTTGAGGTTTAATGGAAACAGGGAGACACGCACCTAGAGGGGTAGCAATGTAAGCAATCAAACTCTCAGAAGAAGGGTGAAGGAAGTTATCTCTGATCTGATCCACCCAAGGCTTCTCTCCTTCTGGAAACAACCTGGCCGTTATTTCGCCACCGACCTCAGGGTCCAAAACATTCATTACGTTGTAACCTGCAAAAACGAAAACCAATAAGTAAAGGCACTTGGTAAAGCAAATCAATGGAAAATGACCGACAAGGGTTACCTTTGCCCTTGTAGGCATATATCGGTGCTGCCATGGGATCCTTCAGAACCCCCAGCGGCAACCAATGCTTTCTCCTCGAGCTGCAAAATGGCAGTAAGAACCCTAGTCAGGGTCTTGTACCAGTCCCGATCATCGTATTAACCTCCTATCACCATCTTCGGCACCCCTTCACCTTCATAACGGTAGTGCATGTCTATTGGGATCACACCACGGCGAATGTAGAAAAACTTATTCTTCCAATCATGAAAACTCTTGGGCGGGTCCTTGCTACATGGAAGAACGTTTGCAGTTCTATAATTGAAGGGGTAAAAACCGCCAGTATATGTGACATAATAAAAGACGTTGAACATATCAACCGCCGGAACCAACCGTTGGGCTCGGCAAATAAACTTAAAATGGGTCACACGAAGCAAACCCAACGCGTTGATTTGTGAGATGTGCAACCCATACTGTCACACCCCCAAAATCCACCTGCGGAGTATCATCGCTTGGGAGCGTGACTGACCAGGATCAAGCCACCAATCATATAGAACAATGTATAAAGTAAAAGTAATTGCAATTTAACCAAACCAATCCATATGAAAGGTGTTCCAAAACATAAATATGTTATCACTGTTTAGCGGAAGCGTATAAGTAAAACCCAACATAATAAAGTATGAAATGTCATAAAGTGTTTAACAAAACATTCACGATCCGTGCCCACAACGACCAGCTCCTCCCTGTGCAAACTCCATGTACCTAACGACCTGCAAGGCATGTAACAGAGGATCAACAACTAGTTGAGCGAGTTCACAGGAAGTAAATGCGTAATAGTAAGTTCGTTTGTAACATGTGGCTCTACTGGGCCGGTAGTACGTTCTATTGGTGGGGGCTTCCCATGTTGTATATCCACTAGACTATTCGTAACCATATGTGTTCTACATATCCCGAGAACAGTAATACGTACAAGTTTACGTAGGTTTTACGTAAGTATCCTTCACAACCGAGGATAGGGGTACGTGGGGGTTTACGTAGGTTTTACGTAAGTGCCTGACACAACCGAGGCAGTAGTGAGTATAATTTCACGTAGGTTTTACGTGAGTATCCTTCACAACCGAGGATAGCGAGTAGCATAAGTATACGTAGGTTTTACGTATGTGTCCTGCACAACCGAGGACGATGGTATGGTAGTCTAGTAACAGTGTATGTATGAATCTATTCAACCTTATTTCTTCAATCCCATTCCCAAACCCTGGGAATCCCATGCCTTAGTAAGGGTGTGAACTCACCTTGGTTTGCTCGGTATGTTATGCTCTAGGGTTTATCAAATGTCTAAGTCCGTTACACACGACCTAGGATATGTTGCACATGATACGATGTAAGTGTTTGCATCAAATTAGGGTTTACAAATCCTTGATATTCGAGTAACTGTGCTTTGTGTGTTTATTGTGTACATGATGATATCACATAGAATGTTCACGCATGCAGAATCATACAGTTGCATTCAACTTCATACAATCATATATCGAATCATACAGTTATATGCAGAAATGAACAGTTGCATGCACTTATATACAGAAGCATTCAGAAAGCTTAATTACTGGTGTTTGCCAAAATCCACAATCCTTATTTATTTATTTATTCATACGTACAGAATCAATAACTTTAACAACACAACCCACTTAAGTCAGGGTTACACACTTAACGGAACTAACAGCACTTGGTCATGCATCATGTACAAAGCATTCATAAGTCAGATTATCATTACACATATAATTCGGACAGGGCCTTGCCCTTAAAACTCGGACAAGAAGTGGGGGGGGGGGGTTCCCCTGTTTAAAAGTCGGATCATGAGAAAAGGGATTAAAATTCGGACAAGTATATGGGGGTTTGGGGTTTAAAATTCGGACCAAAGTGGGTGGGGGTTCAAAGGTCGGACATGGGGTTTGGGCCACAAAACTCGGACCATTTAAGGTCATAAAACTCGGACATGATCCATGTTACAACAAAACTCGGACAAGGGTATCCAAGTCAAAAATCGGACCCCAAGTCCCTTAAAAGCTCAGACCCTGCTTGTTATATATAAAAAGTTCGGACTCCACTTAATCAAAACATCGGACCCTTAGAGTACCATACAAAACTCGGACTCACTTAATGGGGAGGAACTCGGACTCCGTGATAACTAAAAGGTCAGACAAGGAATCACAAGAAGATCGGTCCTCTAATGTTCTAGGGATTGTTGGTGCACTACATCTGTTGATTCCGTCTAAGTGTCTAGAATCATGTCTTATACCATATTGTATAGCATAGGGCTCGAAATACGAGAAAACAGGAGTCGGTATAGGTTTTAGATTGTCGGGTCGCTTTTAGGAACATGATATGGTCGGGTCGCTCATGTGTCACCTTGGATCGCTTATGTGTACATGTATGGACCGCTCATGTGTCACTTGACCACATGAGCGGCTCCAGAACACTATAAATAGGTCCATGAGCGATTCCAGAAGTAGAGATCTTGAATTCCACGCCGAAGCTCTGCCGGTGTGACGTTTGAGCTGTAAAACGTTTATATTCAATACAAAAGAGAGTTAAAAGAAAGATCGTGCTATTTCTACTTGTTTTTCTTATTATTCCGCATCTGAAGAGCAAGAGCAAATCTCTGAACGACTCGGTTGGGTCAACACACGATCCTACAGGGATAAAGGTCGGACTAGATATCCTTGTTATTAAAACTCGGACTATGTGCACTCTATCTAAAGCTCGGACTTAAGCATCATTCAAAGGTTGGCCAATCATCAAAACATGCGAAACATTCAAGTAGATTGTAACAGTTACGTTTCTTGGTTTCTAACCCTAATTTCATACATATTGACGGCAGAATCATAATCAATCAACCTATGATCAACAACAACAATCATTACAGGAACAATCTATCAAACATACAACTAATCATCATCACCAATAATTCAGAATCAAATCAAAATCACAGAAGTATCATATGAGAGCTAGGGTTTTCACATATTACAAGAATCAAGAATTGATGCAATCAAATAATCAATAATCATTTACCTTGTGTTGATTCTAGAGAAAATGCGGAATCAAAAGTGATGAATAGCTTGCCAATGATGATGGTGATAATGATTGCTAAGGGATTAGAGAATACAGTACGTGCTTTGGTTTTGTGAAAATGATTAGTGAACAAGGGATTAGGGTTAAGTATAGTTTAATTTTCACTAATTACTCTACACACCCTGAATTACTATATCTTACACAAGCACACCATCTCACATCAATTTCACAGTTTCACCACCAAGTTCACATATTTGACAAGTCTATCACAATTAACACATAACCATGCACAAACACACAATACACTTCATTGAATCAAAACGTATACAATTCCATAGCAATCAATTGTGCAAATAACCAACTAAACAATACATGAACGTGCAATAAATGCGAAATAGAAATCTTGGAAATTCGAATTGTCACACATACCGGGTAAGGACCTCCCCAATGAACTTCGTCATCGTCAGATGAAAATTTCCTTCCCTGAAAATACAGCATATAGAGTCATATACCCAAGGGGGAGCGTTCAAAGCAGTGTCCCCGGCGGTTGAAACTGGGCTCCCCATTCCGCTGGAAACTCAAATCTTTGGCAAAGATTGTGGAACTCCTCCTCCTTCTAGTTGATGACTGCACGGTCCGGCCCCATCGGGTCTTTAGGTCTTGATTGTCTTTTCTTTGAGCCTCCTGGCTTAGTAGAAGTAGACATCTTTGAAGAAATAGACGTTGAATCGGAGAAGAAAGAAAGGAAAAAGATGATGAAGAAAAGAGAAATTTGAATTGGAGGTTACGAAAAGTGGAGAAACCGTCAAAGATTTCTTGTATTTATGCCCATCGCATTGTATTGTATGCGACGGGGAAGCGAACCGTCAGGAGGTAAAAAGCCACCAATCAGAGGGCGACACATCAGGAGAGAGAACCGAATCGCCGCCTATGTAGGGCGCATGGCCGCCATGCGCCTGACACATACGAAAAAACACGCCTAACACATACGAAAAACATTCCTGACACATCCCTGCAAAGGCAACTGTTCCTCTCCGACAAGACAGCCACATCAGACGGTAGAAGGACAGCGACAGGCGTCAGAGGTCAAATCTCACCAAACATGGAAACCAACAAAAGAAACTTCTCCTTGAAGAAACCCTAATGAAACTCCCATACGTGTCCGCCAAAACCCATGCGCTTTTTTCGCTCAATTCTGTACGTTGAAGCCCATGCGCTTTTTGGCTCACTTCTGTACGCCGAAGCCCATGTGCTTTTTTGGCAAACTTCTGTGCGCCAAGTACACGCGCGGCTTTGACTAAATCCTACACGCCAAACCCAAGCGACGTTTGGCTTACATAACAACTGCTACAACACAATCTCATTTTTTCTGAGTTCAGAATCCCTCCCAGATGATAAACTCACCTGGAAGCCACACTGGACTGGGGAACTTGAATAGGTATGGTCCCGAATCAAGTGCACACATGTCACGGGGACCACACCACTTTCCAAGCTGGCGTCCACATCACACGAGCGCATTCAGAAGGTTCTAGAACCTCCCGAAAGAAATCACCTGGTGACAAAAAAGATGCTCCTGCAGACAAAAAGGACAACAGGTGGCACCAATGGAAAGACGCCAGCAGCGATTGCAAGATCCTTGGAGGACAGGCCGACAGCCAGTACAAGCGAGCGCCCAACTGGAACGAATGACCACGCGCCACGTCACCTCTTGGACTGACGACGCCGAAGGGGACAGAAAGGATATTCCTCCTGGTCGGACAGCTGGCGAGCACGGGCTAGCTGGCAGGCCTCCTCCTTCATCATTCTCCGGCTATAAATAGAGGACTCCACCTCCAGGTTTAAGGATTCGATTTCTCACTCTATTACTCTTAACACACACTTATCCTCAAAACAAATATTTATTCTCACGCCGGAGGGTTGTCACAAGGAGAACTCCCATATTCCCCTCCTTGTGGCGAGTCACCGGTGGTGTTGTTTTGCAGGACACTTTCTGGAAGATTAGCTTAACGGCGAGTGAAAGATAGAGATTGAACCACCCTTTACGAGACGACCGGCTGAAATAACCTAATGTTAACCAGTGTTTCATCACCAAGTAAATATTAAACATGTTAGATGCTAGTTGTTTTAATTAGTAGAACAAATGACTAAGTAAATGTTCTGCCGTTGTATTTACTTGTACGCTTCAACCAATATCAAATATCAAGACCGAAGGATTCATAGAATCAACCATATTGCGTCCAGATCAACATGAAGATTAGCCATCAGCTATTAAACACGTGGATTTATGTGATTTGACAGTTACCACACAACTTTAAGGAATTATGTAATAAGAAGTGTTACAAAGCAAGTTTCTACAATTATAGAAGTAACACATGCAATTCCTCCTCTCACAATCATTATTGCAAACAATTTCTTTGATATTTATTCGTTCTTTGTTAGCTTATCGAGATTGTTTTCACTAAATGAATATAGGCAGCATTTGCTATCACTAAAGATTGGGTCGATCACAGGCATCTCTCAATCGCATGCATTAGGACGCCCATAGATAGTTCTCAACATGGGAAGCATTGTAACTAGACATGACCGAACATTATCCGGATTTATAATAAAGGTTATTGAAGCGAGTTATGAGTAGTCAACGAGAAATTTACTGGTTATTGAAACACGTGCATGGGGATCTTGACAGCTTGAACGATGTAATATTGTAATTATGTAATATGTCTGTGACCACGCTCGGGTGAACCAATGTGATGAGTAGCATGTGTACTCGTTGCATCAATTTACAAAACGAGGGATAATCATGGGTGTTAGATTTGTATAACAATAATCATTTTTATGATGTAACAATAAATAATAAGACAGCTTAACATTATATAATCATAATTTCGGTTAAATACTAAACCTCCATGTCATCAGAATACCAAAATAACAAGATATCATATTAGATTATAGAGCACTGAGGTCCTAATATTTATATCGCTTACAGAAAGCTAAACCATCAATCATTTAATTACAGCTAATGCTCGGTTCCTTAAATTAATAACTAATCCCACTCATCAGCTACCTGTTCTTTGACTGCACCCTCTGTTTTAAAATCATCAACCTCCACAGCAGCAACTTCTTCATTTTTCTACTTGAGCCGCAGCAGCTACTTCAACTGGAGAGCTTTCAGGAGCAGTTTCCTGTTTTTTGTCATCTTGTTGTTTGTCCATACCACCGCCTTCTTCAATTTTTGAATCAACAGTCCCTGAGTCTGCTTCTTTAGCTACTGAAGTAACATCATTGCTTGCTGGATCATCAGCCTGTTGGAGTTCACTGGTATCTCCTTCCACGCCTGGGCTTTTTGCAGCAGCAACTTCTACCTCATCCGCAACTGGAGTACTTTTACATTCCTCTGTTATTTCCAAATTCTCACTTTTGCCTTCTCCTTCCCTGCCTGGGCTTTTTGCTACAAGATTCTGATGCTCACTTGATATGTCTAATTTCACATCTGTCGATATTTCTTCTGCAACAGACGCCTCGTTTATTGCTTCCATGGATTCAACAGGAGGTTTGCAATCTTTTTCATCATTGCCCTCAACTTCATTGGAGGTAGAGTTGTCGATCTGCAGCATTCACAGAGATGAAAACAATAAAACGATAGGAAATCAAGGAAAGTTGACAGATTCTGTATCAACGAACGAGTGGTGCTAGAGTTCAGACCTTCCCGACATCAACATCTCGTTCTTTTTCATCATTGCCACTTTTGCCCTCCAAAGAATTCTCTAGTTCATTGGAGGTAGAGTCGGTGAGTGAATTATCCTGGGATTCTGTGTTCTGCAACATTCACAAGATAAAAACAGTAAAATGATAGGAAATCAAGGAAAGATAAGATTCTGTATCAACGGATGAGGGTTTGGACCTGCCCGACATCAGCATCTCGTTCTTTCGGGTTATCACTATTGATTTCCGCTTCCATGGCGGATTCTGACCCGTTAACATTTTCTGTATCGGTATCTCGTTTTCCTGTTTCATCCTGTATTTGGGCATCAGCATCCTCTTCAGAAGGTTTGGCATCCATCTCCATCGGCATAGCACTATCAGTGTCGATAGTTACAGAGGCTTCCTCTATTTCCTCCTAAATTGAGAACACATAGATTCATGTAAGTCATAAAAGAATAAAAAAAATACAAAAAGTAATATGCAACAAACAGACTAACAGTATGTTCTAAACCTGTGCAGCAGGAGCTTCTTCCTCTTTGATCAAATCCTTGTCAGCATCATCTTGACCAATATCCTCCATCTTTTCAGGGGATTTGTTATCTATCTCCATCACTGTACACCCATCCTCTTCTTTTTCCCCCTACACATTTCATAAAATGCAAAATTAGATTAGAAAGTAGATTTTTTGAGAACCCCCGGAGAAAGTTTGATTTACCGGTAATTAAATAGACTAAAAAAGATCTATCAGATGGGTGGAACATGCCAAACGGGTCGAAAGTCACCCGGAGTGTATTCGAAAAGAATATAACTTCCTAATGGTTTCATCACAAAAATACCACTCTTGTATTATTGACTTAGAGTTTCCGCATAAAAGTGTTACGGGTCAACCCAACCGGCTTTGACCAGAACCAAAATTACAGTTTTGGCCTATTTTGACCCATCCATTTTGTCGCCAAATAAAAAACTCTTAAAATTACCACACAAATTTTACGGGTCAACACAACCCAACCGACTTTGACCAGAACCAAATTACTCATTTTGGCCTGAACCTGTTTTGACCCACCCATTTTGTCACACCATTACTTGGCAGAATCAGATAGCAAGTGACATTACTGATGACTACTTCTCAATTACCTTATTAATGCCATCATTGTTTCCCACTTGTTTCTCATGTTCACTTTCTTCATGAGAACGGGAGGCATCCTCGACCTTTTCGGAGGGTTTGACATCTTCTACCATAGTACTACTGGCTTCCAATGTTGCTTTGTCACTTGCTATTTCTTCCTGGAAGGCATCCACAGATTCCTCAGCAGATTTAGCACCTGTCTCAACCACGTCCCTTCCTTCAATGGTTGCAACACCATCTCTACCATCCTGCACACTTCATAGTTATACAAAGAAAATGGCCATTGGTGCAAAACACGCCTCTGAGCCCGACACCAATAAATAGACACACAATGTTGACCACTCTCCTCTGCGGAGGCTTATTGGCTTCAGTTCATTGCTAGTTAAAATCTTCTATGTAAGTATTAAGAAGAGCATCTATTATAGAAGCATAAAAGAGATGATGAGCTTCATTAATTGAGTTCCCAATGTGAGGAGTGATGTATATGATTGATGACATGAGAGGGTTCATGTTTATGAACCTCGTCATGGCAAATCAAATGTTGGTCTCATTTCCTTTTAACAATTTTCAAAAGCTATGTTTATAAACTTTGAGAGGTTTATGAATATTACATATTACATACAAGGTTATGAAACAAAACAAATGAGCCTTGGGCCTAGTGGCATCAAGATAAATTTTTGGTGCTCCTCGTTCCTCAACCAAGTGGTTGAGGTTCATGTTCCGTCTTTAGACAAAGGTGGTAAGAGTCTGCGGTGTGGGGTGACTTGGAATAAGACACACAGCTCCAAAGCTACAGGTGGAAAGATGAAAACCCATCCACCTTCCCACCAACACAAGAAATTAATAACTCAAGGGAGTTTGACCTTAACCTGTGTAATGTTAGGATCATCCACTTCTTTTGTTATAGGATCAATAACTTCTTGTTCCTTCTCCTCGTGTACAGGTTCTCCCTGGGAAATTGCTTCAGTCGTTTTAGAGGAAGTGGAGTCAGTTTCCGATGGGGATTCTCCAGTGATCCCAGTCTGCACCGTGATATACATAAAACCGTTACATATAATACAGGAAAAATAAAGAATCATGCATGTTATTTTGTTAAATTTTACCACCTGCACAATAGGAGTTGGTGCCTTCTGAACATCTTCGACAACAGTTTCTTCAGCGGGGTTCGCCTCCAGAGTGTCTCCATCATTAATTGCAGGATCTTTTTCAACAATGTTTTCTTCAGCAGGCTTTGCCTCCAGTGTGTCTCCATCATTGATTGCAGTATCATTTTTGACAGCAGGGTTTGCCTCCAGAGTGCCTCCATCATTGATTGCAGGATCTTTTTCTTCAGTCTGCACATAAACAAATCCGATAGTCAAGATAAGAAAGAAGCTGCATACATACTAAATGCAGCAGAAAGATACAGAAACCAAGAACAAAGAGATTTAAAACCTTTTCAACCAAAACTTTGTTTTCTGATGCGGCAGATTCAGTTTTATTATCCCTGCTAGCGTCTTCTAAAGCACTGAACCCTGTCGCTTGTTCCTCGTTTTCAGCTGAGTTAGCCTCCAGAGTGTCTCCATCATTGATTGCAGGAACTTTTTCTTCAGTCTGCACATAAACAAATCAGATAGTCAAGATAAGAAAGAAACTGCATACATACTAAACGCCGCAGCAAGATACAGAAACCAAGAGCAAAGAGATTCAAACCTTCTGTTCAACTAAAACTTCATTTTCTGACGTGACAGATTCAGTTTTATTATCTTTGCCACCGCCTTCTAAAGCACTGCACTCTGTCGCTTGTTCCTCGTTCTCAGTTACTGCTGTTAAAAGCTCAACTTCTTTTGATGGTTTGGACTCTTTCCCCGCTGAAGCCTCTGATTTGGACTCTCTTTCTCCCTGCACAGTACAGATAAAAACAACCTTAAAACAAAGCTATAGAACTGAACCAAGAGAGGGTGATTCTGATTCTAGTATATGGCATAAAATTTACATGCTTGTTTGATAATTTTAAGCTCAAGCATGTATTAATAAAAGCATAACTACTGACCACCAAATTTATTGATTCTTTGGGATCCAAATCTTCCTTGGGCTTGGCAATTTCAACAGCATCGTGAGACTTTGACCCTGGTTTATCTGCTACCAAAACGTCTTTTGGTTCAACCTTCTCCTTGCGGGTGCTTATACTATCATCTACTCTGCTAGCACCAACGGACTTGCTTAATGTATCAACTTCTACTAATATGCTTGATTTTTCTCTCACTTTTGACGAAGACTTTGGCAATGGTTCAGCTATTTCAGAAGCTTGATTCCGTGCCATACTTCTTGTAGCAACAGTTTTTCTCCCAGAAGAAGCTCGTGTTCTCTTCTGTGCAGGTTCATTAGATTTCTGATCCTGCACATCTACAGTATCATCCTTCTTCCTCCTTTCCCTGCGACGGGGTGGTTGTGGCTGTGGGTCCACTCCACTTTGATCCTTTCTTCCCCTTCCTCTACCTTTCTTCGATGTGGAATCAGGAGACACTGGGAGAGAGCTGACTGGAACGGTGACAGGTGTGGCTGTCTGAGAACTCACACTGGGCTGAGATCCAACAGAACCAGAAACCGGCATCTGTGTGGTCCCAACATCAACATCTGCCACAGCGACAGAAGAAACTGGTGGTCTTGGCGATGCTATATCAGATCTGGGGACTTCAGAAGCAGTTAAAATTACAGGAGTGGCAACTGTCACCGCAGTTACAGGAGTTGGCTCAGAAACCAAAGTCTCATTGCCTGTTTCAGTAGCAGTAAATGGGGCCGCTGGAGAACCAGTTTCAGGCTTGCCAACTGAGGACCCTGGTTCAGGCTTGCTGACAGAAGACCACGTTTCTGGCTTACCGGCCGTTTCTGGTTTACCGACGGTTTCTGGTTTACCGACTGCGGAACCCGTGTCAGGCTTACTAACTGCAGAACCTGTTTCTGGCTTACCAGCTCCAGAACCCGTTTCTGGCTTACCAGCTGCAGAAACTGTTTCTGCCTTACTGATTTCTGGCTTACTGATTTCTGGCTTACTGACAGAAGAACCCGTTTCTGGCTGAGCGACTGCAGAGCCCGTTTCTGGCTTAATAACTGCAGAACCTGTTTCTGGCTTACCGACTGGAGAACTCTGAACACCAGGAATAGCTAATACAATATGATTCTGCTTTTTACCCCTACGCTGTGGGGGCATGGGTGTATCAACTTCACTTTCAACAATATGACCACGACCTCTACCTCGGCCGCGAGGTCGACCCCGACCCCTACCTCGACCCCGACCAGGTGTGACTGCAGAAGGAGATATAGCAGACTGAGAATCGGTTGAGGTTGGGGAGAGCATTGGCAGCGAGACAGGAGTCACCGTTAATGTAGCGCTTGAAAGTGTGCCAGTAGGAATACTAGTGGTGATAGTTGTGGTTGACTGGGGCCCAGCAAGAACAGTAGGTGTTGACTGAACACTAGCAGGAAGGGTAGGGGTTGTTTGAGGAGTAGGAAGAACAGTGGGGTTTTCTGGAGAATTAGGAAGAACAGTAGAGGTTGACGTGATTTTCGGTTGGAATCCAGGGGGTGGAGGGGTAATTTGCTGATAACCAGGAGGAGTGGTCAATGGTTGATAGCCTGGAGGAGCGGTTAACGGTTTTTGACTTGGAGGAGTAACGGTGGGCTGAAAACCAGGAGGATGATCTGTTGTTGGCGGAAACCCAGGAGGGGGCGCCAGGATGGCATTAGTAGCAGCAGATGTTAAAGTAACCGTTGACTTACTATCAGGGGGGTTTATACTGGAGCCAGAAAGGCTAGTAACATTCAACTGAGAGCCAGAGCCAGGATCAGTTTGTTTTCCAAGTAGTTTAACAGAAGTTTCACTTTTAACAGCATATGAAACAGTTACTGGAGAAACTGGAAGGCCAATTGGAGATGAAGCAATTCCTGTCTTGTTCTTTTTAGGCCTTCCACGGCCCCGTTTTTGTGGTGGATTTACCGCCTTGATTTGTTGAACGGTTGCACTTTCAGGAAGTTGTGTTGGTTGTATGTTTGACGATCCAACAACACCTTCTGCCTTGATTTGTATGTTTGACGATCCAACACCTTCTGCACCAATAGGCAAACCCTTTTCTTTAGGTTTTTCATTAGGTTTGGGGGAACCAGGTGCCTCAACTTGACATAACTTCTCAAACTCGTCTTCTGTCCATTGCTCCTCATAAGAACGCACCTAAGTACCACAGATAATAACAAACAAAATGAGCACATGGGTAATATTACCGCATACTTTCTGCAACAATTTGTTTGCCTTTTAAATTAAATAAAGGAATCAAAATTGGCAATAATGTAACAACATTAACTAACCTCTCTTGCTCGTTTTCCCCTTCCATAATTATGAGTGTCTAAGTTCCCAAGCTCACCCTTCCTTTTACCCGCGATACCAGGTAAAACCACAGGTTTGGGAACTTCAATTGCCTCCATAGCTTCACAGAATGATTTCAGTTCGTTTTCTGTCACAAGCCTAGACGGAAGGGGAGGTATGGATTCCCTACTTGTTCCCCCTTGTTCTAAAACCAACTTTTTCCATACAGCCTGCATGGTACATCATAAATTGTTAATCAAACACAACAAAAAAATGTGAGACTGAAGATGATCTAAAAGGGTAAACATACCAGCTCCTCTTCCTGCCGTTTTTTATCAATTTCCTCAAATATGTCAATTTCAGACTCGCTGTCATCATCAAATTACAAAGATAATTAAGAATGCGAAACTTGAAATTGAATTTCTTCCACTAGTGGAATATAATATCCTAATCGACAAGTACTTCTATGGATTACGGTGGTACGCAATTAAAGACTTTGATAATTAAACCATTCTCTTAATTATCTTTTTATCAGTATGACAAGTTACATATGTGGAACCAGATTTTAGTAAATTTGACGACTGCCAGTCAAAAAAGACGAGTGCTGTTGTTCTCTTTGGTTTGTTGAGATTGTCCGTGCATGCACCAACCAAGGTGTGCATTCATCATATTAAACTGCTTGGTTGTTCATCAGGTAATCAGTCTATAGATAGCTGATGCAATATGGAATCTGAACAATGAGATCATGTGTTCAGAATTCTATATCGCATTACACTTAAATAGGTTCAAAATTTGAGGTCCCTGTATAGCCAAAGTGCATACCTCCGGGCTATGAGATAATTGAGAGCATCATCATTTAAAACAGGAGCAGCTTCCTCTTTCTTACACTCCCGCAGCAGGGCCTCCAAGTATTCTCTTCGGTCTTCCGCACTATGATATAATTAATGGCACGGTCAACTTATCTATATGTATGCATATTACACATTGATACATTTGCATTACACACACTCACTACACAAACAGACATGATAATATGATATATGATGCATACTACATGCATTTATGTATGCAATACTATGATATTATGTGTAATATGAATACACACACACATGATATGTGCATATTACATGCATTTATGTATGCAATACTAAGATATTACACACATAATCTGTATGAATGTTGCACACACATGATTCTTGTGCATGCTATACACATGATACGTATGCAAAAAAAAATTATTCGTATACATAAAACACATGGTCGATATACATGTTACACACATGATTCATATGCATATCGTACTCGCCTATACATATACATAGAGGGAAAGTATATTTTGAAAACCCTCTTGAGTTGAGAAACCCTATCAAACAATCATTTTTTTATGTATGTAATATATGATATAGTTATTACAAAAAAGTGTAGCCATCTGTACACATGCATAATAAAATGTTGTTTAACTGTTACACAGTTTCCAAGGCTACAATAACGTTTTGTTACACGTGTAATAATCACCTACAATTTTTTGTAATAACTATAATAACATATGTTAAAAACAAAAATAAATGATTGTTATACTAGATTTTCTCAACTCAAGTAGGCTTTCATATCAACCCTCCTCTATATACGTATATGTATATATATATACACACACACACATATATGTATATTTCATGAGAACCACGAGAACTTGGTCAAAAACCATTCAAATTCAAAAAGGGGTAGCGGAGCTGCCCGTTTACCTTTTATTTTGATGTAATTTTCAATTTGAAAGTTAATGAACATCTAATATATGCAATTCAATAAAAAAACTACACTTGTCATTATTATTAGTAGAACGACATAAAAAAGTTACGTGTTTACATTTACATGCATTCAAAAATCAAAAAAATAATTACACGTGTGAGTTTACCATTTACACATGTGTAAGTTCTTATCATTTACACGTGTAGAAAAATTGTTAAAAGACTAATTTAGAGAGGGAAGATGAATTAATTAAGAGAAAATTGTTTTTTAAATGTTGTATTTTTATAATGATAATAAATAATATAGAATGAAAAAATTGATTTTAATTGGTTTTTTCGCGAGTTCTCGTGGTTCTCATAATATTTAGAGTTCTCAAGATAACCATCCCCTATATATATTTGTTTGTGTGTGTATATATACAAATATATTAAAAGTAAGAGCACAAGCACACATGATTCGTATGCATAATATATATATATTCACATTGCATGTGCGTATAATGTCATCACAGAGAACACCATAGAGGTAACATGACGCTACCTCGTGTTATTGTCAAAGAAGCCAGCAGTTATGCTCTGGTTAGCAACTCCAAGCTTGTGCTCGGCTGAAGCTCTAACTTGTTCCTCCACCGATTTAACCTAACACCAACACATTTTTATGAGCTAAAATTAACAAAGAATCTTAACATTCTCTGGTAGTCATGAGTAAACTTTCATATCACAGTATAATAGTCATGAGTAAACTTTCATATCACAGTATAAAGATACACCAAGACCTGAGGTCTACATACAGTTTCTAACCGAAGAACGAGTACATCCTTCTTCTGACCTATTCTGTGAGCTCTGGCTTGTGCTTGCAGATCAACCTAACCATAGGAAGGGACATAAAAGCAGTGAGTATAAGAAAAAACTCAAGGAACTACATAATTGGAATATTTTATGTATTTTGTGTGTGTGTGTATATATATGTTATGTATATATGTATTGCCTGTGGATTCCAATCTGTGTCAAAAATGATGACTGTATCCGCAGCTTGAAGATTCACTCCAACACCTCCGGCGCGAATGCTAGGAATAACAAGGACATATGCTCAGCGTAATTACAAACATACAACCAGATGCCATAAATAAAAAACATAAATCAAAAACAAAAAATGAAATATGAGAAATAAATTAAATAAAAAACATAAATCATTAACAAAAAATGAAATACGAGAAATAAATTAAAAAATTTATGATCATCACTCTAGAGAATCTTCAACCAACAAAAAGGCCAATCACCTGAGCAGGAATATGAAAAATGGTGATCCTGGATTGTTAAACTGATCAATTAAGGCCCCACGGTCTCCACCAGATGTATGTCCATCTAAGCGAAGGTACTTGTACTGTTTCCAATACAAATAATCCTCCATAACATCAAGCAGCCTAGTCATTGTTGAAAATAGAAGAATCTGCACATAGGACTTACAATATAAGTATCTAAAAACAGAAGGCTGGCTGACATATTTCAAGCGCCTCTACTAAAAGTATAATTTTGTTTCTACTCCCACACCACACCAGCTATTGCAGCTAAAGCTATGAAAATTTGAAAGCAAAAGGACAAAAAAAAAATCAAGCATTCAGCTAACATGTAACAACTCTAAACATCCTATCTACATTGGGTTTCCTTTCATCAAAACTCGGTGAGAATATTATACCCGATGATCAGTGGCTTTAAGCTTGGGCAGTAGCCGATCTAACATCTCAAGCTTCCCACAAAACCTTATAATATTAGGAAGATAATGCTTGGGAACGTGTTCATGAACCTAAAGAAAACAAAATCGCTTCAGTAAGCAACAAAGCATGGCACCAATAAGAAGTCCTATCAGTTATAGCAGAAAGAAAGAGAAGAACAACCTCTTCATTATGTAGCTGGCTGATGTAAGGATGATTGCATATATTTCGTAGTTCAACGACTGAATTGTGCACTGCTCGAGCCTAGCGAAAAAAAATAAGAAACAAAGACGTGTAAACAAGCTTATTACAAACAAAAAGCAACTTTATTATATTAGTGAGCTAATACAACAACATATTTCCTGTAGTAATCTTGTTTCAAATCTCAGATGTTATTAACACACAATTATCAAGAATTTGACATTTTGAATTGTGCTTGAATTGATAATGGTGTATCATGCTCAAGATAGCAAAAAATGGTTAGTTTATTGCAAAATGAACCTTTGAAACCCCAAATGCACCAAGATTGTCGTCTACCCTCTGCATCAATAGCTTCTGATATGCAGAAGCCTCACATCTTACAAGTCTCTCTATCTTTTCAGGCAACTCGTTCTCAACCTAACAAAACGAAATAAAATAAGAATCATCACTGAGAAAAGAGATGAGAAGCTTCTTAGCAAAAATTTTAAGCACAGAATACAAAAGCATGCGAAAATTTTGCTTTTATAGTTATCCTTTTTGTTGTTCTCAAAGGATAAACCAATATTTGAAACAATCTGACTATACCAGGCCATAAAGGTCCCGAGCCTAACCAAACTTGTGTTATTTTACATTTTTACCCTTCGTGTGTATACATTTACATAACAAATCCATTGAGTCAAGCATAGTTGATCCACGCATAAAAGTATCAATTAATTCATCAAGCTCGAGCTTGAAAATGAAGGCTCAATCAAACTCAAGTTAAGTTACAAACTTTGAGGTCCAAGGTCAAGTTGCCTTTTTGACTCGACTCAGCTTGATAACACTCATAGATGTGAGCTGGAAACGTAAACCTAAAAGCTGCTGGTGGCAATAATCTAGAAATTGAACGCATAAAGTACATTCAAACTTGGTTTAAAAAACAAGAAGCGCACAAAAGCGACAAGGTCTATAACCGAGGTGCGAAGCGCCAAGCGCAGAAGTGCGCTGTTTTTCGTACCCAGGACGCATATAATTATATTTTAACTTTTATATATTTCCTAGGCTTCTAGTGTCGTTTACCCAATATTTAGAGACAAGTAAGCTTTATATATGTTTTAATATGGAAATTACATGCATGTACAACATGAAAAGCATGTTGTACAACAACCTACTGCACAAAAACATGGGAAATACATGAGGCGCGCGCCTGATGGTCAATTTTTTTTTCAAGAAATCACGCCTCAGGTGTGCTTTTTGAAAAAAAAAAAACACGCCTTACGCTACCAAAAGAGTAGGGCTTGAGCCTTGTTGTGCCTTGCACCTAGGCGCGCTTTTTAAACCAAGCATTCAAATAAGAAGATACCGATAGCATTATCATGTGATATCATTTAATAGTTACTATAAACTTAAACGCAAAAATAAAGAACCTTGTGCTTCAGTCTCCTAAGCACAAATGGTCGCAGAACTTGGTGAAGACGATTTATGATTAACAAATTTTCTTCCTCAGAAAGCAAAGCCTGAACATAATAAGCAAACATTATTGTTACACAATCTTGGTAAGAATTCAACAACATTTATGAAACAACAATGTGTTTAGCTAATAACAACAATGCTCACCTCTTCAAGGGAGTTATCTGCGTTACTCTCAAACGGTTTGTTGAACCACTGAGAAAAATCCTCCGACGAATTAAATATATTTGGCAACAGAAAGTTGAGAAGTGCCCACAATTCCTCAAGATTGTTCTGCAAAATGAGATGGTAAACCATGATTTATTACAAAGAATGGCATGCTTACGTGAATTGCAGATACTTAGTGTATTCAATTGCAGTTCTTAAAGTATAGGATAAAGCATCCACATGACTAAAAAGCATAAAACAAAAAAAAAATACTAAAAAACGACCAAACTGCAATGAAGATCTAAAATCATAGTCAAACCTGCAAAGGAGTTCCAGTCAAAAGCAATCTGTGAGAGCTACGATAATGCTTCAAGTCTGCATTTAACTTGCAAGAAGCATTCTTAATGCGATGACCTTCATCAATTATAATATAATGCCACTGTATTTTGCTCAGTTTTGGTCTATCATGTTTGTTCATGAGATACTCGTATGTTGTCAAAAGAACATTGAATTTTTGCTGAATAATTTTCTCCCTGCAGTTATTCAAACAAGGCTCTAATAATTAAGAATTTAATTGAACCGAGGGTCCAAACAACTACAAGTTTAGATAGCATACTTGAATAATTTTCGGCGCTCCTCAGGAGGCCCAGAGTAGACAATTTTGTTCATGCTTGGGGCCCAAAAGCTAATTTCTGACTCCCACCCAGGCAGAACCGAGGATGGGACAACCACCAAAAAGGGCCCTCTATCATTTTTGTTTTCCATGAGATAACAGAGTAAGGAAATAACCTGCAGAAACAACATATCAGACTAATAACTAACTTCTTACTTTACATACCACAAACGAAAATGATAAAGAATAGAACACCTGAACAGTTTTCCCCAGTCCCATTTCATCTGCAAGAATTCCGTTCAAATGATTGTTGTATAGAGACAGTAACCATCTTAGCCCGTTCATCTGATACCTGAGGACAAACAGTATATAAACATGCAATACTCAAAAAGGAGCATAGTGACAAACACATCCAGTTGTTTTATTTTCGAAAATTATATCTGTCAGTCACTTTAGCGAATAGACGACAGTGACTACTAGAATAACGTTTCTATAGCTTACTCTCGCAATTTTCCACCAACAAGAGTACTTGGCTGTTCCGCTACAGTCTCTTTGATGCTGGCATTGAATAAACAAAATAATAAATACCCATTAAGACAGATCCAAGTTTTTATTAATAAGACAGAAGAAATCACCAATTAAAATTAGAGCAAAATTCAGAAAGAACGCTATGTATCTCCACATTTTGCACACAAATTGTTTAATTGCATAATTTACATACTTTAGATTGTCAAAACTTAACGGAAAGGCCCTTTATCAAGTGCTTAAATCCATTAACTTTTGAAAAAGTCATGTTCATCCAGTTTTAAAAGTTTCGCCGTGCCAAAACGTTCAAGAACTAAATCATGCAAAACAAGAAGGCCATACAGGTTTTTCAAATATCGCCTAACAACATGAGTATGTGCTCGGGAAAAAGAAAAACAAAAGTATTCTTAAATTTATCTTATCACATGGATAGAGAAGAAAAATTGAGGAAACAGAAGGGCAACTTTGAAAACAAGCATGAAAATTTATCTCAACAAGGCCAATTATCAGTCCACCATGACTACTTGAGCAGAAGTGGAAGAGACTTATATACCTATGAGCCATGAGATAGTACTTTTCATTGCTCTCCATATAATGCTGTAAAAGACCAGATAATATTTAGTAGCATAGAAAAACAAACAAACAATTTGCAACCACAGATGAAGCACCTTCGCCTGGTCTGTTTCATCTTCATTTTCAATTGTAAATTCACCACTGTCATTTACACCATTCGTATCTGTCAGAACTTTTGCTTCTTTCAGCTTAGATCCAAGCTTCTGAAGATACTTTTCAGTCTCTTTCAATAGTTGTTTCACCCGATCCGATTTTGCATCCTGTGATGAAAATTAATTTAACTTATTTACCAAAATGTGTATATTGGTTGAATTCTATTAATGATCTATTAAGTCACATTTTACCTGAACCATTCGAAGATAACCCTCCACATCATTGATTTTTAACAGATTGATCTTTTCCCGTTGAATTCTGTCAATTTTCTCGCGATGAAGTCTTTCCTTCCTTTTATGAAACTCTCTTGCATACCTGTTAAAGCCCTTCAACCGTTCTCTCTTATACTTAAATAAATCTTCTAGTCGTTCCCTGAAACAGTATTTGAAAGTTAAAATATTTCACACAAATATCAACGCATGCTTTAGCAAGTCAAAATTAATTATACACGCACCTGTGCTGTTCCATTTCACCAAAGAAATCCTTTTGTCTTTCTCGAATTCTCTTTTGACGTTCTTCCTTCATCTTTTGTTCATGTCTCTCAACTTGCTTTGATTTTCGGCCTATCTTATGTTTCTTAATTGATTTTAAGCGATCCATCTCATGCGATATAGGTCGAAAAAAATCAGTCAGGATCTCACTGCAACAAAATTAAAAATATGAATTGAATGGATAGTTAAGATGAAACACTGGATGTAGGTGTTCAAGCTCTTTCAAAAATACTAGGTACAAAAAATAATATGATGAATAAAGCGTGCGCGCACACACACACACACACATATATATCAAATAGAAAAATTACTTCCGGAGGCGACGCTGGAGATTTAGGAGTTCAAGCTTTTTTAATTCAATGACACTTTTGGTTTTTGCAGAAATGTCTTTAGAAGAGCTAACTGTTTCCTGCATAGCCATTGTTGAAAATAAATTAGGAACGTAGATGATAGATCACCTTCTTATATATATAAGCATTTATATAATTCACAAAAAAAAGATCCACACAAGGTCATCTGTCATCAATCATTACGGCCCTGAACTCTGACAAATAAAGATATCCCTATAGTGTCTAGAACAAAGATATTAAGCTTATTCTTCGCTGTTAGATTAATAAAAATCAGATATGAAAGGGATTAAAAACAATTAAATTAGTCCTATCCCAAGGCAGCCAGCAAAACAGCTATTTCCGTTTTGTTTAAGGAAGATTTAAAATAGCAAACCTTTAATTTCTCAACACAAGCTGAGATCCTTTGCTCTGTTTTCTTCTTTTTAACAGCCCAGTTCTGTTCAGCAGCAACTTTTCTCTTTTGGCAATCTGCAATCCACTTTTCAGATGTAGTATACTTTGGTGATGGTGGTGATGTACTCAGTTCAGATGTATTTTCCCTGTCAAGATTGTTTCCTGCTACAAAATGAATAAAATATTTAAAAATATGATCAGCCAACCCACATCAGAACAACACTCAGATCTGAGTACACTAGGTAATTTCAAAAACCAAATTAGTTGAATTTTCTATATGTCTGAAGACCGGTTTCCACCTATTAGCTCTGTGCTTGCAACGTGTAATAAAGAATTTAAAAAATACATGTATGTGATTGTTGATCTAAAGTGAGAATTCTCACCAAGTATTACATCCTTTTCCAGAATATTAGCATTCTTTGGCACCATCATCTGTCTTTCACTCAAAGGAAAACTTGACAAATGAGTATGAGCATGCCGATTTTCTGCATGTGGTGCAATGCTAGTAGGATCTGATTGCGCCAATTTAGTGGCAAGAGCCTGAGATTCTTTTGTTTCTTGAATGTCTGCCTCAAATTTCCTGGAAATCATAGCATTCCCATGTTCAGGAAGACCAGAAGGTGGATCATTTTTATCTATCATCCTATCAAGTTTCTCGCCTTCTCTCAAAAGATTTGTTTCTGAAACAAATACACTGCTCGAAGAACCAGGGCCCATAGACTGCTCTTTTCCCTTTTGCTCAATGCTAGATATATCTGCAATACCATTTGTTATTTGCATATAGTCAATAGCTAGACAGCTCATAACATGCTCTCATATGTTATTTTTGTAAAATGTCTATTAGTTAAGAGCTGAAATAAGCAGAGCTACCTTCCTTTGGAAAAACATTCCCCAGTGCAATCTCAAGATGCAACTTTTTTGGCATTAAATTATTCCTGTATATAGAAAACGCTGTGTTATAGCTGTGAGCATCCGTAAACAATCAGATATTGAACAATGTAAGGATGAAATGTGTTTCATTAGTACAACCTGAAAGCCAAAAATACAAGGCATTGAGCTCTGAGTTGTTTTAAATGATGTTCCTTAAAAGGCATGGAAGGTCCAGCAGAAGAAGACTGTAAAGCTGGTAATTTTCCAGCATCTCTTGAAGCTTCATTTTGAAGCATTCCCATTTCAGCAACATTGTTTGAGATCCCACCCTGTCAAAAAAGGTCATGCGAAGACCATAGTTAACAAAACAAAAATATGGTTAAATAAAGATAGCAGATCATGAGATAAAAATAGCCATACCTGAACGGTCTTACTTGCACTTGCCATTACATTTGGAAGGCCACCTTCATGATCCAATGTCTTTCCAGTTGGGCCTTTATGCATCAACATTGAAGCACTCTGGTTATCGTATGAATTGCTGAACTGCATGGATCTTGGGTTCCCAGGTTCTGCTGATTCATATGAACCAGAAGTACCGGCATTTGATCCATGACTCTTAATAGCTGTAATTGATAGAAAAATATTACAAAACTACTTCCTTGAATAAAAAAGTGTGATTCAACCGATAACATCATAAATCAATCATTTGACCAAAGCAATATGCATGCATATATATAGACGCACCTGCCCTCGAGGACAAAAGTATCACATGCAGCAATTCATATAAACCATTAGCACGCTACAACATCATATAGCCATGGTTTTAAAAAAAACGTTGAGGCGTGCGCCTCGAGGCGTGCCTCAAGGCGTGCCTCAAGGCAAAACGCCCAAAAAAACGATTCTGAGGCGCGTCTCAGGGGGTTTCTATTGTACGTGCGCCTCAGAGAGGCTGAGGCCCTAAAAAGGCTGCGCTTCAGGGGTTTCTGATATTTGTTTTTGATGTTTTTAACTTTTTGTGGCAATTTCAAGCAATTTATGTCTTTTTATGTGTGTTTTTGATGAATTTGATAATGAATTTAGTTAGTATTATTATTTTTTTTTTATAAGATATATAATTACTATATTTATTTTTTAATTCCGCCTTGGGCTCACGCCTCGGTTCGCCTCGAGGCTTACGCCTCGTGAGGGTGAGGCAAAAGGAAAACGCCTAGAAACTCGTTTCCGTTTTTCAAAACCTTGCATATATCAAACTTTAAACATATGTACCAAACATGATATTAAGGGTTATGGTCAATATAACCGTTATAGTGCTTCAGTCCAAGCAGGGAAATATGAATGAGTACAAAATAGGACACTAAGCATACAAAACTCCTAAAAATTTGCCAAAATTTTAGGAATACGTTATACGTAAAGGCTTTGAAGTATAGTACTCACATGGAAGTTGACTTGCAGATCCTTGATAGATGTCATGCCCTAAACCGCTAGGAACATGCAGCGGTTTGCTTGAAAATGTTGAAATTTTTGCAGTGTCTTCCGTCGTTAATTTTTTCTTCATATCATTTTCCACTGCAGTTTGCTGTGAAGAACCTGAATATAAATAATATCATCTTAGTTTGTAGAAGAAAATAAAGCAAGAAAAAAGTTATAACCACCAGAACATGATAGTTTTGTACCTGCAATTTGGGATAGGGATGATTCTCCAGCTTGAGTCCCACTGGTCACCGGTTGTCGTGATGATACTAAAGCCTCGATATCAAGACCATGTCTATTTATAACCGTCTCCATAGCCCTTTAGAAAATAAAAGTATAGGATCGGATGAAATAAAAGCCGGGATTTAGAAACATATATATTACATTGCAAAGTTTTAGCCATGTGCAGAAGTAGCATTTTATTCATTAGAGTAACTAGCGAAGCTGTGAAAATAAAACTAACAACCCAAAGACTGAGTGTCGTTTTCATAAGCGCCTCCTTATTCAAGCAATAATCACCTTCAAAACTATTTGCAATGAACTAACAGCAGGTTTCTTAAAATACTAGTTACGGGCTCAATTAAATTCTGAAGCAACCATAATTTGACTACCAGAGGTGGTGATTAGACATGTGGAAAAATACATGGAATAATCCATATTAACCAGTGAACCACGACCTAATATTTTATTGTCGTCTAATTGGTATTTGCAAGAAGACAATAAATTTAGGCAAAGAGTAGTGTGTGAAGCACAGAGCATGAGGGTTGGTTAAATACGTACGATAGTGTGACAAGATGACTGAATATGATAATAATAAGATTAAAAAAAAGGTGATCATTGCTTAATTTAAGATAGAATGTCAATCCTACATAAGAAACGACATGTGGTGTCTTTGTAAAACCCACAAATTGGACTGGCGGTCCGGGTATACAGTCATGCTGTTGAGAATCTTACCTTGATATAACTTGATACGGCATTGAATTTTCTTTTCCACTGGATCTCATGTGCTGCAAAATCTGTGAACCCATGAAAAAAAAAATGTTATAAAGCAAGAGAAAGCCATCACATTTACAACTTTTGTCTCAAAAGAAAATGTGTTTTTCCTGCTTAGGGCATCCTAATTGATTACTCAATGGTACTGCATCAGCCAAAGAATTTCTTGCACTGCACATAAGGGATTAAATGGACCAACTCATTATCTTATTGTTGACCTAAGGCTTATCAGTTGTTAACAGAGTTGTGCGCACTGCGCTTCAATAATATATCATAAGAGACCTTACACATACAAATCAATCACATGAACTCCATGTGTGCTTCTAAAGTACTACAAAAGATCAAATAATTTAATAAACTATTGATATGTAAGTATCTCCCAAACTATTATAATTTCAAACTTAGAAACCAATCAAACAAATATTAGTGATGATTCAATAGTATAAAGCTGAGTGCACACCTAATTTAATAAAATATAGTATGTAATGCAATTCTGGTAAGTTGTTTTCCTAGCACACAAGTTATGCCTCTAAAACCTTTAACAAGATATCATGTATCTTATATCTTAGATTAGATTTGGAACGGATATTCAACGTGTTCAACTTTTAGGTGATCAATCCAAATTTTGATTATATTTTACTTTCATCTTCATTTCATCAGTAAGTTGGAACACGTTGACTAGTAGAAATATTTTGATTATATTTTACTTCTAGAAAAGTTAGTTGTTATGCATGACGAATGTAAACACGGTACCGTAGAAATATACACAAACTCAAATCAGTAAGAACAAAAATATATAAACAAACACATCCATACATGCAACATACCACATGTAACTTTGTAGCCAATTTTGTAGGCTCATCAGTGGATTCCTGAATAAGCTTATGCAGAAACTTTGCTGCTTCCATCTCAACATTTTGCGGAGTCGCCGCCATATTTACTCTAACCACTACAACATTAACATTTTAACAGTTTCAGTACAACAGTAAACAACATACCAACAACAGCAGCAACAAATAAATCACTTAACCATATTTGCTACACATATCTATGATTCTATTCAACACAATCCATTTGAATACAAACATTTACCGCCAACAATTACAACCAGATACTGTAACAACTAACAATAAATGTTTCAAAAAATAGGGTTTCAAAGTTCAAAGTACCATAAAAAGACCTAAACACAGCTAAAACAGGAATTGGTGTGCAATTAAGCATAAAATCAGCTAATTCACCTGGTGCACCTAAATCAGGTGCTCTGAATTCTACTTATGAAGTCGATTGATTGATCACTTGTTTTGAAACGTATAATCGCGATAATAATCTATCCTGCAGCCATATATGGTTGTTGTTCGGTGGGGTTGATTCGATTTGTGTTCAAATCGGTCGTGCTTTTAGGTTAAATGCATCGAAATCACAGTCCAATTTGAGGAATTTAGGTGTGAATTCGAGAAGGTAGAAGAAAGGGTTAGGGCTGGAAGTATGGTGGTTGAAGTTGCAGACGGGGGGTATAAATAAAGAAATTGGTAGAATTGAACAATTTATAGAGGTTGAAATGACTTTTTTATAGGTTGATAAAATAAAATGAAAATTTTGATTTTGATTTTTTATGAGTTTGATTTATAATTTTTATTAAATTATTAAACTAGTTTTTTATAAGATTTTTAAGAAACCGATCGATTTTTGTCTATAATAGTAGTCTACTAGTTTTTAGGACCCCGCGCTTTACGGGACCGTTAAATCGAATAAAAAGTATACATAAAAACGTGGAACCAAACACTCGCCTTGTGGTGGTTAACTCGCAAAAGTTTGACTGAATTGTAAAACATAGAAAAGAATAATTAAGTCGATTATAACTCATGCGTTGCGACGTGAAAAGTATGAGGAAACAAAGTTGAACTTAGAAAACTATTGAGGTTAAAAAGAAAAAAAAATTGTGACAATTTGTTAAACTTGAAAATAATGAGGTTTTTTTTTTGAACGGGCAACGAATCCTCTAAACGGGCTACTGGCGTAATTCACCACATCGGGATACATTCGCCTCCGAACCGGGGGAAAACCCTCACCTAGGGTCGAAGCCCGTGAACACTCGCTCGAAGGCACGACAGTGCGGTAAGGTAAAACCCGCTCAGTTCAAGGATCGAACTAGCGATCTCCACCTATTCGCCTAGTCTCCCATCATCACCAGGTGCCGCATAAAATAATGGGGAGGGCAGAAATCGAACTTGGGTCCCTTAGAACACCAAGACTCTCCCTTACCACTCCACCACCACCTCATTGGCAACTAATGAGATTTAAAGCGAACAAAAGTCGAAGAAAAACTCAAATTAAGATGAATAGTAAATATTATGGACTTGCACATGTTGTTTCACGCTAAACCATGCGAATAAATAAAGTGCTAAAAACTTTATAAAATAAAATCGAAACCGTAAACCCACAACGTTAAACTATAAAAAAAAAATGAAATTTAGAAAATAGAAAAAAATACTCAATTTTAAAGATTATTAACATCTTAAACACTAAAAAGTAATTTAATGACTACGACTTAAAGACCGTGTTTTGCGGTGAACTTTCGGCCAGTATCAGTTCAGTTTGTTACAGTACCGTCACATACTAAGTAGAGCAATTAAAAGAGATAAAAACGAATACTGATATTATACCCATTTATATATTTATAGTTTGTAAACAAATATATATAGGCTTATAGTTATAATATCAAACTTGAATGTTAATATTTATGAGTAGGATATAAATTTTGTTCTTTAATATTCAATACGGTCTTGTAAATATAATAATAAGAATACGATATAGAAATTTATACAATATTAAAGTATTAATCAGATAGTGTACTTGGTCCATTATGTATAATAAATAACATATTGTACTCTCTTTCTCTCGATATACAACTCACTATATCCATCGTCGTCATCATTTTGAATAAATAACACTCACTTTCCCCTAAATTCAATTAAAAACCCACCTTCCACAGATCCTAATCTCACACAGGTTATTACTTGTTGTGACCAAATTTATTATCTTCTCTTCATCTTAACCACCGCCTATTTCCGGCAGACAACCATAGCACCACGATCGCCATCATAGAACAACCACCTAGCGGCCTGGTCAGCCCGCATACCGACTTCTTCCTACCACCGGTCTCCGTCACTCCAACCCAACGTCAATCGACTTCTTCAACGCACCACTACACTCATCGTTGTCGTGACCCGCATACCGATTTCTTCCTACCACCGGTCTCCGTCACGCCAACCCAACTGCAATCGACTTCTTCAACGCACCACTACACTCATCGCCGCCGTGACCAACAACTTGTTGTGTTAAAATCCCGTGTTGAGTTGGTTCTCTACGATTCATTTAATGAAGATTTGTATAGTGATTTGGATCAAATGGTGAGTAATGAAGGGTGGTGTTTATTCAGTGAGTGAGAATCAAATGTTGTCGATAGAGGACTATGTGTACTAAAGTAAATGGTAGTACAATATTGGACCACTCACCAGAGCAAATGAGAGGAAGAGAGAGAGACTAGAGAGAGAGAAATTGAACAGTAATTTAGTGAGGGGAAGTAAAATTGATAATTAATATAGGGAAAATAAATTAAATAAACTAGATTTTTATTTTCTTATGAGTTTGATTTATACTTTTTATTAAATTAAATAAACTAGTGTGTGATCATCACACTTTGCGGCGGGATCTCGGTCGGTATCAGTTTGCTTCGTTACAATATTAGTATGATACTAGCAGTTGTTATAGCAACCGAAAGAGATAAAATGATCATGGACACATTTTGATTAGATGATATCGATTTTGTTCGTCACTGTACCGGGTATAGTATAGCAATAAATATAAAAAAAAACCTTATATTCCCAAAGAAATATCTACATGTCGTAGATAATATATAGCACATCATCGGGTAATCAAAGTGCGTGATTATATTCTACATAAGTTACTGATCCAAGCACGCGTGAAATTTGTTTACATACATTAATAATAGTATATTTGATTAAAAATTGTAGTTTACATACTTTATTTGGCTTAACACAAACGTAAAAAAAAAAAAAAGTTAATTTTTACTCTTCATCGTCATCGGGTAGTCAAAAAGCGTAACTATATATTATTATTATTTTTTTTAAAGGGGATACCCCGGTGAATTTTATAAATGAACAATAAAAGTACACGAGTGTGCTAGAAAAGCACACTAGACTAAACTTGGCATACCAAGGTTAGGAAAACAAACGAAACAAAAAACCAGACAAGAACACAACTCGAGCTAAACCAAGCACTAGACCAAAAACACCCACTACAAAACACCAACAACCCTAGACTCTAACCCGGGTCGTCCTCATCTCCACTCAAAGGAATCTGCCATTTCTTCAACAACCTCTTATGGTTTGAGTCTCCACTAAACTTGAACCCCATTAATTTTAATCTAACCGTGTTCTTTATCCTTTTAATGATTGTAGAAACACTGCTTTGGCTTAGAGAAAATAAACGATTATTTCTCTCTTGCTATATGAAATAAGTGGAAGCTGCAACCACCAACTTACAAACAATATGATCAATCTTCTTAGAGTTTGAATTGCTTTCCATCCAAGCAAAAATAGAATCCCAGGAATCGTTCACGGTCCGAATATTATTCCACACCGCCGAAGAACCAAACGGACAAAAAGAGCCATCCAAATCTTTCCAAAGAGTCCGATCTTCCTGATTATGAACCAAGTTTGGAACGTTAACATTTATTAGGACCGGGTATACGTCAAACCACGCTTGAGGCCATCTCCACTGGGCATTATCATCAATCAGATATGCGACAGTAGAATTGAGCGTGAATCATGCATTGGCAATAGCTCGCGGCGTAATAAAAGACCTGATCGGACTAACCGTACACAAGTTGTCACTCCACGCATTTGTTTGAGCACCGCTACGGATAATCTTCCAAACGAAAGGACGCACGAGATTTCGGATTGATAAAATCTTTCTCCATCTCCAACTCATGTTCCCCCGGGTCGGAATATCCCAAAGCGAATTACCCTTTAACTTACAAGAATGAATCCATTGAACCCATAACGAATGCCGATTGTTGACGATACTCCACACATGATTAGACATAAGAGGAGCTTTATTCATCTCCGAAATGCTCCTTAATCCCAGGCCACCCTCATGCTTAGGCAAACAGATATCTTTCCACGCCACTTTAGCTCGAGCTTTACCCTGACTACCTGCATTCCACAAGAAACGCCGCATTCTTTTTTCTAGTTCATTAATGATCGAAACTGGTAAGATAAATACTGATGCCCAGTATATGTGCATAGAAGAAAGGACTGAGCTGATTAACTGCAGCCTACCCGCGAAAGATAACGATTTTGTCATCCAATCATTATCTAAAATAGATAAATACTGATAAATATTGATGCCCAATATATGTGCATAGAAGATAAAATACTGATGCCCATTATATGTGCATAAAAGAAAGGACTGAGCGTAACTATATTTTGCTAAAGTAGTCGGTCGAACATATGCAAAAGCTAGGAATTAAACACGTCGCAATCGTATATCTAAAATCTTATAAACAATATATTTTAAAAGTTATAACCAAAAAAAATATGCGTTGACGTTACTTCACCGTTTGACAACTTTTGAATGGTTAAGTGTTGAACGAGTAAGAGGTCTGAACCATTAAGTGTTGAACCAGTAAGAGTTCTGAACCATTAAGAGCTAGTGTAATGCTTAATCGTTCTGAGACAAATGTCTGACCAATTCAGATTAGAGGTTTTAACCATTCATACTCAGTATAATGCTTAACCATTCAAAGACAAATATCTTAACCATTCAGACATCTACTAGGGAAACAAACAGTCTGAACCATTAAGTGTTGAACCAGTAAGAGGTCTGGACCATTAAGAGCTAACAAACAGCCCGCCGTGATGTGGTAAAAGAACTAATAAAAGAAATTTAACGTTACATTATTAAGTTTTTAGTGAAACTAGATAGCAGGTCCGTCATGATGCGGTTGGGGCCTTACAAATAAACACTTAAGTTGGCCAAATATTTTTTACATAAAGTACAATGCGTTGAAACTGGTTCATATTTATTAATTATTAATATTAATGTCATAACTTGGTCGTTGTTGTAGGTAATGCAAATAAAAGATTAAATTGGCCAAATGTTATTTACATAATATAACTAGAGGGAAATCTGCGCGTTGCGGCGGAGTCAACAATTTACAGTGTTGTACTCATTTTCCTTTTGTTTATTAATAGTTGCGGTTTTTTGTGAGGCTCCGAAATACTTAAAAGAATTGGTAATAACATCCCGTAAGTTGCCGTAGATCAAGCCATTCTGCGCGTTGCGGCGGGTAGTTATGTTTTTTGGGCTGCAAAAACATGTATGACACAAAAACACAAAAAGAATGTTAATGAAAGTTTCCCATGATCCTATATAAATAGTAAAGTAAAAAAAATCCTGTGTAAATTGGTGATGCTAAGAGGAAAGAGACTAATGCTTATCTATGTAAATAGTAAAGTAAAAAAAATAATCCTGTATAAATTGGTGATGTTAAGAGGAAAGAGACTAATGCTTATGAAGTTGGCATGCTTAACCAAGTTTCTTAACAAAAAGCCTCAAATTCCAAAAAAAAAATGCTATTGACCCATTTGGGATAAATGAGAAAGAACATTGGTATTCTCTGTGTAAAAAATAGAAAGAACATTGGACTTCTATGTTTAAAAATAGCCTATTGACCCATTTAGGACCCATGGACAGGAACGAGTACAAGTCACCATAGGAACTCAACATTTTTGCCATGCTTACCCATCGATATTAGTTAACAGATGGGTCAAAATAACCATTTTATTAAACGGGTCAAAACTACCATTTTGTAACATGTGTGCATGGGTGATTGCACTAACCAATTTAAATAAAGAAAAAAAAAGGTTGTGGAACCTATTCTTCAATGAGCCTTATTTCTTGAAAATTCTTGCCTGCATGTTTGGTGGTAAAAAAGAATAGCTATGCAAATCACCAAACACGAGCTGAGACTGTGCCTCTTAAAAAGTAAGTGAAATATCATTCTTTCATATTTCAAGAGTATAGCTTTGTAAATATAACCATAAGTGCCAGTCTAGAATTTTGTCAGTCTTTGTATTCGGCTTAACAAAGCTTCTTTAGCTTCTTCTTCTTGCTACAGTCTAGATTGCAACTCGACTTCACCGTCTTCTAGCTTTACACATCACATGAATGCAAAAGAATCAGATGAATAATTATAAACCTCAGTATAAACAAAAAGAAGGGAAAATAATAATTGTCAAGGAATTTTATGGTCATATGATGGTGGTGATATATTTTTTGGTATAATTAACAAAGTAGACATTTGAGATTTAGAAGCTCCCACCAACTTAACTGACTCACTTGATTCCAGTAGTTAATATTCAAGATTAACTAGATTTTTGTCACAGGCCGCGCGTTGCGTCGGCGACGTCTTAGTTGTTTATAGTTGGCGACACATTATGTGATGCGTTAACTATATAAAAACACGTGTTCTGACGTATACGATCTAACTTAGTGTAACATATATAAGCATTGCGGTCATTGCGTACGATTATGACATTAACATGTGGTGCCCGCACTTGACATTACACATTTATTTTACTTTGTTATACACATTATGTTCGTGACATTAACATCATTAAACATAGATAAAAAAAAAGAGTATGTCTTGATCGTTGCGGTGTAAAGTCGTAAAAGTAATTTAGATAGCAATGGAAAGTCTTAGAGGTAATTACACATGTTACGTTCATGACATTAACATCATTAGACATAGATAAAAAAATAATATGTCTCGGTCGTTGTGGTGTAGAGTGATAAAAGTAATTTAGATAGCGATGTAAAGTCTTAAAAGTAATTTAGGCATTAACGTGGTTAGACATAGATAAAAAACGAAGTATAATCATGTGTCACGCGCTGTGGTGTAACGTCGTAAGAAACAAATATAAACATAATAAGGTGTCAATTTAGAAAGTGTAGGAACCAATCTTTGTTTGTAATGTTTTTAAGATATAGTAAGTAAGTGTAAGGAAACATAAGTTGTTAAAAAAAGTAAATAAATCAATATTAAACTACATGCAAATAACTAATTTTAACAAAGTCAAGAGTTGCATGTGAGTTTATAAAATTTAAAAAATAAGGGAGCAAGAGTCGAAATCCTGACCTCTTCTTTGGAGGTGAACAAACCAACCACCAGAGCACATTGCTATCCTATATTGTTTAGGAAAATATATATCTTATATAAAAACAAAAGGCGGTGGTTATGATGTGACCCACCGACCTTTTGTTTTAAGAGTATATAAATAGGTGGGTCAGAAAATGGGTCAAAACAGGTCAATATTTGCATGGGTAGTCCTGAATTCAATTCAAGAAAAGATAAAAATGAACCAAAAAGCAATGCAAAGAAATCAACTCTTCAACCACAACTAAGAATTTTCTTTTATGTCTTCAACCAACTTGAATAAAGAAGATGATGTGCCTTTAAAAGCTTTATCATTTCTATTAATCCACAACCTCCAACATTTCAATAAGTTAACGACACTAACCACTTATTGCCGCCACTGAGAGATGGTGACTTAATGAACAACAACTACAAATCAAATGCAACAGTTATTACGGAAAAAAAACCCTCTGATGACGCAAGAGCGACTTCGATGCCACCCGTTGAAGCTGTCGATTTTTACAGATAAAATAAACAACAGCCACCTTTGGCTCTTCTGATGCACCCTGGCTCCTTCTCCTACATTGGCTCTGGCCGCCGCATTTCATCAAGCACCTTGTATGCAAAATTTCAAAAACAACGAGACAATGCAAAGTGTGAGCCAATTTAGACCCATAATCTCAGCTTATAAAACAAATCACCTGATATGAAGATTTAAAACCGAGATTATTAAGAAAAACACAGTTTCTTTATTGATTTAAAGAAGGTATTATCAACTTTATAAAGCTTAACTTTTGTGAAAGCATAAACCAACATTAGTGGTTCTATATAAAAAGTTATACAAAAACATGAGGTCTCACCTTACAAAGCATAAACCGACTGCTTCTGTATGTTCCTGCTTCACAATGAGATCAAAATAAAAAAAAAGTTAAAATTAAACCGAAATTAAAAGGAGACAGAGGAATAAGCTTCAACAAAGGGTGGCCGATTTATGCCATGTGTGTTCCGGAGAGCAAACAATGCTGCCTTAATCCACGGTATCACAAAAATAGATAATTAAAAAGTACAAACTTCCCCATGAGAATCAAAGTAGATAAAAAGTGGGGTACCTTTTCCATCTGCATGATGCACTGTGATTCTCCAGCAGTATATAGAAGCAAAATGTTGTAAGGAGCATATTTCTTGTTGATGCAATGATCCATGAGTACGAAGACCACTTACATTGAGTGATGTATAAAGCAACATTATAACCAATTTTGTAAAAAGGCAGGAGCTCACATTAGCAGGAACTTCTTCAAACTTGTTAACAGGACTTAAAAAAGTACCTAGGCCACCTGGTAAGCTTTTCTCCTAGTAACGAAAACAACAAGCAGAATATGATAGAATCGATCTTGAACCTAATATGAAATGAATGAACAATGAAGACAATAACGAACGGACAACGTTAATGACTGTATGATTAAATTATACCTATGCTCAATTCCCAACACCATTACTTGTGTCGATTGATGCCCCTGAACAATAATCACCCGTCAATTGTTGATAGTAGGGGGGGATAGTGCACGGTCCTCCCAACCGCCGGAGTGATCTCACTCCGGGAGCCACTACCCGACCAAGCTAGCTCCGCGGTGACTTCCCCATGCCGAGTTTTTACCCTGGGTGACATATGCCACTCCCAAGACTCGAACCCGGTACCTTTGGGAAGAGGTGGGTGTCGGTGGCCAACTGGGCTACCCCAGTTGGTTAATTGTTGATAGTATTCTAATCGAGTTCAACCGCAGTTGGATATCATTGTTCTTCAGCTCGTCTATTAATTCTTGTCAACCATTAACGTTTAAACTTTAAACCTAATAGTAACATGAGAAGATAGAACAAACTAACAATATTCTCACATGGTATAATTATGTCATAAAATTTTATTTTTTCTAATATTAACTTGAATTAGAGCTGGCATACAAGTTGTGTACCTGTGGCATGACCCCAATCTCAAGTAAGAGAGGGTCCAAGAATGAACCCAACAGGCCACCAAAAGTCCCACCAAGACCCCACAAAATGCAAAGAACATAAGGTGGGTCAGGGTGCAATCAATTGCAGCCTTACAAACTGATTAACGGTTCCAGTGTTTCTTATTTTTTTGATTTATTTGTACAAGTTGATGTATTCATACCCAAATACAGCTAGTTCTACCAGGAACTGCACAAAACATAAATAAGCCTTAAAATGTATGTGATTCATGTGAATAATTGATATCATCGTTAACTTCAAGTATCTGTATCACGGTTTCACTCATATATGCGATTGATGAATATAATAACGGAATTAAATGTGGCATGATGGATAAATACAAATATACATATTCATCTAATTCGAATGTTTTGAGCCAGAAGGCATACCTGGTGTATATTCTGAAATTAGGGATTATCTACAAATTAGAAACGTAAAATACATGAAAGCCATAAAGGAGACTGCTTAATAGATATCATATAAATAACTACAAAATCCAATATAAACTGGGGTGATAATTATCAGAAGTATCAAAAGCCAAAAGTACAAAATTAAATAGGATCGCTTATCAAAAGCCAAAACGTTACCTGAGTGCACGTCGTCCCAGTTTCTTCTCAGTGTCGAACATCATCAAGGGTAATCCAACAAAAATCAGATAATAATTAGCAATATACAACCCACATAAACATAACTAAAGAACCAAAAACCCCAAAATTGTACAATTTCGAGTTTGGTTTAAGTGATTATGATAGTACCTGAGATTGTGGGTGTCCAAGAACGCAAACGATCTGAAACAAATAGAAGTAAAGATGAAGCTCTAACAACTCACTCTGATTTATAACATCAAAATGATAAGAATCGATACCAGTGAAGAGAAATTGAAGCAACATTTGTTGATTCTAGCATTCAAGATGGTTAATTATGGCATTTAATGGCTTGAATTGATTAGAGTGAAGGGAATCTGAAGCAACTATTGTAAATGGAGACTCGTGCTCTGATATTGATCATAGGTTAGAATTGATGAAAGAAGGTTAAGAGGGGTATAATGGGAAGAAAAAGGTAAAAATATTAGGGATTTTAACTACCTTTTCATATGCCATTTTAAAATTAGGGATAGAAATTACCATCATATCCATGGGAGATGCTTTATTTAGATATATAGATATATAGATATAGATGTAGTGTACAAGTCAATAATTAAATAAAATAAATAAATAAAGCAACGTAAAAAAAGAAAGAAAGAGACTCAAATTAGTTCAACTTTTTTCTGCTTTTCTCTAAGGCGGAGGGCATGGAGGGCGTCACTGTGCCACCTCACCTCCGATACCCCCCCCCCCCCCGGGCGCCCACACCTTGCAACTTAAACCGGGACGCCATGGATTGTCTGTCACCATGGTAACGAGGAAGAAGTTGTGTTCAGGTGGGGCCGACATGCATTTCATCCAATAATTTTTTTTTTATTTTGTTTAATATGGGGTGTTATGTCACACCCTGCAAGTTAAGGAAGGGCGTGATAAAGCCCCCTGACTGACGTGGATCTGACGTGGCACTGATGTGTCCTGATAAAGCCCTTAAGGATTTTATCCCACACCCCATAACCTAAGGGGTTTTGGAAATATACACCCTCTAAATTGGGGTTTAACACCATTGACATGATTGGATTGGATTGGATGACCATTTTATTAAATGTTTTTAAAATATAGAGTAAACTGCCATTTTGGTCCCTGTGGTTTGGCCACTTTTGCCATTTTAGTCCAAATCTCAAACGTTTTAAATCTGGGTCCTGTGGTTTGCATTTTGTTGCCATTTTAGTCCAAAATCCAAAAACCCTATTTTTTGACTGTTGCAACCTCCTATTTTGTCATGTAGTGCAGGGGCATTTTGGTCATTTAATTTTTTTAAAGCAATTCTTTTATTAAAAACCCCCAAATATAAAAACCCCTGATTATCATCATCTTCAACCTCGTCATCTTCAACCTCTGCACAACCCAAACACCCAAATATAAAAACCCCTGATTATCATCATCTTCAACCTCGTCATCTTCAACCTCTGCACAACCCAAACACCACCACCTCCTCCACCATCACAACCCACCACAACCTGGATTTAAAAAAAAAATCATATTTTCAAGAGAAAATAAATTAAATGCAAGGAGACAGGCTCAGATCTGTAATTGGGGGATGGGGACAAAGAAGAAACGAGTTCCGCCATGGCTGCAGAATACACAGTTGCTTGGTGAGAGAATGTCAAACTCTTCTTCACTATGCCATCTGGATTTTGCCGCGCCAAGATGCGGGTTGGATCTTCAATGTCCCTTTAATTTTGCTCAGGATACTCTGATCATCATAGCCTTGAAACAAACTTAATAAATAATAATGCCACTGCCAGAACAACAACAGCAATAACCGAGATCACAGAGATGCAACACAGATTCAAGTAACAAAGTTGGGAGATGCGGATGCAGCAAAAACAAAAACAAAAACCACCTGCAACTCAATCCGGGAGTGGAGATGCGGGAGTGGAGCACATATCATGTGGAGCAAAAACAAAAACCACCTGCAACTCATCGGGTCGAGGATAAATCATAGCAGATGCAGGGGGTTCAAGTTAATGATTAAAAAGCACAGATTCAAGTAACAAAAACCAATCCAACACAGATTCAAGTAACCTTGCATAAATCAACAAACGACACGTCATCACCCATCTCGCCAAGCACCACCACCTGCCACCACCACCACCCCCTCTCGCCGCCAAGCACCACTACCCTCTCGCACCCCCTGCAACCATCGCACCTCTCTCTCTCTCTTACATCACAACACCATCTCCTTCAAACAACATTCCACTAGAAAGAGAGAGAGAGAGAAACAGGAGAGAGAGAGAGAGAGAGTCGAATGAGAGAGAAACATGAGAGAGAGAGGAACGCAGAGATGACGATGACGATTGTGGATCTGAGTTTCGGTAGGGACGACGCCGGAGATGATGATGACGATGGTGGGTGGATCTGGATCTGGATCTGATCGATTTAGAGAGAGAAGAGAGAGAGTCAGTTATTTGGGGATGATGATGATGATTATGATTTATTTATTTGGGGATGATGTTAATAAAGAAAATGCAAAATGAAAAGCAAAATGACCAAAATACCCCTGAACTAAAAGACAAAATAGGAGGTTGTAACAGTCAAAAAATAGGGTTTTTGAATTTTGGACCAAAATGGCAACAAAATGCAAACCACAGGGACCCAGATGTAAAAAGTTTGAGATTTGGACTAAAATGGCAAAACTGGCCAAACCACAGGGACCAAAATGGCAGTTTACTCTAAAATATATATTTGTTTTGAATAACTTTATTCTTTTATATATTTTTTATTATTTACCATTTTAATATTAATAATTATTTGTTGGCAATATCTATCTACTATAATAAAAGAAACCAAGTTTTGGACATGTGTCATTCATAGAAGGTGTTTTGGTCAAAAATTACCTAAGCAATTTAATGATCAAATTAGTTAAGTGAGGTAGTGTGCTAGAAATTGGTGTTAAAAATGTGCTTGTTGAGTTGTTTATGAAAACAGTGTTTGGGATACGGCTCAGGATATCGAGCTGTATTATTGATCAAACAATGAGCAAAAAGTAAAGTAAATAACACGAGATGTACGAGGAAAGCCCTTGATCAATCTAGATCGCCGGCATAAAACCTCGGGAGCTGACAATCGCAGCTGCCTTGTTCTTCTTATTGCTTCAAATATCAGGATACAGTGCAGGATGTGGTGCGGATCAACTAAGTGTTACAATGCGATCTGAGTACAAGTGTAGTGATTGCTGTGAGCTAGAGAGCAAGAGTGTATGGAAGTGTTCGTGTAAAAGTGTGTGCCTTAAACTGATCCACCACATCTATTTATAGTAAAGATAAACCAACTAACTACCCTAAACTTGCGGGATCCACCGGATATTCCCTCATCGAACGTTGTAGACCTGGTCTCTCGGGCTCAACGTCTCTTCTTCAACAACTTCTTCCGAGTCTTGAGGAGAAGAAGTCATTTTGACCGTTGGTAAGTCTTAGTCTTCAACCTGCACGTGGTTAATTAACGAATCTCAGGATATTACCCAAGATGTCAGTAATATCCTCTTCCAGCATCCTGGCCACAAGCGAACAAACAAAGGCAGGATATTGGTCAGGATATGCATGCTTAGAAAATGACCCATAACAATTGTCCCCAAATATATCTGTTGGTGTACCAATCCAACGGATATATTTCGAAAATCTTATCCCATAACTCATGGCATTTAAAATAAAGCGACGGTCAAGATCACATCGTAACTTCCAACGCGTTTTCTCTTGTTCTCCACTTCCAAAAATCCCCTAATACTTAAAGCCACCAAGAACGAAGATCAGTGGCAACGAAAGTTCTTTTTCGTGAAGAGGGACTCCATTGACGGAGGTCTCGACCTGCCAGTTAGTTGGCTAACCAAGGGTAGGATTTAGGGTTTTAGGAGCACCCCCAAATATATTCTTAACTATATTCTGACCGATATCCTAATTTTCATGCAGCGAATTTCAGAGACCTAGCACCCCCAAGTGCAGAATCACAATCCAGGATCAAAGAGATTTACCGTCTTCCTGCCGTCGAAAGAACCTTTTCCCTGTCTCTCACAAGCTCAAGTTAGAAATCTAGTTCAGAAATGTCTGGTAAGTATAAGTGAGCAGATTGATTGTAAGATATAAATAACATAAATTAAACATTTCTCCCTTGACACAGCGCCGGTCATCAACCTTGAAGGCTTCCAACTTGATGAGTTGGACAGTTACTCCAGCCTTGCACCCGTCAAACAAGAAACCAACCCAAAGCCGACCGACACTCCAAAGCCTAGCAGTTCAAAGACCATCAGTGCTCCCAAAGCTCCTCCATCATCTAGGACCCGGGCCTCTAGCTCCCGGAAGAGGAAAGAAGCAGATCATCCTCCTACTCCCCACGTATTCCCATATGAGGATCATGGGTTCGTGGATTCCAGCAAATTCATGACAGGTTTCCTCAATCAGGTTAGTATCCCGGCTTATATCCTGCATCATATGCTAATTGTGAATGTTAATTTAGGCTGATACCTGTTTACCTACCTTACTGGGCCTTGAACGTCTGGTATTCCTTTATGAGGACGCATGTGGCTCGAACGTCATGTTAGAGAGCCAACTGAAGAAGGCTGAGGCTACCATTGCTGACCAAGCAGCAATCGCCACTGCAAAATCGGAACATTATGAAGCCAAGTACAAGGCCATGACCCAAGACCATTAGTCCACCATCCAGAAGATCACCCAGGAAGCTCAAGCCAAATACGACGCAGCCCAGGTTCAACATGAGCAGGATATGGCCTCATACCGGGAGAGCCTTAAGAATTCAGTTGTCATCTCCCTCCTCCAGGCCAGGCTAAAAATGGCATATGAGGCCAAGGCTTTGGGCTTTGAATGCCCTTCCTGGAACATCAAGGTCTGGGAGACGAAACTGAAGGATCTTGGTGGCAACCCCGTGGAGCCTCCCTTCAAACCTGCTGCAGAGGAACCCACTAAGGTGACCGAGAAGGTAGGTGATGCTGGTGCTACAAAGGATGCTGGTGGAGATGCTGCTGATAAGGCTGGGATGAATGCTGGAGATGACATGATGGAAGAGGGAACTGCCCCTTGAAAGCAGCGAAGTGGGCGACGATGGATGTTTATGCCTAGGCCGGAGCCCACTTTTTTAATTTGATGGTCGTGGTTGTCTGAACAATTTACTTTTCCTGCTTTTGAACAATTTACATTTCCTGCACTTAAACAATATGATGACCAAAGGTGGAGGGATCCTGAGTTTTAGGACGAAGCCCTTGGTTATTAGTTAGTTATAGTTTATTTTGAACAATATAACAGTTGAAGGTGGATGGGTCCCGGTTTGAGACGAAACCTTCAATCTGTTAAGTAAATTTAGTTAAGAACTTATCGTGCTTTTGGTGGATGGGCCTCGGTTTGAGGTGAAACCAAAAGCACAACTTTTGACCTGTTAATAATATAACTATCTTTCGACTATTTTCTGTTACTTTGCATTGCTTAATGTAACCCTTAGCTTTGCAAAAAATTTCATACTGTTATCTTATAAAATATCCTGATCAGTGTTAGGGCAGGATTTTAATGACCTATGATCCTTACATGATATCCTAACAAGTGATCCTTGTTTCTTTGGCAGATAGTGATCCTCAGAAGAGCTTTAGGATCAGGATCATGGATCATCCTAAGGATCCTCATACTAACGATTGTTCTCTTTATATTTAATGTTGTTTTGCAGGAATTACGAGTTGGACCTGGTCTTGGCAACGTTATTAAGGAATCTTTCACGCTAATTTCGCACATGCATAACCAGAAATAGACGTTGTGGAGAATATGGAAACTTAGCACAAATTACGGGCGTTTAGTTAGGCTAAATTTACTTCTGTTTCTAAAGGGGTAACGAGCTAGTAGTTAGGTGACTTACCTAAATTCAACCACACACACTTATATAAAGGGCACTCTCAAGCATTCGGAAGACACAACACATTTCTTACACACTCTAGCATACTACACCATAGTGATCCTTGTACCTAGCTCGTTACCATCCAAAGTTGTAAACATTGTTTATTATATTGAAGTTTGGTGATCGGTAGTTTCCATCACCCGAGGTTTTTTATGCCGGAGATCATTCATTGATCAAGGGCTTTTTCCTCGTATAAATCCTTGTGTCACTTGTGCAATTTACATTTAAGTGATCCTTTACTTTATCCATCACTACAAGCATCATTCCCCGTTAACAGAGAGTTTGGTTGCATTATCCTTGTGTGATTTTTGACCAAGACAATCAGTATGCTCAGTAATATATCGTAAAACTCTTTATTAGAACTTACGAACACCACTTCAACTTCGTAGAAAGTTTTTGATTAATAACTACTTTTAAATGATCAAAATCCCAAACTATTACTAGTTTCAAACATCCTAATCAATTATTCTGAAAAAGACTTGGAGAATATATCAGGATATTTGTCCTTTTTATAAAACATAATGTCATTAAACGATGTTCGCAAAGGAAAGATCATACCAGAAATAGGATATAAACTATTACCAAACTCCAATCCCTTTGCAATTCTTCCCATAAAGGTGTCCCCTGTGCAAGGTACTTAGTGCATTAGTTCCAAATCCTATCTCTTTAGCTTTTGCACCATCACCTTAATGGGAACGTCCCCTGTGTACAATGCCTTCAAATACTTTAGAAATCTTCTGAATGTTAGTTTTCATCGTTTAGGCAATTTTTTATGTCCCAGGGGCAAAACCCAAAGGTATACTGGAGATAAAATCCTTATATCCTGGGGAAAATCCCAAATTTTCATGCTCTACAGGCGGGAGTGTATAAACTCCAAGACTTAGAAAGGTGAACACCTATAAACCTTAGAGAGTATGAAAATACCCTTTCGTGAGAGGGTGATCAATCCTCATATACCTTTAGGATTCAGGATATAGCCAATAGTGACGAAATTGTCAGCCACTTTTACATGGACTGGTCCCGCCACCTTGAACTATCCCTGAATAGCTTGCGCTCCAGGCGGGGTGTTTAAACCCAATTCGGAAGAAAGGTGAATACCTTTAAACCTGTGAAGGGATCAGTATCCCTTAAACGTGAGAGAGGGGGCCAATCCTCTAGTCTTTCGAGTTATCCTGAGCACATATCATGGAGCTACATCCTGAAACATATCTTGCAAAACAATTGTAAACTAAGGTGGGTGTTAGCTTGGCTAACACCCCTCCGATGCTTAAGTCAGTATTGGGTTTCAAAGAATAAATTAAACCAAACATATTTAAAAAAAGGTAGAATTCATACCATCCTGAGTTAGAAATTAAATCCTAAACTCACTTGAAATAGAGCTTGAGGTGTATAGCATTCCAGGACCTTGGTAGCATATCCCCCTCCATATTCTTGAGTCTGTATGTTCCTTTTCCTGCTTCTGATTCAACCTCGTATGGTCCTTCCCATTTTGGGGCTAGCTTGCCATCGGCAGGATCGGTAGTATTCTGAAAAGCCTTTCTTAGTACCCAATCTCCAACCTTAAACCTTCTGGTCCTACTGTTCTTGTTATATGCCCTGGATATTCTCTGTTGATATGCTGCCATCCTTAGCCTTGCCGCATCTCTTTTCTCATCTATAGTGTCTAAATCTTGACACAAGGCTTCAGGATTCTGCTCAGGATCACTTAGAGTTGATCTTACAGTGGGTATTGTCATTTCTGTCGGGATTACTGCCTCTGCTCCAAATACTAAGGAAAATGGAGTTTGCCCAGTAGCATTCTTCACAGTTGTCCTGTCAGCCCATAGGACAAATGGTAGTTCTTCTGCCCATCTTCCCTTCTTAGCCCCAAGTCTCTTTTTCAGATTGTTGACAATTATCTTGTTTGATGATTCTGCCTGCCCATTCGCTTGAGGATGTACTGGAGTAGATGTTATCATTTTGATCCCCCAACTCTTGCAGAAATCAGTGGTCCTCTTGCTTATAAACTGGGACCCATTATCACAAATGATTTCAGCTGGTACCCCGAACCTGGTCAGGATATTCCTTTTTATGAAGGACACTACTTCTTGGTCTCTAACTTGGACAAAGGCTTCAGCTTCAACCCATTTAGAGAAATAATCCGTCATTGCTAGCATAAAGACTTTTCCTCCCAGGGCCTTTGGTAATTTTCCTACTATATCCATCCCCCACTTCATAAATGGCCAAGGGGAAACAATAGGATATAACGGTTCAGCAGGCTGATGCAATATGTTACTATGTCTTTGGCACGCATCACATCTTCGAGCATACTCTATGGCATCTTTTCTCATTGTTGGCCAATAATATCTTGTCCTTAATACTTTCGAAAATAATGACCTGCCCCCAGTATGGTTACCACAATCCCCTTCATGTATATCCCGAAGTACTTCTTTGGCTTCAGTATCCTCCAAGCATCTCAAGTATGGTCCTGCAAGAGATTTCTTATATAAAATATTATTTATAATAGTGAATCGTGATACCTTCATCCTAAATGCTTTAGGATTTTCATCTTCGGGGATATGTCCTTCCTTTAGATATCTCATAATTGGAGTTGTCCAGGACTTAGGATCCCCTTCAGGATACACCACTCCAGGATTTTGAATACTAGCTACTCCCTTATGCTGAGGATCCGTTGCAGGATACATGATATGTAATATCGGTATTGGGGTCCCTTCTGGTATCCTGATTGATGATCCCAAGTTTGCCAATGCGTTTGTTTCGGCGTTATCCTCTCTTGGTACCTGTTCAAGTGTAAAAATATCGAAATATCCTGCTAATTTTTTAAGAATACCGAGGTATTCAATTAGTTTCTCACCCTTGACTGCATAGGATCCATTAAAATGATTAGTAATTAACAAGGAATCAACATATACTTGCAAATTCTTGATATTCATATTCTTAGCCAATTCTAATCCTGCGATTAAAGCTTCATATTCTGCCTCATTGTTAGTAGCAGGGAATTCACATCTAACAACCTGGGGTATTATGTCCCCCTGTGGCGATTTTAGTAGTATACCTAAACCTACACCCCTTACATTAGATGCACCATCAGTATATAATATCCAGGATTCTAAGTTCTCTCCTAGTTGTTGCACTTCTAGGTCTACTTCATTTTGAATATCACTACTGAAATCAGCCACAAAGTCTGCTAGAGCCTGAAACTTTATCGCATTTCTAGGTTCATATACTAAATCATAGGCACTTAATTTTACCGACCACTTAGCCATTCTACCCGACATCTCCGGTTTCCTAAGCACATTCTTAATAGGATAATTAGTTTTAACATGAATCCTATGTGTTTCAAAATAATGTCTAAGCTTTGTTGATGCCATTACTAGAGCCAATATTAGTTTTTCTAGGTGAGAATATCTAGTTTCAGCATTTAACAAACTTTTGCTAACATAATAAACAGGATACTGCTGACCTTCATGATCCTTTACGAGTACCGCACTTACTGCATTCCCTGATACTGCAAGATACAGGGATAATGGTTCGCCATCTTCAGGCTTCATCAATAGAGGCGCGGTTGAGAGATACTGCTTCAAATCCTGTAGGGCTGCTTCATGCTTCTCGCCCCATTCAAATTTCTTATTCTTTTTCAGGATATCATAGAATTCTTTACACTTTTCCGAGGATCTTGAAATGAACCTATTCAGGGCTGCCACACGTCTTGTTAACCGCTGAACATCCTTCATGTTCGAGGGTGACTTTATATTCAAGATAGCTTTAATCTGCTCCGGGCTCGCCTCTATCCCTCTTTTTGTCACCATGTATCCAAGAAACTTTCCTGCCCCCACTCCGAAATGGCATTTAGCAGGATTCAGCTTCATGTTGTATTGATCCAGGATATCAAATGCTCCCTTTATATCCTGGAGGTGATCCTCAGCCTTTTTAGATTTCACCACCATATCATCAATATATACTTCCATGGTGTCCCCCAGTTTCTCTTTGAACATCATGTTCACCAATCTTTGATACGTTGCACCTGCATTTTTTAAACCAAAAGGCATAGCAGTATAACAGTAAATACCTGTTGGTGTCATGAAAGCAGTATCCTCCTGGTCTGAAGGTTCCATTTGAATCTGCTGGAATCCTGAGGATGCATCCATGAAGGTTAACATTTCATGGCCGGCAGTGGCATCTACCATCGAGTCTATATGAGGCAGAGGGAATGGGTCTTTTGGACAAGCTTTGTTCAGGTCTGTGTAGTCTACACAAACTCTCCACTTCCCATTCTTCTTTTGAACCACTACCACATTTGCTAGCCACCTAGGGAATTTGACTTCTCTAATCATTCTAGACTTCAATAATCTTTCAACCTCCTCTTGGATAATTGCATTCCGCTCAGGGGCGAATTTCCTTCTCTTTTGTTGTATAGGTTTGTATGACCTGTCAATTCCAAGCTTGTGAGTAATAATGTCTTTCGATATGCCTGTCATATCCTCATGCTTCCATGCGAATGTAGACATCCTGCATTTCAGAAAGTTAGTTAATTGTTCTTCAATATCCTTAGGGATATTGGTCCCTACGAGCACCGAGATATCAAGATTATCCTGGTCCAAGATAACTTTTTTCACATCCTGCTCCGAATTCTCCATGATATCCTGGGCCCGCATCTTTAATTGCTATGCTGGACTCGGTTTAGCCGAGGATTTCATTGAGGATGAGTAGCATTCTTTCGCTTCCTGCTGATCACTATCGATTTTGAAAACTCCCCAAGGGGTAGGGATCTTGATGCATTGGTGGTATGTTGATGGAACGGCCTTCATATCATGAATCCACGGTCTCCCGAGGATGATGTTATAGCAGGATAGAGAATCCATCACACAGAAACGTTGCATCTTATTGACTCATTCAACATATACGGGCAGCTTTATTTCTCCCACTGTGTTCCTAGCTTCTCCACTGAAACCAACGAGCACGGTAGACTTCGAAGTGATATCCATTGGAGACACATTCATTCTCTTCAGAGTCTCCAGTTGGATTATGTTGACGGAACTGCCATTATCAACCAATATCCTGCGTACAAAATGGTTAGCCACATATAACGTTATTACCAGAGCATCATGGTGAGGATCCTGGACAGTATCCCTGTCATCAGCGTCAAACGTGATCATTTTGTCAGTTGTGAGGGTAGTCATTTTGACAGGTTTATCCCCCCTCTCAGCCTTAGCTTCTTTTGCATGTCTCTTCGCCGCTGAGTACGAAGTCCCGCAAATATCGGATCCTCCCGAAATGAAGTTGATTATTTTGGCATCCGCAGGAGGTGAGGGTGCTTTTTCAGGATCCTTCTCGGGATCCTGGCCTTTATTCTTCTTCCTTCCTAGCAAGTCCTTCAGATATCCTTTGCTAAGAAGATAGCTTATTTCCTTCCTCAAGGCGATGCAATCCTCCGTAACATGTCCGAAATCTTCATGGAAGGCACACCATTTGGATTTATCCTTCCAATCAGCTTTTTGTTGATTCTTCCGAGGCCACCTGGCTTTATCTCCTAAACCCTGCATAGCATACATTAGTTCAGGTATATTAACAGAAAAACAATATTCAGATAATTGAGGATATTCTTCAGGATCCTCGTCTTCAACAACATTCACTCTCTTGTTATCATTTCTGCTATACGGCTTGGAACGATATGGCTTATATGAGGATTCTGATTTCCTGTTAGTCGATTCGTACGATGAGGATGCATTCATCCTCTCTTGCATTTTCTTGTCATCCTCCAATCTAATATATCTCAGAGCCCTGTTACGAGCCTCATCAAGATTCCTGCAGGGATTCATTACAAGATCCTGATAAAACTGAGAGTCCTTTTGCAATCCCATCTTAAAGGCTTGCACAGCTGTTGCAACATCAATGTTAGGGCTGGATTTTTATCATACGTGATCCTTATACGTGATCCTAACCAGTGATCCTTGTTTCTTTGGCAGACAGTGATCCTCAGCAGGACTTCAGGATCAGGATCATGGACCATTGAAAGGATCCTCATGCTAATAGTTACCTTCGTGTAATACAACATTATTTTGCAGGAACATCTAGCAGGATACGCTCTTAGCATCATAATCAAGGGACGCGTCTTCACAATTATAGCACGAGCTTAATCAAAGATAGACGTTGCAAAGGATATGGAAACTTAGCTTGATTTAAGGGCGGCAATTTAGGCTAGATTGTCTTTTATTTCTAAAGGGGTAATGAGCTGATTATTAGTCTTTTTACCTAAAATAGGTCACCTACACTTGTATAAATACCACTCTTCCTCATTTGGAAGAACACACGAAATACAACGCAACTCTCACACACTTAGACACTCGAAACAATAGTGATCCTTGTATTCAGCTCATTATCATCCGAAGTTGTAACCATTTTGTTCTTATATTGAAGTTTGGTGATCGGTAGTTGCCATCACCCGAGGTTTTTTATGCCGGAGATCATATATTGATCAAGGGCTTTTTCCTCGTATAAATCATTGTGTCTTTGCATATTTCTCATAAAAGTGATCCTTTACTTTTATAATTAACCAAGCATCATACCCCGTTTACATAAAGTTTGGTTACATTATCCTTGTGTGATTTTTGACCAAAACAGTTTGGCGCCCACCGTGGGACAATTGGTGCTTCATTCATAAGAAAACCTTTTGTTCGAAATCATTTCAAAGAATTACATGGCTTCATCATTGAAAAACATGTCCACGGCAATGTCTGCAGTCACCTCGTCCCAGAACATTCTGCCTCCACCACCGGCAGGATCCCAGAAGAATGCTGAGAAGAAACAAACTCCTACTACTTCTAAAACTCCATCTCCTTCTGCTATGAATTCTTATATTCCCAGTACTAGTGATGTATTTACTTTGATTTTGCAGATGAAGGATCGTATGCAGCGGCAGGATGAAACTAATGAAAGGATCCTCAGGGAAATTGGAGATCTCAAAAGACAGAAGAAAACGACAGAGGATCATTCTCCACTGATGCCCAAATCCTTGAGCTTTGATACTCCAATGATTACTTCTCAGCCATCAGGAATTCCAGACGTGCAAATCATGGGAGAATCAAGAGGATTGCACCACGGATCGACAGCAATGACTCAGGCATTAGGCTCACACTTCCAGCCGGCAGGATCCTACCCCCAGCATTTGGGATCCTTCATGAATCCGGGAGCCTATCCGGGGGCACAACAGTTTCAAGGATCCTACTTTGTTCCAGGATCATTCCAGGGCCAAGGATCCTCCTTCGTTCCAGGATCATCCCAGACACCAGGATCCTTCCAGATGCCAGGATCCCTAAAAAGTTTGCAAACAGGAAGTCTAGATGTCCATCAAGGGGACTTCATTCCAATGCAGACCATTGCTTCCACTGGTCCCTCCGTTGTTCCAGAATCCCAGCAATATGGATTCCCTAACTTGAACCCAATGGGAGGTAACACTTTAAATAATTATCCTACCACTAACCATGGATTCATGCAGGATACAGGTACCAATCATGCTATGGCCAGGGAGTTGCAGAAGCTAAAAGATATGATCTCAAGTGTTCCAGGGGTAGTCAAGCCTATCCCAGAGATTGCAGATGGAAGCCACAAGGTATCTCGCTTTGCACCACCAATTTGTGATGCAGAGGTACCCAAAAGGTTCCATATCCCTACTATGAAGCTGTATGATGGTACAACGGATCCAGAGGAACACATAGCACAATACAGGGAAAGGATGGAGATCAACCCTATCCCAGAAAAGTTGAAGGAAGCATGCCTATGTAAAGGATTTGGATCCACTCTTACTGGATCAGCTCTTAAGTGGCTGCTAAGTCTTCCCCCTTACTCTATTACTTCATTTGCTAATTTAGTTAATTTATTCAATAACCAATTCTCTTGTAGTAGAAAATTTGAAAGATTAACTAGTGATTTGTACAGGATAACTCAAAATCATAATGAATCATTAAGGGATTATATAACTAAATTTAGTAAGGAATCCTTGGACATCCCCAACTTGGATATGGCTACGGCTGTTGAAGCCTTCAAAATGGGACTGCTTAAGGATTCATTATTCTATGATGATCTTGTTATGACACCATGCAGGAATCTAGATGAAGTAAGAACTCGAGCACTCAGGTTCATCCGGCTAGAGGATGACAAGAGGATCCAGGAGAGACAAGTAGGATCCTCAAAACAGGAGAAGCATGGATCCTCCTTCAAGAGCAATAAGTTCAAATCCTACCATAGAAACGATAACCAGAATGTGCATGCTGTTGACCAAGAAGAGGATGATGAAGATTATCCTCCAATCTCAGAATACTGTTTTTCCGTTGATAATCATGAACTGATCCTTGCAATGCAGAATCTAGGTGAAAAGGCTAGATGGCCCAGGAAGAACGATAAACCATCCGGGACTAAAGACAAGTCAAAATGGTGTGCATACCATGAGGATTTCGGGCATCTAACTGAAGAATGCATAGCTTTAAGAAAAGAGATTGGATATCTGCTAAGCAAGGGGCACCTAAAAGAATTGTTGGGAAGAAAAAAGCAAAGGACTCAGGATCCTGAAAGGATCCCTGAAAAGGCTCCAGCACCTCCGGCAAATGCACAAGTGATCAACTTTATTTCCGGAGGATCAGACATCTGTGGTACATCCTTCTCGGCGGCCAAAAGACATGCAAAGGAGTCAAAAATGGATAATGGAGAAAGGCCTATTAGAACATCAAGTGTCTCAGAAGGGAAGATGATAACGTTTGATGAGGATGATCGCATTAACATTCAGGATCCTCATCATGATAGTTTAGTTATCACTCTCTTTATCTCTAACCATTTTGTCCGCAGGATCCTTATTGATGGAGGAAGCTCAGTGAACATTATCCAGCTTGATGTTCTGAAGAAGATGGGAATCCCAGAATCAGACATCACACCAAGATCCTCCGTGCTTGTAGGATTCAGTGGGGAAACGAAGAAAACTCTGGGGGACATCAAACTCCCAATCTACGTGGAAGGATTACATAATTACCAGAAATTTTGCGTTATTGACTGTTTGTCTTGTTGCAATGTTATCCTTGGCAGGCCTTGGATACATGATATGAAAGCAGTCCCATCCACCTACCATCAATGTGTGAAGCTCCCTAGCCCATGGGGAATAATCAAGATCGACAGTGATCAGCAGGAGGCTAAGGATTGTTATACCTCATCCATGAAGCCAACCTCGAAGCCAAGGGAGCAATAGCAATTACAGTATCCTCCGAGGAATGTCTTGGAGGCAAGGGAACAAGATGTGGACGAAATCCTTTTGGATCCTAGTGATCCTGAATCAAAAATCTACACCGGATCAGGGATCCTTGGCAAGATGAAAGAAGACATGATATCCTTCCTCAAGAGAAGAAAGTCTACCTTTGCATGGAAACACGAAGATATGACAGGTATATCTAAGGATATCATAACTCATAAACTTGGCATTAACAGGTCTATAAAACCAATCCATCAAAAAAGGAGGAAGTTTGCACCAGAAAGGAATGCCATTATCCAAGAAGAAGTAGAAAGACTACTTCGAGCAGGTATGATCAGAGAGGTAAAATATCCAAAATGGTTAGCCAATGTGGTTGTTGTCCAAAAGAAAAATGGAAAGTGGAGGGTATGTGTCGATTTCACCGATCTGAATAAGGCATGTCCCAAGGATCCTTTCCCATTACCCCACATTGACTCCATGGTGGATGCAACAGCGGGGCATGAACTGTTAACCTTTATGGATGCATCATCTGGATTCCAACAAATTCAGATGGAACCATCTGACCAGGAGGATACAGCCTTTATGACCCCAACAGGTTTGTATTGTTATATTGCCATGCCTTTTGGATTAAGAAATGCAGGTGCAACATATCAAAGGCTGGTGAATATGATGTTCAAAGATCAAATTGGACAAACTATGGAAGTATACATAGATGATATGGTAGTCAAATCAAAGAAAGCTGAGGATCACCTAAGGGATTTGGAAGAAGCATTTGATATCCTTGATAAATATAACATGAAGCTTAATCCTTCAAAGTGCCACTTTGGTGTTAAGGCAGGTAAATTCCTAGGATATATGGTAACTCAGAGAGGCATTGAAGCAAGTCCGGAGCAAATTAAAGCACTAGTAAACATCAAGTCCCCTGCCAATGCTAAGGATGTGCAAAGGCTAACAGGCAGGATAGCAGCTCTGAACAGGTTCATATCAAAATCCTCAGAAAAATGTAAAGAATTTTACGATATCCTAAGGAAGAACAAGAAGTTTGAATGGACTGAGAAACATGAGAATGCTTTACAAGCCCTTAAAGAATATATGTCCTCAGCACCAGCATTATCAAAACCCGAAAAAGGAGATGTGTTATCCTTATATTTGGCGGTATCCTCAACCGCTGTAAGTGCTGTCCTTGTGAAGGATCATGAAGGTACACAATATCCTATCTACTATGTAAGTAAGAGTTTACTTGATGCCGAATCCAGGTACTCACACCTCGAAAAACTTATTCTTGCATTAATCATGGCATCAACTAAGTTAAGGCATTATTTTGAAACCCATACTATTGTTGTTAGAACTAACTTTCCAATTAAGAATGTCCTCAGGAAACCAGAGATGTCAGGAAGAATGGCTAAGTGGGCAGTAAAGCTTAGTGCCCATGATATAAGATATGAGCCAAGAACAGCCATTAAATCCCAAGCACTAGCTGACTTTGTGGCTGATTTCAGTAGTGATCTACAAAGAGAAGCAGAATTGGAGGTCCAACAGCTGGATGAGACCAAGGATCCTTGGATACTACACACTGATGGATCCTCAAATGTCAAGGGCACAGGGCTCGGGATACTACTAAAATCGCCACAGGGGGACATAATACCCCACTCCATAGCCTGTGAGTTCCAAGCAACTAACAATGAGGCTGAATATGAAGCCTTAATTGCTGGCTTGCAAATTGCTAAGGATATGGGGGTGAAATATCTTAAAGCATATGTAGACTCATTATTGATCACTAATCACTTTAATGGATCCTATGCTGTTAAAGGTGAAAAACTAACCAAATATTTAGAGATAGTCAAGGAATTGGCACTCTCTTTTGTCTCTTTCAGCTTAACACAGGTACCAAGGGAGGATAACACGGAAGCTGATGCATTGGCCAACTTAGGATCATCCTTAAAAATTCCAGAAGACATAAGTATCCCTATCATCCATATCCTGGCTCCTGCTATTGAAAATCAAGTGGCCATGGAAATAGAAGAGGATACTGCAGTAATCCCTAGTGAAGAAGCTCAATCTTATGCAGGATCATGGGTCTCACCAATCATGAAATACTTGCAACATGGAGAGATCCCGGTGGGAGAAAATCCTAGAGCTTTCAGGATCAAGGTATCTCAATTTACAATCTTAAATAATGTGCTATATAAACGATCCCTTGCAGGACCATATTTAAGATGTATTGAGGATCCTGAAATTGAAGAAGTGTTGAGAGACTTCCATGAAGGAGATTGTGGAAACCACACTGGGGGCAGGGCATTATTCTCAAGGATCCTTAGAACAGGATACTACTGGCCAACCATGAAAAGGGATGCTGTAGAATATGCTAGGAAATGTGATCCTTGTTAAAGACACAGCAATATCCTTCATCAACCAGCTGAATTGCTACACCCCATACCATCCTCTTGGCCTTTCATGAGATGGGGGATGGATATAGTTGGCAAGCTCCCTAAAGCACCTGGTGGAAAAGTATTTATGCTTGCCATGACTGACTACTTCTCTAAGTGGATAGAAGCTGAAGCCTTTGCTCAAGTCAGAGAAAAGGAAGTCATATCCTTCATTAAAAGAAACATTATAACTAGATTTGGCATTCCCTCCGAAATTGTATGTGATAATGGTTCCCAGTTCATTGGAAGCAGAACCACTAACTTTTGTGACAGTTGGGGAATCAAGATGATAACATCAACACCAGTTCATCCACAAGCCAATGGCCAAGCAGAATCATCCAACAAGATCATCATCAACAATCTGAAGAAGAAGCTGGGATCCAAGAAAGGAAAATGGGCAGAGGAATTACCTTATGTGCTATGGGCTGATAGAACAACTCCCAAGAATGCCACTGGTCAAACACCTTTCTCTTTAGTATTTGGGGCAGAAGCAGTGATCCCAACAGAAATGGTGATCCCAACTGCTAGAACAAGTGCTCGTGATCCTGAAGAAAATGCTGCAATCCTAGCCCATGATTTGGATACTATTGAGGAAATCAGGGATCTGGCTAGGATAAGGATGGCAAGCTACCAACAAAGAATGGCTGGTGCTTACAACAAAAATGTAAGAATCAGGAAGTTCCAAGTCGGAGATATGGTGTTGAGAAAAGCATTTCAAAATACTATCAATCCTGCTGACGGGAAGTTAGCACCAAAATGGGAAGGCCCCTACTTGATTGAAGCTGAAGCAGGAAAGGGGGCATACAGGTTGTTAACCATGGAAGGAAACTTGTTACCAAGAGCCTGGAATGCTGTTCACTTAAAGAAATATTTCATGTGACCATGATCCTTCAGGCATGTGACCCATATATTGAAGTATCCTTAAAGGATCCCGGTGATATCAGTGATCCTTACTCTGGTAACGTGCTTATCCTACAACTATTACATTTTCTTACTTTTTACCCAAGGATAAGGATCATGTATCCTTCGTCCTCTACTCACAAACCATTTGAGTTATGATAGTTCAGGTATCTTCAGCATATCGTCAAAGATCTTCAAAAGCACCGCAGATCCTTGGGTCCAACCCCAGTTATCCTTGGGGTTATCCCCAGTTTCCGCCAGCAGCGCACGATGATCCTGATATAGTTCACGTCTTTGGGACCAGTACCCACTTCCGGGGCTGACAACCTCATCGTACTGGCTATATCTAGGATCCTACGTATAATGGTAGACGTACCATACATCCGTTCCTAAGGTTTCTAACGTTTTCACGTTAGCTAAGGTTTTGACATTTTCATGTCACTAAGTTTGGATAGTCGCCAGTAAGGGCCATACTCCAGTTTACATACGATCCTTTGGGCTTGTCCCCAGTTATCCTTTGGGCTTGTCCCCAGTGATCCTCCGGGATCATCCTCAGTTATTCTTTGGGCATGTCCCCAGCTACTAATTTATCTTTTACAATGGCTTAGTCCCAAGATATGTCCCATTTTTCAGGTTTTCGAAGATTAAACAATTAAGGATCCTTAATCCTTATTATCCGTTAAAGTCTTACTTATGGTTGTCCCGATTAAAGGTTAGGATCCTAACTTGGATCCTCAGGTATGATCCTTAACTATTTTTTTATTTGAATAACCTTTAGACCTTGACAACTGAACCTATGATCCTTAAAATAAACTACCTTGAAAATTTTCGATTATAGGATATTTGATCCAGGATCATATCCTAAATTTCTTGAACATGGTTTGCTCAAGTCTCGTTACTCTAACAAATATGTTTCTAAAACAAACTGGAAAATAAAAAGATAAATAAAGGATAATAACACAAGATAAGCGACAAAAGTTTGAGATTTTATTTATTAACGAAAGGATTAACCCTTCAAAAGTTGTCAAAATTGCCAACCCACGTTTCTACCAGCAAAACGTGGCCCGTCCACATGGGTTGGCAAAGGGTGTCCATTGTCTATGCGGTCTTAGCAGGTGCAGGAAAGTAAAAGCGGCAGGATCACAAAGGCTTCATCCCCCAAACAGAGGATCCCTCCACCTTTCGTAATCCTACCTATTGTTCGAAGGATCCAGGATCCTTTACCCTAAAAACTATTGTTCAAAGATTACAGACCAGAAATTGTTCACAAACCATCAACAACCACAAAAAAACCACTACCAATCCTAAAAAATTGGGCTCCGGCCTAGTCTCGAAATATCCATCATCGCCCAATCCAGCAGCTCACACCTTTGCTGCTCCATCACCACCAGCTTCTCCATCCTGATCCTTCTCAGCATCACCACCTTCCAGCATGGGGATCTCCTCAGCCTCATCCTCATCCTCCAGCTCCGCCAATCTTGCCTTCCAACCCTCCACGTCCCATGAGCTCTTGTCAAAGGCAGGATCCTGAGCCTCCGCAGCCATTTGTAGTTGTATCTTGTACATAGCAGTTGCGGCAGAGACCTTGGCATCCTGGATAATCTCCTGCTTCTCGCCATCCATGTCAATTAGCCTTTGAGCAGCCTCATCCTTTGTAGCCCGGAGCTCCTTCTCAAGGTCGGCTATCTTGAGATCCTTTAACACGCCCATTTGTTGGAGGTCGGCGATTTGGCTCTCCTGATCCTCGACGTGGCCAAGGTAGGTCTCAATCTCAGCAAGTTTCTGCAAAAGAGAAAAAAGGTAACTTCAGGATCAGGTGATCCTCAAAAAAGCAGGATATACAAGCAGGATATTCAAGAAGGATAACCAACAGGGGCAACGATCCTTACCTCATTGACATAGTCAAGAAACTGTTGACGGATCAGGGGAAATCCTTGAAGATCCTCAGGAGCCTTCCTCTTTTTCCCCTTACCTCTAACAGGTGCTTTAGGAGCTGAAGCAGAGGGACTGGCAACAGAAGCCTTCTTTCGTGAAGACTTGACGTTGGCAAGTTCATCAATCCCGAACTTGGAGGCAGACTTGGCAGATTTGGCAGACTTCCCAACACCTACACAATCAAAACAAGATAAGTTCCCTTACTAATTAAACAATCTAGCATATAACTTACTTTTTACAAGGATACTTACTTGACATAGTGGCAGATGCGGAGGATACTTCCTGTGAATCTTGGACGGAGACTTGGAAACTTCTGACCTCAGGATTAAGCTTTTTAAAAGCTAAGACTCTTTCTCTTGCAGCAGGGGTTAACTTAAGATAAGCAATGGATATAGCTGCACAAAAAATAAAAAAAAAAGACGTTAGTGATCCTCATCGTATGAGACAAGTCTGACAGTGATCCTTCCAGGATCCTCTACCCTACCATGAGTGGCCCATTCCTTGGGCAGATCCTTCCCATCTGGGATGGTATCCCTTCTAACAAAGAAAAAGCGACGCTTCCAGTTTGTGTCATTCTTAGTAACCTTGAAGACAGGGTGATCCTCCCCAGCTTTCCGTTTTAGCAGATATCGGCAAAAACCAAACGTGGTAAGATCATAAAGTGCAGCCAACTCTGCCATCCCCAAATCAATTCCTTTCTGCTCGATGATCCTCTCGAAGGTATACAGGACCCTCCAGATCATCGGCATGGCTTGGATATAGGAGATGCCGGTTAAGGAAAAGAAAGATTGGGTGAAGGTTGGAAAAGGATACGAGTACCCTATGGCAAACGGAGTAGCAGGAAAAGCCACCCAGACGTCTGAAACAAAGTCGCTCAAAGCGGTAGGTGTGAAGGATTTGAAAACTGCGTTCGCCGGAAAGCAATGACGAATTCTGTCTACGTGAGCGTCAGTAAAGCAACACCTCTCCGTAGGAGAATCCTTGATGATCCCTTGGCTTTTTAGGGGACTACTCTTCTTGGAATCCTTGTGTGGAGAATTCCGGAGCAACATGCTTGTGACGGAACAGAAACAGAATAAAAGCAGAAAACAGAGCAAGAGAAGAAAGAAAGAAAAGAGAGAAGAAGAGAATACCTGATCAATCTTCGGTAGCGATTATAAAGGGAAGATATCTCGAATTTAAATGCAAAGTGATCCTAACCCTATCTCCTATTTATAATCATGATTTGCAGGGATTGTCACATCTATGACGTAAGGGTTGCAACGGCTAATTCGATATTAACGGCTAGTTATCCGAGTAGTCCGTTGAAGATAAAGATCAGAGCAAAATATAATTCGCTTATTTACAATAAACTCCTTATATTTTGGGGGCAATTGTTAGGGCTGGATTTTTATCATACGTGATCCTTATACGTGATCCTAACCAGTGATCCTTGTTTCTTTGGCAGACAGTGATCCTCAGCAGGACTTCAGGATCAGGATCATGGACCATTGAAAGGATCCTCATGCTAATAGTTACCTTCGTGTAATACAACATTATTTTGCAGGAACATCTAGCAGGATACGCTCTTAGCATCATAATCAAGGGACGCGTCTTCACAATTATAGCACGAGCTTAATCAAAGATAGACGTTGCAAAGGATATGGAAACTTAGCTTGATTTAAGGGCGGCAATTTAGGCTAGATTGTCTTTTATTTCTAAAGGGGTAATGAGCTGATTATTAGTCTTTTTACCTAAAATAGGTCACCTACACTTGTATAAATACCACTCTTCCTCATTTGGAAGAACACACGACATACAACGCAACTCTCACACACTTAGACACTCGAAACAATAGTGATCCTTGTATTCAGCTCATTATCATCCGAAGTTGTAACCATTTTGTTCTTATATTGAAGTTTGGTGATCGGTAGTTGCCATCACCCGAGGTTTTTTATGCCGGAGATCATATATTGATCAAGGGCTTTTTCCTCGTATAAATCATTGTGTCTTTGCATATTTCTCATAAAAGTGATCCTTTACTTTTATAATTAACCAAGCATCATACCCCGTTTACATAAAGTTTGGTTACATTATCCTTGTGTGATTTTTGACCAAAACAATCAAGATGTGGGATATCCAAGGATTCTTGACTGAATTTGTTCACATAATCCCTCAAGGATTCCTGAGGTCCTTGAGTTACCCTGTAAAGATCACTGGTTAGTTTTTCAAAACTCCGACTGCAAGAAAATTGACTATTAAATAAATTGACTAAGTGGGCAAATGATGTAATCGAATGCGGAGGAACATTTAACAGCCATTTTAAGGCTGATCCTGTCAGAGTAGAACCGAAACCCTTGCACAGGCAAGCTTCCTTGAGATCCGGAGGGATAGGGTTGATCTCCATCCTTTCCCTATACTGGGCAATATGCTCTTCAGGATCCGTGGTTCCGTCGTAAAGCTTCATATTCGGAGTCTGAAATCTTTTTGGGATTTCAGCATCACATATAGGACGCACAAACCGAGATATCCTGTGGCTATCTTGGGATACTTCAGGAATTGGCTGCACCACTCCAGGTACACTGGATATCATATCCTTTAATTTCTGAAGCTCCCTGGATAATTCTGACGTTACAGTTGTATCCTGCAAAGATCCAACACTGTTAGTGGTAATAGCATTATTATTATTAGATACGTTACCAGTCGGAGGATTCTGCCCATATCCCGAAACATATCCTGAGCTCCTCACGGTAGACATCCTAACCGAGGAGGGTATTTCAGGAGTAGGATTCTGAGGGAGGCTGGGCACAATATTCCCCCTATATCCTCAGTAAACACGGTTGAACTAAAGTTCAAAGCTCTGGGCTGTAATGGAGTGACGATATCCTCAGCAGGTCTGCTTGAGCCGGACTTCAGGAGTTGTATCTCCCTTAACAGCATCTGGTTTGTTTCATGTTGCTGCCTCATTTGTTCCTGCACACTCCCAAATAAGGTTAGGATTTCATCATTAGAAGCCAAAATCGGAGCAGATCCCTGAACAGTCCGGGTAGGGATCACGTCCTGAGGTTGCGAAGAAGATTGCATCCTTGGAGGAGGTGGTGGAAGCACTGGACCAGTAGTAGCAGAAGTCATAGCAGACACAGTAGAGGAACTCATGTTTAATCTTGAGGCCATTATGGACAATGTGGTAAAAAGTTTTGAAAACAGAAAACTGATTAGCGATTTGATAAAGATTTTTAGTAAAGAGAGCACCACTTGCCCCACGGTGGGCGCCAAATTGTTTTGGTCAAAAATTACCTAAGCAATTTAATGATCAAATTAGTTAAGTGAGGTAGTGTGCTAGAAATTGTTGTTAAAAATGTGCTCGTTGAGTTGTTTATGAAAACAGTGTTTGGGATACGGCTCAGGATATCGAGCTGTATTATTGATCAAACAATGAGCAAAAAGTAAAGTAAATAACACGAGATGTACGAGGAAAGCCCTTGATCAATCTAGATCGCCGGCATAAAACCTCGGGAGCTGACAATCGCAGCTGCCTTGTTCTTCTTATTGCTTCAAATATCAGGATACAGTGCAGGATGTGGTGCGGATCAACTAAGTGTTACAATGCGATCTGAGTACAAGTGTAGTGATTGCTGTGAGCTAGAGAGCAAGAGTGTATGGAAGTGTTCGTGTAAAAGTGTGTGCCTTAAACTGATCCACCACATCTATTTATAGTAAAGATAAACCAACTAACTACCCTAAACTTGCGGGATCCACCGGATATTCCCTCATCGAACGTTGTAGACCTGGTCTCTCGGGCTCAACGTCTCTTCTTCAACAACTTCTTCCGAGTCTTGAGGAGAAGAAGTCATTTCGACCGTTGGTAAGTCTTAGTCTTCAACCTGCACGTGGTTAATTAACGAATCTCAGGATATTACCCAAGATGTCAGTAATATCCTCTTCCAGCATCCTGGCCACAAGCGAACAAACAAAGGCAGGATATTGGTCAGGATATGCATGCTTAGAAAATGACCCATAACAGAAGGCATTCTCAAATCTATACTTATCTTATATTAACTAAATAAATAAATAATAAATTAATATTAAATTTTATCATACTTTAATAAAATATTATCCTCAAATTTAAATTGTTAATTTAATATATTTTTTAAACAAATACCTCTCTTTCCTACTTATCTTATATTAAATATATAAATAATAAATTAATATTAAATGTTATCCTAATTTATTAAAAATATAACTTTTTTTATTAATTGGTATACAAAATTATATTTATTCAACTCATGTAAAACGTGGAGTTTTTAAAAATATAATTTATTTTATTATTTACTATACAAAGTTTACATTTATATAACACGTGTAATACACGAAGTTTTTAAAGATATAACTTTTTATCATTTGCAATGTAAAATTAGATTTATTCAACACGTGTAATACACCGGGTTTTTAAGGATACAATTTTTTTTATTATTTGGCAGATTTTTCAACCTGACTATACACGGGTTTTTTTAAAGATATGACGTTTTTAGTATTTAATATACAAAATTACATTTATTTAATATGTGTAATACACATGGTTTTTAAAGATATAACTCTTTTTTAGATCTATTCAACACGTGTAACATACGGGTTTTTAAGGATGTAATATTTTTATTATTTGGTAGATTTATTCAACCCGATTATACACGGGTTTTTTAAAGATACGACGTTTTTAGTATTTAGTATACAAAATTACATTTATTTAATCTGTGTAATACACATGGTTTTTAAAGATATAACTATTTTTATTATTTGATATATAAAATTACATTTATTTAACCCGTACAATATACGTACAATATAAGAGGTTCATAAAGATATAACTTTTTATTATTTAATATATAAAATTACATTTATTCAACCCGTGTAATACACGGGGTTCTAACCTAGTTATTATATATATCAAATGACAACACCATTTTGCTATAGTGGTGTCGTCTTTTTCTTTCCTTTTATTATTTTTTCTTTCCTTTTTCTTTCTTTCTTTTTTTTGTGGTTTTTTTTTCTTTTTTACTTTTACCCTTTAATTTTCAGCATTACCTCTTACAACCCTTTAACTTTCTAAATACTTTTTAATCGAGTTTTATGTCTTTATTTTTATTTACGTGTCGATATAAACTAAAGTAGATTTACATTTCGATATGATTTTTTTTGTGTTTATTTACGATTTTTGCCCCAATATAAAATTCGTTTTAATATTTTTTTACAAGACTATGGTAGTGTTTTGTTTTAATTGGTTGGCTCGATTTAATTTTTTTCGTCATGCCAAGCGGTAGTTTTTCTATCGTTTTAGTTTTTTTTTTAGCAAAAGTATGATAGTATTTTGTTTTACTTTGTTTAGTCTATATATCAAATGACAACACCACTTTGCTACAGCGGTGTTGTCTTTCCTTTTATTCTTTTTTCTTTCCTTTTTATTTCTTTCTTTTTTGTGTTTTTTTTTCTTTTTTACTTTTACCCTTTAATTTTCAGCATTACCTCTTACAACCCTTTAAGTTTCTAAATACTTTTTAATCGAGTTTTATGTCTTTATTTTTATTTACGTGTCGATATAAACTTAAGCTGATTTACATTTCGATATGATTTTTTTTTGTGTTTATTTACGATTTTGCCCCCAATATGAAATTCGTTTTAATATTTTTTTACAAGACTATGGTAGTGTTTTGTTTTTAATTGGTTGGTTCGATTTAATTTTTATTTGTCATGCCAAGCGGTAGTTTTTCTATCGTTTTAGTTTTTTTAGCAAAAGTATGGTAGTATTTTGTTTTACTTTGTTTAGTCAATTTTTTTTTTGAGATCGTGTTATGAGTATGTACAAGTAACTAAAACACAGACATACATGCTATGAGAAAGAAATATTCGGCTTAATGCCCCACAACGCGGGCAGGCAAAACCTAGTTTATAATTAATATCCCGCATAAAATTTACTTGTCAATTCACTTCATGTCAATTGTTATTTTGGAGGCAAAATATATGGATAAAGGAAAAACTTCTTTAGGAGTTTGAAAAATGGTGGCACTACCCTAAGATGTGGAGTAATGTAGAGAATTATGAGTAGATTAGATTGTTGTTAGCCTTTAAAAAACTTAGGTAGTGTTCATTTCATGGATTGTAATGAAATTGGAATGAGAATTCGCTCAGGAATTGAAATTTGATTTGAAATTTAGAAGTGTTTTTTTGCAAAATGGAATGTAGATTCCCTTCCTTGTGTTGTTCAATTTCAATTTATTTTCTTGTTATTACAAATTCTATCTAATTATAAGAGTTAATTGCGCGGATGGTCCCTGTGGTTTGCCATTTTTTCACGTTTAGTCCCCAACTTTTCAAAATAACATGTTTGCTCCCTGTGGTTTGCTCCCTTGTTACTCGGATAGTCCCCAGATTGGATGACAATTAGTTTGCTCAATTAAATTTGTATGAAATGTCTTAACACCCTTTATATATATTAAAAAACAAAAATTTAATCAATAAATAGTTAGTGTGGTGCCCACCCCACCCCACCCCACCACTACCCAACCCTTCTCCTCAATCTAAACCCAAGCCTGCATCACCACTGTTCACCCTTCCATAACTACCGTTCAACCCATCACTCCCATAACCTCCGGCCGCCACCATTCCCATCACCACACAACATCCTCCCATCACCACCGTTCACTCCACCAATCCCTCATTGGCCATCCACATCTCCTCACTTCTAGACGTCGGAAAATGACATGGGTAATTAGAGATCCATCTCCACACCGTATCACCACATCCTTCCATCACCATCGTTCACCCTTCCACCAAACACGTTCGTTTTTCCGACAATCTTGCCATCCGACAAAAACACCACCATTATCAAAGATCTGGCAGAAATTGATGAGTGTGGTGCGCTTGCAATCGTGTTCTTGATTTTGATGTTCACATATTTATGAAGACGGTTTGTTTCTGTTCGGAATTAAGCCCCACTAGAATCTTGATTTTGACATTCCGGTGAATATTTTTTTAACTACATGCTTCAACTATACTCAAACCTGTTTAAGGGTAGCTTTCAAAGGAAATCAGTGATTTGAATGATCTTGAAGAGTTATACTTGGGTACTAATAATTCCTTTACATCATCAAGAATCCCTCTTTCTTTCAGTTAAAAAAAGATTCAAATTTTATAACGAATGAAGCCAACATGATTGGATTTTTGTTTTAAATAAAAAGCTTTGAAGTTTTGGTCGGAGGTCGGAGGTGAAAATGGACAGAGAAGACATAGGGTGGGTGGGGTGGGGGTTTGTTTTTGTTTTAAATGAAACGTGGGTCCCACTATGTCACACCCCGAAATATCAGAGCATTGGCGTGACTGGAGTGGTATCTTCATTGCACAGCGGAAGCAAATAAGCTAAGTCTTCTAGAAACTGAACGCCCACTAAGTACTCGAATCTCCAATGGTTTTCTTATTCCAACTGTTCCATAATTTGAGAAAGAAACATGTGAAAAATCAACATAAAGTTGAGCGAGTTCATAGTTTGTTTGGGAAAAGATTTAAAACAAATCTTTTTGATAACCGGTTTGTGAAATATTATTGAGAAAACGAATTTAAAAATCATTTTCTTGCCAAGTTATATGGAAACTTTGTATTTGTAACGCATTAAGTTCGTAGAACCATGTATTTGTAAACTCTCGTATTTGTAATATTCGTATAACCGTCAATGCCCACCCTGACTTTGACTCCATGCCCGCATAATCCTATGCTTTGAATTTGTATAAAACATGGTATGTAATTTGTAAAACCCCGGTATGAAAGCAAACAAGGAAAAGATCACCAATGGTTTGCAAGGCCACTGATATGTGTGGCGGTGTAGGAAGACTCAAACCTAGCAAAGTTGTACCGGGCTTCCGGCTGGAAGACATAGTCACCCTATGGGCCTCCCTGGTCCTCATGGGTGTGGGCTCGCTACACCCAAATAGATCTATCACTCATGCCCCTCGGTCCTTATATGAGGAGTAATGGTCCCAAGTATCCGCCTACCCAATCACATGATCTATGGTTCTTTCCTAGGCTAACCATACCAACTGTAATTGTATGTAATCCTTTTGTAACATTTACTCACCGGGCGCCCCGTTTCTCAAACGCAGACCAACCCAGCCCCCTTATTATAACTAGACGATCCCATCCCTAGTCATGAAAATCATTCACCTTTCGATAATACGCATTTGTTTGAAAAGCCGGTATGTTTAATATGATTCATTCGTAAACCATTTGAGTTCCTCGAAATCCATTCGTAACATGATTTAGAAATATGAGTTTTCGTTCGTTCAAAAACTTTGTAAGTTCTTGCAAAACGTGCTTGTCTAAAAATACGCAATCTTTGTTCATTGAGACTTTGTTTGTTTCTACAAAACGTGCATGTCTTTCCACCCCGAAAACATTTATAAAAATGTAAAACCATAAAAAGGTGGGGTTATGAGCTCACCTGAATTGCCTTATGCAAAGCTAGCTAATTACGACTTCGTGATGTCGTTTCCAGGACGAGACTCGCTAGCGTGCATTCTACAATATTCCTAACACGGAATATCTTATAAGTTTCTAAATAAACGCAGTAACTAAACTACGTGTCATCGAGCTCTACCAAATCGTTAACCAAACGATTCAACAGTAAGTTGTTAAGTTAATGGAAACGATTAGGTCATATTTGATAAGTATCGTTTATCGTCGATAATCACTAATGAGTCTTGAAAAGACTTGATTCTCGAGATATTTAGAATAAATAAATATTTATATCAGAATATATAAATATATTGTTAAGTTCGCTTGTCGAACCGAGAAGTCGTTTGTGCAATTAGAAGTATCCGTACGAAAGTAATATATAATAAACTTGTATTATATATATTACGTCTTGTATATATTTGCCAAAATATACGTATATGCCGTTTCGGCGCTTGAAATAAATATAAAAAGTTATATTTATTTTATAAGAGAATCCTCGAGGTGTTGTGTTTGAAAATAAATATATAATTATATTTATTTTTATAAATGAGTACGAGTCGCTTGATGTTTGAAATAAACATAAAACTACGTTTATTTTTATAAAAGGATTCGCTATTGTTGGATACTAGAAATAAATATATAAAATATATTTATTTTTGTGAAAACGAATTCATTGTTATTTGATCTTTGGAATAAATATAAAGACTATATTTATTTTATAAAACGAAGGCATGTCGTTTGATATTTGAAATAAATATGAACTATATTTATTTTTATGAAATGGTTTCGTACTGTTCGATGTTTGAAATAAATATAATCTATATTTATCTTTATAAAATGACTTCGTGTTGTTCGAAAATTTGAAATAAATGTAAACTATGTTTATATTTATAAAAGAATTATCGAAATCTCGATGTTTAAAATAACTATATTTATGGTTGTAAACTGTTTCCGAATCGCCGTTTTCGTAAGTTGTATTGTCACACCCCAACCGATGGCGGAATCATCGGGGCATGACACTGAGCGAAACAGATTGTCCAGAAGTTTCCATAACAATTATCATTACTATTTAATTTAATTTAAAATAACATGTCCCATACCATGTCTCAAACAGTAAACAAATTATTACAGACAAAATCTAGGCAAATAGTTCTATTCCGACAACTCAGATTTAAATAGAGCAATTGTTTATCTGCTTCTAGAGACCCTTGATTTCATTTGTACAGACAACTATTTGTTGGACTCTAGAGCCTTATTCTAGCCTCACTTTCCTAGCAGATAAGCATCCTAATTACCTGTCACATACGTTAAAATAAAGTCAATACACATAGTGTAAAGGCGAGCATACAAATTTGATAATAGCATATAGAGTTCGAAATAGTTTACGCATAACCAGCACGTACACAGTGGAAAACGAAGCATGTTAGTTATCAACATGAACCTATCGATACCAATGACTGTGGGTTGACTGCCCGAGGCAGTTCGTAATACATGATCACCACTGTAATCCATACAAATAATTGTCCTTAACAACCCCCGCATGAGCGGGTGCTGAGTCCAAACTATAGTACTATCGTCGTTAAGGCAGGTAGACAACATTCCATGTGTAAACATAACAAACAAGCATTCATTAAGTCACGTATAACATGCGGTAACGGTTAGCGTTTACAAGTATTACGTAGTGTGTTCGTTTATGATTTAGAATAGGTAACGTATGTAACACCCAAAAGTGCAAAAGCAAAAAGGGTTCGAGTATACTCACAACGGTTGATGGATTGAAGGGAGCGCTTGAGAGTAGGGCTAGCCTGAATGGTTCGATAGCATAACGATAAGTAACGCGTAAAACGGAAACAAGTGTGAGTGGATCGGACAGTCCGATCGAGCGGCTGACCGTGCGGTTGACAGTCTGCTCGGACAGTTGTTCGGTCTGACGGTAGTCCGATCGGTTGACTGTTCGAGTGGATTGTATCTTCCTTTGTGTAAGATGTGTTTGTGTATGATGGTTTGACTTTTGAAGTTTTTTTTGCAGCATTTGAAAACATTGAAGTATCTTTACCTTTCAGGTCGGTCGATCGGACGGTCGGTCGATCGGCCGGCAACCCGATCGGCTAGGTACTTTAGTGAAGAACATGTTCTCAGCAAAATGTCACTCGATCGGACAGTAGTTCGATCGGGTGGCATTCCAAGTGCATTGAACATGTTGAAAAATCGATTAAGTGTTGAAGTCAAGTATCTCATGATCCGAAGAGTAATCCAATCGGATGGTAGTCCGATCGGATAGCAGTTCGTTCAATACTCAAGCTTCAAATAAGTTGGTTAAGTGTGGGACCCATGTGCTAGCCGTTCGGGTGACCAGTCGTTCGGCTGCCTGTCCGTTCGGCTGCCTGTCCGTTCGGACAGCAGTCTGATCGGACAACACCTTGTCCTGGTCGGCCTGTTCGTTTCGCACTTGGTCGTTTTGATTGTTTGTCGTTTTATCGAGGTATTTCGATAACAAGTCAAATACAGGAACCTCGTCATTACTTGGTTCTCCTAATCGAACAGGAATCACCCAAATCCGATTAGTGAACGGTTCGGGACGGTGTTTAATGTTTAACCAGAAATCGGTGAACCTCGTGGATAGAATCCGGATCTTGGTCCACGCAACCACCGAAATGATTAGTAAGTCGGCACAAGCTCCGTTTCTATCGGTTTTGAAGGCATTGTGTGTAAAAGAGTTGAAAGAAAGTTGGAAAAACCATTTTTCAATCACTTTTATTGTGAATATGTTTAGACCTATGAAAGATCTTTGTCTGTTTATGTGGAAATCCTTCAGATCTGAGTTATTCTTGGTGGAATGAGGTCAAACTTTGAAGTTCATAAGAACTTCATGATGACATCACCCTAGAATACCCCAAATCTTGATGATTTCACGGTTAAAAGTTAAGATTTAAAAGATAGAAAGGTGTAGGAGTGCGTGTAGATCAAGAAAGTACAAGATTTAGGACGAGATCTTACCGGAATCATGAGAAATCTGGAGAAAAGTGAGGAACACGAGCTGGCCGGACGTCACTTGCCAAAAGTAGTAAGTTGGAGAGCGACAAGGGGTATTTATAGGGTTCCAAAAGAGGAAATGGTTGGCCGATCGGCCAGGCAGCTCGATCGAACAGCCTGTCCAATCGGACGGCAGTCCGATCGGCCGGCTGGTCGATCGGCTAGTAGCCGGATCGATCAGTTGCCTGATTCGAGTGTTCGATGCGATGATTTTTGATATTTCAATTTCGATTGCGAGTGATGCGAATGCGATAGAGTTTCTTATTCAAATTACTTTTTAATCCCAACTACTCATATCGAGCACTGTCTCTTCTCCATTTATCATACTATATCTACATATAAGCATCCTTGTTTCATTTTCGATCAGCGTTTGCGATTTGATTGCGATTGAGTTCGATTGCGATTCGATTGATTACCACATACAACATAAATAATCATGCACAAGTAACACGTAAGGCACACACACGTATAACAGTCAACCAAAATGCGTAATTTGAGTTTGCGAGCGTGATTGCGATAAGTGGTAAATAGCGATTAACATCGGATAATAACGAGTAAACTTCGATTATTTGCAGATACTCCACATAACACAACTAACGTGAAACATAAAATAGACTAACTACAGTCAAAGAAGTCAAAACAGAAATTGAGCAAGGAGTGACAGATCGCAATTAGCGATCTTTTCTTCCTTTGACTTAAATCTTGACTTTGACTTTGACTTTCAAAACACGGGGTGTTACAGCCTCCCCTTGTTTAGGGAATTTCGTCCCGAAATTAGGCTGAAGCCATAACAAACAACTGCGGGTACTTCTGTCACACCCCGAAATTATCAGAGCATTGGCGTGACTGGACTGGTATCTTCATTGCACAGCGGAAGCAAATAAGCTAAGTCTTTTAGAAAATGAACGCCACTAAGTACTCGACTCCACATGGTTCTCCTATTCCAACTGTGCCACGATTTCTGATAAACAACCTGAGAAAGAAACATGCGAAAAATCAACATAAAGTTGAGCGAGTTCATAGTTTGTTTGTAAAAGATTTGAAATAAATCTTTTCGAATAACCGGTTTTTGAAATATTGTTGAGAAAACGAATTTAAAATCATTTTCTTGTCATGTTATACGGAAACTTTGTATGAAAACATGGTATGTATCTTGTATAATTCAAATATTTCTGTATGTATCTTGTATAAATCAAGTATTTCTGTATGTATCAAGTATTTCTGTATGTATCTTGTTGTTAATGGGTTGCAAGGCCATTAACAGGTGATACGACATAGGAAGCAACCAAACCTTAGGCATTTTTCTAGTTGGCATATTCTGAGACACAAAAGCACTGCTTGGTACTCATTCTCACCAAGAGTGTGGCTGCCCGACACCCGTTAGATCTAACCTTTTGTTCTGCGGTCTAAGTATGTACACGATTAATGGTGCTTATGGTACCCTATTCGTGACACAATTTCTCGTATCATTCCCCAAAACGCATCATACTTGGTACTAGTTATCACCAAGAGTACTTCTTGTTTTTGTATCCATCATACCATTATACATGTATTGTAAGCTTTTGTATTTTTCCGTAGTTTATAAAACTAGAATTTGTGTGTATGCATGTTTCGAAAAATACGCTTGTTTGAAAAACCGGTATAAAACATAAGCTTTTCGTAAACCATTTGTGTCTGTTAAAACTTGCTTGTAAAATGGTTTATGAATATGTAATTCTTGAATGCTTTGCAAATTGTGCATGTCTTTCAACCCCGAAAACATTTAGAAAAATGTAAAACAGTGAAAAGGCGGGGTTATGAACTCACCTCGATTGCCTTGTGCAAAGCTAGCTAATTACGACTTCGCGATGTCGTTTCCAAGACTTGACGTGCTAGCGTGCTTTCTACAATATTTCTAACACGGAATATCTTATAAGTTTCTAATTAATGCGGTAACTAATCTACGTGTTACTGAGCTCTACCGAATTCGTTAATCGAACGATTCGTTGGTACGTTGTTAACTTAAATGAAGCGAAGAAGTTATACTTGTTAACTCGATTTGAGAAGTCGTATGTTGATATATAGTACGTCGTTTAGGCGTTTATATAAATATAAAAAGTTATATTTATTTTATAGAATTATAAAAGAATCGTCGTTGGAAGTTTGAAATAAATATATAAACTATATTTATTTTATAAACGAATACAAGTCGTTTGATGTTTGCAATAAATATAAAAGCTATATTTGTTTTGCAAAAGAATTGTCGTGAAACAAATACGTAAACTGTATTTATTTTCATAAAAGCATTCGTATTGTTTAATACTTGAAATAAATATACAAACTATATTTATTTTGTAAAAACGAATTCATGTGACATTCGAAATAAATATATAAAACTATATTTATTTTATAAAGCGATGTGGTCGGTGTTTGAAACAATATAAATAATTATATTGATTTCATAAAAGACTTGTCGGATTTTTGGAGTTTAAAATAAATATAATAACTATATTTATTTGTCATAAATAATTTTCGAATCGTTGTTTTCATGAGTTGTAAAGTATCGTAGAAGTAACTATGTATTTTTAGGAAAAATAAGTAACATTCCGATTTGTTTTGTGTTATAATAAAACTTAATTATTTTACGGATTTTATCGAAAAACGGGCAGAGTTTCCTCTGTTTTTGGACCACCCCGACAACACAAGTTGTCGTTATTTTAACAAGATTCAATCAACAATATACTCAATATCAGTATCAGTATGTTCATTTTTCATCATATGTTTAAAATGTAAACGAAATACTGTTCTAAAATGGGTTCGAGCTCGTTAGTCACGTAAGTATTAAAACTAAAACGATAACGTAAATATTAAACACATCGTCAATCTTTACCAAATCTCTCGCGTCGAACCGCAGACTGAGTTGACCGGGTCAACTGAGTTGACTCGCTGTGTTGACCTGAGTTGACTGAGTCACCTGAACGGAATCTGACCCGAAGCCGCTTAGTCCGAACCGAGCTGTTGACCGTCCTGAACCTGTTGACCAGCCATGACTGTTTGACCCGGACCCGAGCTGAGTTCACTCGGTTTAACCGAGTTGACTCGGATCAAAACCCGAAAACTCCCAAAAATTACCGATCTCCTGCTGAATGAAAACTGAACCCGCTAACGTGAACCCCAAGCTGAATCTGGCCATGTTTACCCGAGTCTGACTGTGTCGCGAAGGTTGACCGGAGTCCCGAAACTCGAACAAAACTGAACATCTCAGGCATCATCTTCATCATCAACGCGAAACTCGAAGGTCCGAAGCAAGAACCGCCGGATAAAAGTACCGACCACCGGATAAATGGACTGACCGGCGGTCCGAGTCTCCGACCACCGGTTCTCTCTCTCTCTCTATCTTTCTCGGTCTCTTTCTCTCGTCTCTTTGTGTAGCACCGCCGTACGCCACCACCATCTGGTGGTGGCAGCCGATAATCAGAAGTGAGGGGGGGTGTTCGGTGTGTGGATTGTCGGGAAATCAGGAAGATCGGAGGAGGGAGGGGGTGTTTGGCAGGAAAAACTGACCCCCGGAACCTCGCCGGACCACCGCCGCCTACGGCGGCTCCGCCACCGCACCAGTTCGCTGGAGAGAGAGAGGGAGTTCGGGTGTGTTTGTGTGAGTGTTTGACTGACTTGTTTTTGTGGAAAATGAGAATTATGAGACCTCAAGGTCATATATATATATAAATACAGGTTGGGTCTTGTGGGTTTTGGGCTTGGGCCCAGGGCCCACAAGCCCAATTCTCGTGTTTAAAATGGCCCGCCAACTCCCACGAACCCGTTTTCGCAACCTGAACGCTCCGCCACATCGTAAATTAAAATTTTAGATTCAAAAATATGCAAAATAAGGTCCGTATTCGTCGTTGTTACGTTCGTGCTTCGATAACGGTAATAATCGCGAAAAATTACATCGTTGCCGCCTTTAATCCATTTTTCGATCCGGTTTCGAACACGGTTACTAAAATCTAATTACGAAGCTAGAATATGTCATAAAATTTAATATTTGTCGGCTTTGTCAGTATTTCATAAGGTATCAGTCCGTTGTCGCGTAATATTGATGCGTGTCAGTGTATATATGTTTTATTGTATATTTTAAGCCCTTTTTACACTTTTAGCCAAGTTTTAAATTTATAAAACACGATATTTACTAACACTAAACACACATATGGGCAAGTGCACCCATCGTGGACGTAGTATAGTGTTGGTAAGATACCGAGGTCGTCCAAGGACACAAGAGCTTTTAGTACCGGTTTATCCTCAACGTCTAATCAAATAAAAAAGTTAGAAAAGATTTTTAAACTAAGAAAATGAAAACTAACTAAATGCTGAAAAATAAAATAAAAACAGATAGACAAGATGAATCACTTGGATCCGACTCGTGTATTAGTATAACCTTTGATTATTTTTGCACTTTTACACTTGTTTAAGAGATTATCTTAGTTATTGTAGTAGGCCCCTCTTTTGAAGGCGACGTTACCCTCAACCCAGTAGTTTGAGTCAGCAAGGATACAATCCTAAAGGGTTGGATTATTGGAAGATAATGAATTAAGTTATTAATACAAATTATGGTAGGCCCCGCTTTTGGCGGTGACGTTACCCTCGACTAAGTAGTCTGAGTCAGCAGGGATACAGTCCTAAATAGCCGGGTTATAGTATTAATAGTAGTTAACTTATGAGGGGGTCAAAGAGTTTGGATCCCCGCCATCCAATACCTATGGGTATTGAAGGAGATCCTACTAAATTTGACCCAGGTCCCTTGCAGGACCTCTAAACGCTGAACAAGGGCAAGACCCTTACCAAACCGTTCCCTTAACCCCCGACCAGGTAGCCAACATACCTCCATATAGACCGTGGAGATATGAATGGTGAAAATCTTTTATTTTATATAGACAGTAAAATAATGCCAAGACACCACGGACAAACGATAAGGAAAGATCACCTTCAACATAAGCAACTAGTTATTAAAGTCATTAATACAAAACCAAATAAAAAGTGCAAAAGATTAAAAATAAAAAGTATTATACTAAACACTTCTCTTCACCAAGTGATGTAAGAGACTTAGGCAAACATGGCCTTGATTGTCAAGAACTCTTACGATCAATCTTGGATCTCGAGACGACTCACACACTCTATGATGGACAATGGATGATGGTGGTGGATGATGGTGTTGTGATGGTGGTGGGTGGTGGATGAAGTGTGAGAGAGGTGGTGTGCCAAGGGATGAGTTGCAATGAAACCAAGCACTCCTATTTATAGGCTGAACAGAAGGCTGGGCACGGCCCCGTGTCCGCTGGACACGCCCCCGTGCCTGTCTGACACTCTCTCTCTTCATTAATTGTAATTCGCAATTACAATTAATGCGCCTGCTGTACTTTCACCACGCCCCCGTGTCCGCTGGACACGGCCCCGTGGTGGGCAATAGAAGCTTCTATAGGTTTGTCTTTTCTGCTGCTTCTTGGGCACGGCCCCGTGCTGGCTGAGCACGGGGCGTGTTCAGTCTTCTGCCTTCTCTATTTTCTTGGGAGGATGCTGTTGAGGGGTCGGGCAATCAACTTATGTTCCTTTTCTTGTATTTATGTTAGATTTAGCTGTCTTTTTGCTTCTTTTGTGAATTTGAGCTCATTTAATCCTGAAAATACAAAAGGAAGACAAAAACACTCTTTTTCCAACATTAGTATTTAAAAAGGGTTAGTTTTATGCCTTATTTGATGTAATTTATATGTTGCATTTTACACACATCAAATACCCCTACACTTGAACTTTTGCTTGTCCTCAAGCAAAACTCTTTAATATGTGGCTTACACTCCCAAATGGAATGGGTAGAAGAGAAGGTTTTGGCTTGTCATAGAGTGTCGAGAATCCAAGATCTTTTTGGGTTTTATTTTTTTATTTATTTACAATCCTATTCGTTATGATTTGTTTAGAACGTTTCATAGGAGAAATTACTTATTTGGGCATAACATGCCTTTTTAAAATTCCATTTATATACAAGTTCACATACCTCACGGGAGAAATCACTCACACTCGGCCGAAGGTGTATTTTAGTGAATCACTCGAGAGCGGCATGGAACTTATTCCTACCATAAGCTTGCCAAGCAATCAATCCTCCTCCTTTTTAACTCGTTACCTTTGTAAATATCAAGAGGACTTTTTGGGTAAAGGCTTGGGCTAAAGGTGGGTGAATGGGTTAGTGGTTAGTAGAAAAGGGCGAAAAGCGTAAAAAGCGTCGGTTTTCGTAAAACATTTTGTTTTAGTGACTTTTTATTTCGAAGTATTTCTTCAAACAAGCTTTTGTTTTAAGAGCTTTGTTTGTTTATTTCAAACTTCATCATTTTTTTTAGTCACACAAAAACCGAGCTTGTTACTAAAATAAAGGGTAAAAATAAAAAGGGTTTTTTTTTTGTGGGTAAAAAGGTTTTAGGGTAAAGAAATGAAAGGTTTAGGCTCAAAGGGGTTAACTAGGGGGATTTTGGGTAGGTGGTAAAAAAAATGAAAAATAATGGTGTAGAAAGAAAAAGGGTTAGTCCTAATGCCTCCATCATTTACTTACTTGGGTTTAAGTTGGTAAGGACCGGGAATGAATCGTCGTGGCAAGTTCTAGAGTCGTAAGAACCAAGCGGCTATTCACACAAGAAACGAAAAATGAGCATTTAGTCTAAAGATGTATATTTGTATGCTCAATAAAGGCTCAAAACTCACTTTTTGTGGGAATGGGTTTTTTCTATGTGATCAAGTATATATAATCAAATTTTAACTAAGCTTGTCATGCCGTTTCGTAATTTTCTTATGTTGGTTCTTTTTATCATGACGCTATTGGTTGTAAACTTGTAAAAATATAACCTTATTAATCTTAGAATTCTCAACTTAAACTTTAGACAAGTAAAAAAAAATGGAAATTTTTGAAAAAAATTTGGGGTGATTAGCGGTTCCAATAGAGTTTTGTGTAAGGCTTGTTTTTAGGACTTGCAAAATTGCAAGGTTTTAGCATCCCCCCACACTTAAATTACACATTGTCCTCAATGTGTCCCAAAAATAAATTTTTAGGTTGATTAGATGTGTAATATGGTGTTAAAAGCAAAGATTTTATGTTACTGGCAGTCTGGACACGGCCCCGTGGGGACCGGACACGGCCCCGTGTTCAGGTGCCAGTAACGAAAATTAAAGAAAAGAAACAGAAGCCTGGACACGGGGGCGTGTCTGGTGAACACGGCCCGTGTCCAGTTACCTGAACTGGGCATTTTTCTGCAGGGGGTTCAGCACGGGGCCGTGTTGGTTGGACACGACCCGTGTTGAACCTTCTGTGTTGGAGAAATTGATGTCGGGTTGCCTTGTTCTTGTGCATGGGGTCATGTTTCTCGTTTCCCTTTTCATCCTTTACCACCATGAGTGTGTTTTATTTATTATGGATCATCCAAACCTTAAAACCATCGTTCCATTTAACCATAGAGAGATCTTACATAGTCCTAAATTTATATTAAGCTAGAAAAGAAAACAAAGAAGCATTAAACCCTGGAGTTCTAGCCTACGCATTATTTTAATTAGCAAAATTTCCAAGAAACTAGTAGTCTTGGTTAGATATGGCCTTATAGAACTCCTTCTTCCAGGTGTGGTTTTCCTCATATGTCGGCGAGCCACTCCTCCACCTCCCTTGGAAGGAGAAAAGAGGGCTCATTAGCGTCAGTTTGAGGGGTTGCGATTTCCACCGGGATCTCTTGTTGGTGCTCCATGGGAGGTTCCGCCTGAAAGTCGTCCCACCCGGTAGGGTTGTTAACTCCGAGTGCCAGGTTCCAGTCCTGTTGAGGGAGGACTGGTTCCATCGGGGGTGTCACAAGAATATTTAACCTCTGGTGCAAGAGGTTAATTTCTTGGAAGCTACTCTCGAGTCCCACCGTAAGATCGTTAATACGGTCGATTAAGACCTCCTCTACTGACGTCACTTCGTCGAGGGCCTCCCTTAATGCTATTACATAATGCACAAGTGTAGCTTCAATGGAGGGCCTCCTTCCTCTTCGGTTGTCTGATGAATGCACGGAAGATGTTTTGCTGTTTTCACTCGACATTCTACGAAAAACAAACTAAAGATAGTTTATTTGCTGAAACAGTAGACCGGACACGGCCCCGTGCCCAATGAGCACGGCCCCGTGTTCATCTTTCTGTAGAGTTTTGGAGTAGGGAAACTTGAAGTTTTAAGTTAATTTCTGAACTTGTGGGGTCTTTTTAAATATTAGTAACTTAAAACAATGTTTTACAACATATTTTTACTAAGATTCCCTAATCAAAACTCATCAATCCTTACCACAAAGCTTGAAAAATTCAAACTTTAATGGAGGTTCTTGGAGAAAGATGAAGAAGAAGGAAATGGTTAAAAGAGGAAAGGACAAGATGAGTTGTTGGAACCTTCTTTTAGAACTTACCTAGGATAGTTGAGAGAAGATTCCTTCAAATCTCTGTCCCAAGTTGGTCTAAATGTGCAGAATTCTTGGCTGCATTTATAGAAAACGACAGCATCCTAGACACGGCCCCGTGTTCAGTGGGCACGGCCCCGTGTGCAGATGGAATTCTGACACAGTTTGTCCGTATTCTGACGTAAGGATCAGAAGGGAATCTTTTGGTGGGCACAGGGGCGTGTTGGATGGACACGGCCCCATGTCGAGAGACTGTTTTATGAAGTTTGTCTAAAATTTTTTTTAAGGAACTTAATAGTATCGGGTGGCTCTTGACTGGTTGGAACAACCCCAAAGTGCCTAAGATACCTTAATTGTCCTAGACTAAGGCGAGAACGCAAGAGGTTGTCGGTGAGGGTAATTCCTATTTTCATTCTAGGTGGACAAGTCCAACCCTTTCCCGGGCTCTCGTTAAAGAAGGTGTATGCCGAATCGCTCAGATCTATGTATGCACCGAACGAAGTAGATGGAGAGTCCTTCACGGCACAATCGGCACAGGGACGACTAACGTCCAAGTCATCGCTAGGTATGAAGGTATTTTTGGGAGCAACGAGGTTGTCAGAATGCGATCCCAACATTTTTTCATGGTCATCGTCTTGGGGTGGATCAATAAAATCCTTCCTAAGCTCTTTTGACCAATTTAGAATTAGCTCTTCTAGTTGAAATAACTCGTCAAGGAGCATTTCTCCTAGAATATCTGGCTGGGCGCATTCGAGGGAGAGATAGTGATTATTTTTACTTTCGCCCCTCTTAAGGTTATAAGGAATCGGTGGGTCTATGTAGTGGGGCCTATAATTTAGAAAGTAACATTTTACTTCTTCATGTTCGCCTCCACATAATTGACACCACGTACCATAAGAGTGCCGAAAGTAAAAAGAATTACTATCACTCATGTTTATGTCAGAAATTACCAACCGCCGGGATCTAACGGTTCTGTTTTCAGTAAGTGAATCTTGGGCACGAGGGCGTGTTGAGTGAGCACGGCCCCGTGTTCAGCTTACTGTCTGACTTAAAACAGGATTGCCAGTTCCAATTATTGAGCACGGGGTGGATGAAGCTCTTCTATACTAACCACTAACCCATTCACCGTCCAATTATTGCCAGTTCCAATTATTGAAATAAACAAACAGAGGTCTTAAAACAAAAGCTTGTTTGAAGAAATACTTCGAAATAAAAAGTCACTAAAACAAAATGTTTTACGAAGCTCGACGCTTCGTAAAACATATGTATTAATGACTGAAATTAATACATATTCGCAAGAGGACGGGGAATCCTTATATGAAACTTGGGAAAGGTTCAAGGAGTTATTGCGAAAGTGTCCACATCACGGCCTTGCGATATGGCAACAAGTATCCACTTTCTATAATGGGTTGTTGCCACACACAAGGCAGACACTTGACTCTAGCTCCGGGGGACTTTTAGGTAATCGCCGCCCGCATGAAATATATAACCAAATTGAGGAAATTGCTCAAACCAATTTTCAGTGGCACACTCCCTGAGGCAATAAATCTATTGCCCCGGACGCCCATAAGGTTGATGAAAGCACTTCTTTACAAGCCCAAATCGAGGCTCTTTCTTCAAAAATAAAAAAATTGGAAATGACAAAAACAGTCTCGGTTATGGCTTGTGAAGGGTGTGGTGGGCCACATGAAAATTGGAGTTGTATGAAAGAAACAGACGATCAACAAGAGTCGGTAAGCTACATTGACAATAGACCTAGGCCGTCAGGTCCTCCAACGGGCACTTACAACCAAGGATGGCGAAACCACCCTAACCTTGGTTGGAGAGAGCCCGGCAATAGTAGTAACCAACAAACCCAACGAACAAACTTTCAACAACCAAGAAATGAGTCACAAAATTTCACTCAACAACAAGGTGGACGACAAAGGCTTGAAGATACTGTATCTCGCCTCATCTCCGACACTGAAAAGAAAAACTCGGAAAGGTTTCTACAATTAGAATCAAATTTTAGAAATCAACAAGCTAGTATTCAAAACATAGAAAAACAATTAAATCAACTAGCTCAAAATTTTTCCGAGAGACCACAAGGTGCATTACCAAGCAATACCGAAACAAACCCAAAAGCGCAAGTTCATCTCATCACGTTACGGAACCGCACCGTGGGGCCTGCGGAAGCACCACCACCGACAGAAGAGACTATACCCCCGCCTCTACATGAGAAGAACTCCCCTCCATCATCAGAGCCTACCAAGGCTCCTCGAGTTCCGTACCCCGGTAGGTTAATTTGTCAAAAGACCAATGAGCAATTCGCAAAATTCGAAAGTCTATTAAAACAATTGCATGTCAATATTCCTTTTATTGATGTCCTAACCCAAATGCCCAAATACTCTAAGTTCATGAGGGACTTCCTCACTCATAAAAAGAAAATTGAAACTTTGCAATTAGTTAACTTAGGCGAAGAATGCTCTGCCCTCGTACTCAACAAACTTCCCCAAAAGAAAATCGATCCTGGAAGCTTCACGATCCCCTGCTCGATCGGGGACTCCCCCGTTCGTAATGCACTAGCCGACCTTGGGGCTAGCATTAACCTCATGCCTTCATCAATGTTTAAAAGACTCGGCCTAGGAACGAGTCCTACAAAAATGAGCATACAACTTGCTGATCGATCCGTCAAATTCCCGCAAGGTGTCATCGAAAATGTCCTAGTAAAGGTAAACAAATTTGTCTATCCGGCCGATTTTGTCATACTCGATATGGAAGAAGACACCAAAGTCCCCCTCATACTAGGGAGACCATTTCTCGCCACCGCACAAGCAGTGGTAGACATGAATGACGGAACGCTCACCCTAAGGTACGGAGATGATGAAGTAAAATTCGGGGTTGGGAAGAGAATAGAGGACGACGACCCGGTCAACTACATGAAGGTTATTGATTCGAGTTTGGATGCTGCTCTCCGACGGTGCAACATGGGATGCCAAGCATCCCACTCAGAAAATATATAACCTCACATTGGGTCTAGCCAAGGACCCTTATAAACGTGGCGTACCACGGAGGCATTCCACGGAACTATCCTTAGTTTAGTTTAATCTTTTAGTTTTAATTTGTAGGAATAAAACACACTCATGATGGTAAAGGACGAAAAGGGAAACGAGAAACATGACCCCATGCACAAGAACAAGGCAACCCGACATCAATTTCTCCAACACAGAAGGTTCAACACGGGCCGTGTCCAACCAACACGGCCCCGTGCTGAACCCCCTGCAGAAAAATGCCCAGTTCAGGTAACTGGACACGGGCCGTGTTCACCAGACACGCCCCCGTGTCCAGGCTTCTGTTTCTTTTCTTTAATTTTCGTTACTGGCACCTGAACACGGGGCCGTGTCCGGTCCCCACGGGGCCGTGTCCGGTCCCCACGGGGCCGTGTCCGGTCCCCACGGGGCCGTGTCCAGACTGCCAGTAACATAAAATCTTTGCTTTTAACACCATATTACACATCTAATCAACCTAAAAATTTATTTTTGGGACACATTGAAGACAATGTGTAATTTAAGTGTGGGGGGATGCTAAAACCTTGAAATTTTGTAAGTCCTAAAAACAAGCCTTACACAAAACTCTATTGGAACCGCTAATCACCCCAATTTTTTTTTCAAAAATTTCCATTTTTTTACTTGTCTAAAGTTTAAGTTGGGAATTCTAAGATTAATAAGGTTATATTTTTACAAGTTTACAACCAATAGCGTCGTGATAAAAAGAACCAACATAAGAAAATTACGAAACGGCATGACAAGCTTAGTTAAAATTTGATTATATATACTTGATCACATAGAAAAAACCCATTCCCACAAAAAGTGAGTTTTGAGCCTTTATTGAGCATACAAATATGCATCTTTAGACTAAATGCTCATTTTTCGTTTCTTGTGTGAATAGCCGCTTGGTTCTTACGACTCTAGAACTTGCCACGACGATTCATTCCCGGTCCTTACCAACTTAAACCCAAGTAAGTAAATGATGGAGGCATTAGGACTAACCCTTTTTCTTTCTACACCATTATTTTTCATTTTTTTTTACCATCTACCCAAAATCCCCCTAGTTAACCCCTTTGAGCCTAAACCTTTTATTTCTTTACCCTAAAACCTTTTTACCCACAAAAAAAAAAACCCTTTTTATTTTTACCCTTTATTTTAGTAACAAGCTCGGTTTTCGTGTGACTAAAAAAATGATAAAGTTTGAAATAAACAAACAAAGCTCTTAAAACAAAAGCTTGTTTGAAGAAATACTTCGAAATAAAAAGTTACTAAAACAAAATGTTTTACGAAAACCGACGCTTTTTACGTTTTTCGCCCTTTTCTACTAACTACTAACCCATTCACCCACCTTTAGCCCAAGCCTTTATCTAAAAATTCCTCTTGATATTTACAAAGGTAACGAGTTAAAAAGGAGGAGGATTGATTGCTTGGCAAGCGTATGGTAGGAATAAGTTCCATGCCGCTCTCGAGTGATTCACTAAAATACACCTTCGGCCGAGTGTGAGTGATTTCTCCCGTGAGGTATGTGAACTTGTATATAAATGGAATTTTAAAAGGCATGTTATGCCCAAGTAAGTAATTTCTCCTATGAAACGTTCTAAACAAATCATAACGAATAGGATTATAAATAAATAAAAAAATAAAACCCAAAAAGATCTTGGATTCTCGACACTCTATGACGAGCCAAAACCTTCTCTTCTACCCATTCCATTTGGGAGTGTAAGCCACATATTAAAGAGTTTTGCTTGAGGACAAGCAAAAGTTCAAGTGTGGGGGTATTTGATGTGTGTAAAATGCAACATATAAATTACATCAAATGAGGCATAAAACTAACCCTTTTTAAGTACTAATGTTGGAAAAAGAGTGTTTTTGTCTTCCTTTTGTATTTTCAGGATTAAATGAGCTCAAATTCACAAAAGAAGCAAAAAGACAGATAAATCTAACATAAATACAAGAAAAGGAACATAAGTGGATTGCCCGACCCTTCAACAGCATCCTCCCAAGCAAAATAGAGAAGGCAGAAGACTTAAGACGCCCCGCGCTTAGCCAGCACGGGGCCGTGCCCAAGAAGCAGCAGAAAAGACAAACCTATAGAAGCTTCTATTGCCCACCACGGGGCCGTGTCCAGCGGACACGGGGGCGTGGCGAAAGTACAGCAGGCGCATTAATTGTAATTGCGAATTACAATTAATGAAGAGAGAGAGAGTGTCAGACAGGGACGGGGGCGTGTCCAGCGGACACGGGGCCGTGCCCAGCCTTCTGTTCAGCCTATAAATAGGAGTGCTTGGTTTCATTGCAACTCATCCCTTGGCACACCACCTCTCTCACACTTCATCCACCACCCACCACCATCACAACACCATCATCCACCACCATCATCCATTGTCCATCATAGAGTGTGTGAGTCGTCTCGGGATCCAAGATTGATCGTAAGAGTTCTTGACAATCAAGGCCATGTTTGCCTAAGTCTCTTACATCACTTGGTGAAGACAAGTGTTTAGTATAATACTTTTTATTTTCAATCTTTTGCACTTTTTATTTGGTTTTGTATTAATGACTTTAGTAACTAGTTGCTTATGTTGAAGGTGATCTTTCCTTATCGTTTGTCCGTGGTGTCTTGGCTTTATTTTACTGTCTATATAAAATAAAAGATTTTCACCATTCATATCTCCACGGTCTATATGGAGGTATGTTGGCTACCTGGTCGGGGGTTAAGGGAACAGTTTGGTAAGGGTCTTGCCCTTGTTCAGCGTTTAGAGGTCCTGCAAGGGACCTGGGTCAAATTTAGTAGGATCTCCTTCAATACCCATAGGTATTGGATGGCGGGGATCCAAACTATTTGACCCCCTCATAAGCTAACTACTATTAATACTATAACCCGGCTATTTAGGACTGTATCCCTGCTGACTCAGACTACTTAGTCGAGGGTAACGTCACCGCCAAAAGCGGGGCCTACCATAATTTGCATTAATAACTTAATTTATTATCTTCCAATAATCCAACCCTTTAGGATTGTATCCTTGCTGACTCAAACTACTTGGTTGAGGGTAACGTCGCCTTCAAAAGAGGGGCCTACTACAATAACTAAGATAATCTCTTAAACAAGTGCAAAAGTGCAAAAATAATCAAAGGTTATACTAATACACGAGTCGGATCCAAGTGATTCATCTTGTCTATCTGTTTTTATTTTATTTTATTTTTCAGCATTTAGTTAGTTTTCATTTTCTTAGTTTAAAAATCTTTTCTAACGTTTTGATTTGATTAGACGTTGAGGATAAACCGGTACTGAAAGCTCTTGTGTCCTTGGACGACTTCGGTATCTTACCAACACTATACTACATCCATGATGGGTGCACTTGCCCATATGTGTGTTTAGTGTTAGTAAATATCGTGTTTTATAAATTTAAAACTTGGCTAAAAGTGTAAAAAGGGCTTAAAATATACATTAAGACATATATACACTGAAGGGGTATGGTCCCAAAAAGCCGCGCAAACCTCCGTCAAGGTTGCGCGTTGAACCATACTCCTTATTTCAATAAACTTCATACCACGAGCCTTGTGCGGGTTGCACCATTTTCCTGCTCTAGGTCGCGCGAGGGCTCGCCCTGAGGAAGCTCCGATATCAGCACTTAGCATGCTAAAGGAGCACACAGACATACTAACCCCGCGCGGGTTAGTTAAATGCTCAGCAAGAACCACACATGGAAGTAGCGCAAGGCTGCCCCAGGTGGTACACAAGGTACAAGTGGCAGTGAAAAAGAGCCAATGAACGTCCAGCAGGCTCTGTTCAATCGTGCGCCACGATCGTCTGACGAGAAGTACTTAAGGACGCCTACGTGGCACCAATCAGAGGACAGAGACATCTGTCCCACGATCTCCACTTGTCTGCTGATGGCAGAAGAACAGCAGGGCCGACAACAATGACACGTGGCTCCAATTAAGGCGCGCCAGCGCCGAAGAACTTCTAGAAGCCACTAAACGATCGACGCTGGTGAGACAGAGCATACCCGTTATGTTGTCCATTATCGGCCCAAGGCCCTTCAGCCCATATCCTCTTACACCTCTCCGGCTATAAATAGAGACCTCATTCCACAGGTTAAACATTCCATTCCCTCTACTCTCACTCTTAATACTTAATTATCCTTCCAAAGCAGTCGCTTATTCTCACGCCGGAGCCCGGTTAAGAGGGAAACCCCCACATTCCCCTCTTGATGAGTAACGGTGTTCTGTTTTGCAGGATTAAACATCAAAGTCGGAGCTCAGATATTCATTAGAAGATTAACCACTATGGTAGAAACATAAACCAAACTGATTAGTCTCCATAATTAGTTCAGTGTTTCTTCATTGGCGCCCACCGGTTTTTCTACAACCATTTTCATCTTCTTTTTTCTGAGTTTTCGACATTTCTTCCTTCGATCATGGCTGGTCAAGGAATCATTCCCGATTTCGGCTTCGGTGCCAACTCTAACGCGGTGTTGGGTGAAGGAATCCAAAACTTCCAAGCCCAGCAAATCGAAGAAATTGGTGAAGTCGAAGTAACCAATAATGGGGGCCCGCGCGGGAGCATCACCCGCATCACTCAGACGGTCACCCCAGGAAATAACGGCGAGGGACCTTCAAACCCAACACCACCTCAGAATGTTTCAGCGTTGCAAGGGCTACCAGAAGGCGAAACTCCAGCCTCATGGTATGCCAAGAATATCGCCACAATCAACGCAGCGTACCAATCTCTGATTGCGCTGCAAGCAGTCTTGACGGCAGAACCGTCCTTGGTCACTCCTCAAAGTCAGGGGGCACGCCAGATGCCCTCACCGCCAAATCTCCAAGGCAGAATCAACAGGCCACCCCCTACCAGGCGTCTAAGCGTGCAGGACACGCGCGACACAAGGGGAGAAACGGAAAGCTACTACGACTATCCGTCAAACCTTCAAAGAGGTCCTGTTCATAGCCGGCTCACGCCGCGCAACATGAACAACGAATGGGAAGAGACATACCCGAATGATCCAACTTGGGAAGATGACGAGGGCTCGTCAGTCTTCAATCGCTTGCAGAGGAACCACGAATACTTCAAACCGCGACAACATGTCGGGTATACAGAAGAAGCTGAAAGGGATTTCCGCCTGGCGTACAGGCCAGCGGAAGCTGCGGAGCATTCAAAATTCATCCCAAAAATCGCACTCGCGCCGCTTTCAAGAGAAAAGTTACCTCCGACTGTCGGGAAGTTCAACGGATTGACTGATCCGGATGATCACGTCAGAACTTTCACCAGCGTAGGTTGCATGGGTGGTTGGAACATGCCTATGTGGCGTCACTTGTTTATTCAAACCCTTACCGGGGCTGCTCGCGCCTAGTTCGACAGCCTTCCACCAGGGAAGATCAAATCATGGGTAGATTTCAAGACACAGTTTTTGAGCTACTTCAGCCAACAACGACGCTACCAGCGCGACACTGCTGAAGTAGAAGACATCTGGCGAAGAGATGGTGAAGGTCTGGAAGATTTCATCACCCGTTTTAACAAAGAATGTTTGGAGATAGGCGACGTAAGCGAACAACTCATGCGTTGTCATTTCAAGAAAGCCATTCGCTGTGATAGTCTCATCAGAACTATCACAGGCAAAGACGGAATGCCAAAAGAATGGGATAAACTCATGGAAGCCGCAAAAATTGTTGCGCAAACCGAAGAATCACTCGCTGGGAACAAAAGTTATCACTCTGAAGATCGATTCTCCAGAGCGAACACCCGCGACAACAACAGGCGTAACAGATACAAGGGTAATGATTGGAAGTCTGGGAGATCAAAGGGGCCATGATGAAAGGCTGCGCTATAGAGAGGACGCGCGTGAAACAATAGACCGGATCGGTTACAGGAAAGCAGTCAAAGATGATAATCGTGACAAGCACTGGACTCCGCTCATAAAAACACCAAAAGAGGTATTGATGACGGAGAACCATGATTTCAAGGCTCCCAGACCTATGACAAACAAGAAGGGGCAAGACCCCAACTTGTACTGTGATTTTCATACAGACTCAGGGCACTTGACCGATGATTGCTATAGTTTGCGCCAAGAGATTGAGAAAGCGCTAAAGAGCAGTAAGCTAAGCCACTTGGTGAAGAACGTGCGCAAAGAAACTCGTCAGCTCCAACGCCACGACGAAGGAAATTACAAGAAAGTCCGACGCTTAGAGACCCACATGGTCAACGGACCGAGATACAGCGCAAAAGAGAAAGGCAAGCGCCCCTATGAGCCTTCATGGCAAGAGCAACAGGTCATTTTCCCGGTAGTGCGCGGCGGTCCTCGCGCCACACGACCCGTCGTCATTACCGGTATCATCTGTGACAACCCTCACTAAACCAGGTATCCGTACGGTATAATTAATAATTAATTGCTGCTTAATTACTGTGCTTATTTGAAATTACTGATGAACTGCTACTTGAATTCTGATACTTGTACATATCTGCATCATACTCTATTTACTGTCACTACATTATTTACATGCTGAGCTCTAGTGACAAACATGATGCATAAAAGCACAGTAGCACTATGAACGGATAACCTATTGAACATGCTGATAAAGCCAGCATCAGGCAGATATTGCCTCTAAGGCCTGTATGAGCCCGAAATATGTTACTACACCCATAGTGAGTGTAGGGATACAAGGGTTGTAGAACTGCGTCTTTAGGAATAAGTTACAGTGATCGGATGTGCCTAAAACATGCACTAAGCACAAGATTCAGCACTTTAACCAACAATTCAGCAATTGGTTAACTAATAAAGTGCCAAAACATGAGAAAAATATTACTAGACACTTTCCAAAGTGTCGGAAATAAGTTGTGTCACTAAAAATGGTATTAACGACACCCTAAAGCTTTGTTAAGCGCTTTAACGGATTACTATCCAACCGAACAACCGGACTTTACCCGGGACATGAAAATATTGTCATTAACATTATTCATCTTTTTTCTGAGCCAGTTAGGGTCCCTGAACACCCTAACACCCGCCATAAAACACTACACACAACTAACCGGGTTAACTACTTAACTAACCTACTTAACTTAACTAATAACCAACTAACTAGTTAAAATCCAACTAGAACCCCCCCTGCTAACCGGCCCCAACTAAGGGGGACATACTTTGTTCCTTTTGATTATTTTAATCAAGGTTGTTTAGTATCTAATAGGCACATGATCCTTTGGTCCATAACTCTAATATTTGTCTATAAAAACTAAGAGTTGCACATTAGAACATTCACATTCCAACACACAAAAAAAGTTACTCTCTCCCTCTTGCTCTATATCTCGGCCGAACACCCCCTTGGCCATCCCACCATTTTTCGATTTTGTTCATCCAATTCCAACATCATACAAGTGTTAAGGGTCACGTATTAGGAGGCTTGGTACACTCGGAGCTCGAAGGACCTCTTTCTCTAGCTTTTATCCTCTCATTTTGCGCTTAGATTCTTCCCTAGCCTCGAGCTAGTGGTATGATGCTTAAATCCCTTACTCGAACTAATTTGAAGTGGTTAATATAATGTGTAACGGTTAAAACTCGAAATCTTGCAAGATGAAGCTTTAAAGTTTACTAAAAACATGAATAATGATGGTTAAAAGCTTACAAGTTGTGTAAATGTTGTAGTATTTATTTTGTGTGGTTATTTGGACCCGATCTATGTTGTGGTAGCTTTGATCATCGTTTAACCCGGTTTGGTCATGATCATGGATCATGACATAAGGATCTTTTGAATGGAACAAGGGTTAAAAGGTGAAACTCTACCACACACGAATCATGAACTTGTGTAAAAGCGTTTTTACTTGTGAAATAGTATTTAAAACTAGCAGATCTACGTATCTGCAAGCGGTATTTTCAAAGAACCACGTGTCAAAGAAATCATGTTTTCTAAAAACGGATCTTACACTTGCAAATATGATTTTTAGAACACACAAGTGTGTAAGCACTTGTGTAACACAAAAGTTTCGACAAAATAACAATTTTTGTAAAAGATGACGAGAAGTTGTAAAGACGGAATTTCTATAAAAACGGGGTTTTTACGAAACCGGATTAATTCATATAAAGATCCGCTAAAGTGATGAGATTTACACTATAATTTTAGAAAACTACAAGTTCATGTGATTTATGCGATTTACATAATTATTAACTAGTTGTTGTGTTGAAAATTGTTTTGATCGAATAAAGAAGTTGTTGAATTGATTTGTAAAAGAAAATGATACGCTTGAAAGCGTGGCCACCTCCAGTTACAGAGGAAACTCTGGCGAAATTTTTCCAAAAACCTAACACTTAGAATTATTTTCACCATAAGTGTTCGAAATACTTTTTGACATGTTTTCAAAATATATAAGTTTCGCCACGACTTTATTTACAAAATATCGGAGGTGGGATTTTCACAAAATTAAACGTGATAAATATATATTTAGTAAATATATTTTTCACAACATTATTTGTCATTATTTGGTGAAGTATATAATATTATTTTTAGGGTAAAAATAATATTATCAAACGTTAACGAATCCAAAATAATACGAACACTTTCACGATAAATATATAAGTTACACCGGTAATTACTATTACCACTCGACCGTTAAAACGTAACTTACGCAATTTACGGAAATATTTATGAACGTGTATATTCGCCAAAGTATTATTTTGGGAGAATTTTGTGAAGAAAAAAAATATAATATTTTTGAGAAAAATATTTATATTTTGGGAATTAGAAATAAATATATATTAAGTGAGACTTAATAATATATTTTCAAGATATACGAACACACATGTATTAAATCCCCCATCCTTGGGAAGGAAAATAATTACCAAGTATGCACAGAACGTAAACACGAAATAGTTGTCTAACTATTTCCTAAAACGTAAACCATAAAGCTAAGGCACGGCCGTCCGTCTAATAGAGTTAGTACATGTAGGTCGTTGCACAGCTGCTTGACTTGGAGTATACTTGGTAGAGACGCACCGACTGTGAGTTCATGTCCCCCCTTTTCTCTTAACTGTTTTCAGTTTTCTAAACTGCGGGGGTGAAATACATGTTACTATGATTACGAATATTTCTTACATGGTATGGTTAGCGTAAGGAAGGTTATTACTTAGATCATGTGAATGGGTAGGCGGAAACTTGAGGTCATTAATCCTCAGGGTAGGACCGAGGGGCAGGAGCGATAGATCTATTTGGGTGTAGCGAGCCCAGTCCCAGGCCCAGCATAACGGACCTCGGGATGACTTTGTACCCGACGTATAAATCTGCTAGGTTTGAGCCTTCCTACTTGTATTTCACACATATCAATGGCCTTGCAAACCATTGGTGATCTCTTTTTCCTTATTTGCTACATACCAGGATTTTGATAAATACAAAGGTTTATTTACTCACTTACGCATGAACTCGCTCAACATTATTGTTGATTTTTCAACTTACATGTATTTCAGGGAATTAAAGGATCTGGCACGGTATGGCACGTTTTCCCGCTGCACTAGCACAAGGTCATCCGGGTTTAGGGAATGTGACTCTTTCCTGGACAAGTCACAGTCCTTAAACTGTGTTTGTGTTATGTTGATGTTTGTGTTTGTTGAACAATGTTTATGTTTTAGGGTGTGTTCCCGTTGATACAATGTTATTGTACTTGGTTTTTAAAACTAAATTAAATGGATGATCTTGCATGGTTTTTATTCATATAGCTTTATTATGGTTAAGCTATGGTATTAAGAAGTCACACCAAATTAACCACGCTTCCGCAAAGCCAGGGTGTGACAGCTTGGTATCAGAGCTCTGGATATAGCGAACTAGAATTCCTTCTCGAGTCTAGACTATGATCACTAGGGCTCTCACGAAAACATTTTTACTGCATACCACTTAAGTCCAGATCCAAAACCTTTTTATAAACAAATGTTGAGCACATTTTATTTATTTATTTTTAGGCTCAGTCTTGGAGGCTGAGGCTCGGTCTTGGAGGCCGAGGCTCGATCTTAGAGATCGAGGTAGAGGGCTAGTGAGACTAGGATGAGTAGGCTCAGTCTTGGAGGCTGAGGCTCGGTCTTGGAGATCGAGGCTCGATCTAAGAGATCGAGGTAGATGGCTAGTGGGACTAGGGAGAGTAGGCTCAGTCTTGGAGGCTGAGGCTCGGTCTTGGAGGCCGAGGCTCGATCTAAGAAGTCGAGGTGGATGATAGAGCAGTCTTAGAGACTGGGAGGAATTTGGCTAGTGGGACTAGGAGTGTCAGTCTTAGAGACTGGGAGGTTATTGGGACTAGGAAAATTATGTGATTTCTTACTTGGTGACTAATGTGTTTATCTGATTGTATGACTGATTATTTGTGCATATTTGTATTTATGTTACAGACATCATGAGTCGCCTGTGCCATGCGACATGTTTGTGCGTATGCGACTCAGACACCACCGGACCTAGACCTGTAGTATCTGATGACCTAGCATCTTCAGAGCACGAGGTGCACACGTCGGACGTTTCTAGCACGGATGAGGACGACTTCCAGCCCTTCGCACTACCTGACGGGGCTGATGAGCTCGCCGATGGCCCTCTTGTTGAGTACCTACCGTTAGTGGAGATTCCTGCTCCCATACCCCTAGCTGTTTATCCTGCGTATGATTTACTTCTTGACGCCGAGGCTGACGGCGACATTGATCTGTATGATGATGAGCCCATCGAGGATGAGATCCAGGGCGAGGCCCTTCTTCCTGCTGGCGATCTTCTGATGATCGCAGATGCTCCCACAGAGGAGTCACCCGCACACTCTCCGGTCCCAGACTCCTTTGAGTCTGTGGCATCCGCACCTTCCCACACTCTGAGCGCACAACACTTTTCGCATGGTTCAGATCCTGACCAGGCATCCTCTGTTGCTCCTATTCCTAGTTTTGTGTTCGACCATGATGATGTGGAGGATTCTGATCCTATCTTTCCCCCGGGGTTCGACCCGGATCAGGATATAGAGTTTATACCGATGGATCAGCCTATGGAGGATCCAGTCGACCCAGCTGACCCAGTGAATCCCATCGACCCCGAGTTTGACTTTGAGATGGCTTTTGATGATCCCGAGCCTGCCATGGCCCCTGAGCAGGCAGCCGCTCTAGACCCAGTGCTTGAGCATGACCCCGTTCATGTTGGCATGCCTATTGAGCCTGTGGCTGCTGACCCACTTATCGATGATCACTGTGGATGCTCCATTGTTGGAGGGCGACATGTCATTGCTGCTGATCATGTTGATCACCCACTTATTGCTGATGCACCCGTTCACCCTTTTGTTGCTCCCCCACCTGATCCCGTTCCACTAGAGCCCGAGCATGCACTGTTCGCGGCCCACATGGATCCACCAGATGAGCACGCACAGCACAGGTGGATTCCTGCTGATGATGATGTTCCACCTATTCCCCCTCACATCACTGATGCACGATACGTTGATTTCTCTTTTCCATTTCCTCAGTTTACACCTCCAGCGCGACCTGGAGAGGGTTCTTTGGCCCATCCCTTTGGGCATGTGCCGACGCCTGTTCCCTTCATGCCACAGTTTCCACCTGTTTTACCCCCTGTTTCTCCATTTCATGTGCCACCTTTTGATCCCACCAGTGAGCCGTTTCCTTGGTCGACACCACCTGTTATGCCACCGACTGACCCCTACCATCCCTTCCATGTGGGGCACACTATTGAGGACGTGTTGATGTCTTTCGTTTTTCAGCATGAGTCACACACGCAGCGCATTCAGGAGCTCGAGAGAGCTCAGCCGCCGCCATGTCCGTGTCATGGTCAAACCCACTCTCCTTTGCAGCCTTCTCGACCGGTACCACCAGACTATGCTGCACGACTTCTCGCTTTGGAGCAACAGGTTGCTTCTTTTATTCGTACTCAGAGAGCCATGGAGGAGGACTGGCTCCAGTTGCGTCGTTTGTTTTACACTCACTTTCCCCCTCCTCCACCGCCATCCGTATAGAGCTCATCAGTACCGTTTGGGTAGACATTGGTGAGAGGACCGCGATTGCTTTTGATTGCACAACATTTTTGGAGACTACCTTCTGATTATGACTTTTGTTGATTTTGTACATGGGATGTAGTGACACTGATTTGATATAGTTTTTGGACAGGGGTGATGTAGCCCCTAGTTGATTGATGATTGTATGACACTGTGATGTACTGATACACTTACTATGTGGTCTCGATATATGGCAATCGCAGTATTCTCATCATATTTGATGCTTAATTTATTATTTATGTTTTGATGACATGGGATGTTGTGTGAATGATATTTGTGATAAGAGATGATATGTGAATGATATATTGATAACATGAGATGTTATGTACTATTACTATTATTATATATGTGCGCTTTACTATGGCCTGACCGACGTAAACACATCTTTTGAAGATGCCGCCGAGACGTCAAGAACCGCAAATGCCTACCAATCAGGCAGAACTCCAGCAAATCATCGCTGCTGCCATCGCACAATATGCCGCCTCTCAGGGAGGGATTAGTGGAAGCAACTCAGGCAACAACAACAACCCACCTCATGGTAACACTAAGTCATTTAGACATACCATGACCTAACTGGATGTCTATAGCAAAGATGCTAATGTCGTTCACATGTTATACTGTACGTGCAGGGTGCACCTACAAGCAGTTTCTGGACTGCAAGCCAGTCAACTTTGATGGCACAGGAGGTGCTGTCGCCTTTGTTCGTTGGGCTGAGAAAACCGAATCTGTTCTTCGCATGAGCAAATGCGCACTGGATCAGCAAGTCACCTATATCTCTGGGCTATTCTTGGATGGAGCCCTATCTTGGTGGAATTTGCAAGTACAGACACTTGGTGAAGCTGCTGCCTACGCGCTGACCTGGACCGAACTGAAGGAACTTATGCGCAAAAAGTACTGTTCCCGCGCTGAAATCCAAAAATTGGAGACAGAGTTTTGGCATTTAAAGATGGAAGGTCCAAAGATCGCAGAATACGTTCAGAGGTTCCACGACTTATCACATGTGGCACCCTACATGGTCACTCCATAATTCAAAAGGATTGAACGTTTTATTTGGGGATTAGCTCCTCAAATCATAAGCATGGTGACCTCCTCCAAGCCTGCGACTATTACTGAGGCGATTGATTTGAGCGTGGCTCTCACAGAGGAAGCTATTCGCCTGAACAAGTTTGATGAAGCTGAGCCAAAGAAGAAAGAGACTCATGTGGAGTCATCAGGAGGTAACAAGCGGAAGTTTTCAAACTTCAAGCAAGGCACTAGCGGTGTGGTTAAGAAAGGGGAATCAAGCACGCTAGCTCAGGGTACAGCTGGTAGTGGGAAGAAAGGAAAAGGATACATGGGCACCCAGCCCAAGTGTAATACCTGCCAGCGCCACCATTCTGGCCGTTGTGGTTTGAAAGTTTGTGAAGCTTGTGGAAAGACTGGCCACTTGAAGGATTCTTGTTGGGCCATAGCTGGCCAGAGAGGCCAGGGAGGATTCGGAAACAGAAACACCAACCGGGGCGGAAATGGAAATCGCCCACAAGGGAACAATGGAGGTGATGGAAACCGAGTTAACAATGCTAATCAAGCGGGCGCTGAAAATCGTAACCAGAGGAACAATCAAGCGGGAAATGCTGGTGGAAATGGGTAAAGATCCAGATGCTTCAACTGTGGTGATCTTGGGCATTACAAGAGGAACTGCCCGGAGTTAAATCAAGCTCGTGGTAGAGTATTTAACCTTGAAGCGAGGGAAGCGCGCCAGGATCCCAATGTTGTCACTGGTACGTTCCCTGTAAACCAACGCTATGCATCCGTTTTATTTGATACTGGCGCCGATTATAGCTTCGTGTCATTAGAGTTTTAGAATATGCTTGGTTTAGCCGCTAGTAAATTAGACGTTCCGTACTCGATCGAATTGGCTAATGGAAAGTTGGTAGAAGCCAATGAAGTTATCAGAGGTTGTGTGATCGAATTGGGAGAGCGTGAGTTTGCTCTGGATCTACTACCCGTCCAGTTGGGAAGCTTCGACGTGGTGGTAGGAATGGATTGGTTATCAGGCAATAAGGCAGAAATACTTTGTCACGAAAAGGTCGTTCGTATCCCAACCGAAGATGGTGAGACCATTGTGGTTCACGGAGAGAAGCGTGATACGCCGTTAAGGATTATCAGCTGCCTCAAAGCGCGAAAATGTTTACAGAAGGGATGTGCTGCCTTTCTGGCACACATTGTGGATAAGAAAGCTGAAGAACCGAAGATCGAAGACATTCCTGTCGCGAGGGAATATCCAGAAGTCTTCCCAGAAGACTTGCCTAGATTGCCACCTCAGAGGCAAGTGGAGTTTCACATCGACTTAGTTCCAGGCGCCGCGCCTGTGGCTAAGGCACCCTATAGGCTTGCTCCGTCTGAGATGCAAGAACTGTCGACACAACTTCAAGAGTTGTTAGACAAGGGATTTATCCGACCAAGCTTCTCGCCTTGGGGAGCTCCGGTCTTGTTTGTCAAGAAGAAGGACGGTAGCTTTCGTATGTGCATTGACTACCGGGAGTTGAACAAGTTGACGATCAAGAATAGATACCCTCTGCCAAGGATTGATGATCTGTTTGATCAACTGCAAGGTTCGAGCTTTTATTCAAAGATCGATCTTCGATCTGGATACCATCAGTTAAGGATACAGGAGGAGAGTATCCCGAAGACATCCTTCAGAACTCGATATGGACACTACAAGTTTCTAGTCATGCCGTTTGGATTAACAAACGCACCTGCAGTGTTCATGGATTTGATGAACAGAGTTTGCAAGCCGTATTTGGATAAGTTCGTGATAGTGTTCATCGATGATATCTTGATTTATTCAAGGACGAAGGCCGAGCACGAACAACATTTAAGAGCCATTTTGGAGCTGCTAAAGAAGGAACAGTTGTATGCCAAGTTCTCTAAGTGCGAGTTTTGGCTACGAGAAGTGCAATTCCTTAGGCACGTGGTAAATGGAGATGGAATCCACGTGGATCCCACCAAGATCGAAGCGATCAAGAACTGGGAAACGCCAAAGACGCAAACCGAGATTCGACAATTCTTGGGTTTGGCTGGCTATTATCGAAGGTTCATTGAGAACTTTTCAAAAATCGCTCAACCATTGACGCTTCTCACTCAGAAGGATAAGAAGTTTGATTGGGGAATCAAACAGAAAGAAGCGTTCCAGATATTGAAGGATAAGCTCTGCAATGCGCCAATCTTAGCACTACCGGAAGGTACAGATGATTTTGTGGTATACTGTGACGCCTCACGTCAAGGATTGGGTTGCGTGTTGATGCAACGCCAAAAGGTTATAGCTTACGCATCGAGTCAGCTGAAAGTACATGAAAAGAACTATACCACTCACGATTTGGAATTCGGCGCAGTGGTTTTTGCTTTAAAGATCTGGAGACACTACCTTTATGGTACGACATGTACGATTTTCACAGATCACAAGAGTCTACAGCACATATTCAACCAGAAGGAGCTGAATATGAGACAAAGACGTTGGGTTGAGTTGCTGAACGATTACGACTGCGAGATAAAGTACCACCTAGGGAAGGCGAATGTGGTCGCCGACGCCCTAAGTCGAAAAGAAAGGATCAAGCCCATAAGGGTTAGGGCTTTAGAAATGATTATTCAGACCGATCTTTCCTTGCGCATTCGAGCCGCGCAGAAACAAGCTCTCAAGGAAGGGAACCTTGAAGAAGAATATCTCCGTGGGATGGAGAAGCTATTGGTACCAAACAGGGAAGGAACGTTATGTTTTGAGGAAAGGATTTGGGTTCCTTTGTTTGGAGGTTTAAGGAAGGTTATTTTCGATGAAGCTCACAAATCGCGGTACTCTATCCACCCTGGAGCGGATAAGATGTACCAGGACCTTAAAGATTATTATTGGTGGCCTAGGATGAAAGGCGATGTTGCTGTTTATGTGAGCAAATGTTTAACATGCGCTAAAGTGAAGGCGGAATACCAGAAGCCTTCAGGACTTCTGCAACAACCATAAATTCCCAAGTGGAAGTGGGAACAAATCTCCATGGATTTTGTTACGAAGTTGCCAAGAACACCAAAAGGCCATGACACTATTTGGGTAATAGTGGATCTGTTAGGATCCGAGGCTCTCATGATTGTGCTTGTTTGTTTAGTTTTGACAAATCAATGATGATACAACAAGATTAAGAGCAGCGGAAATGAAAACAAACTTTGTAAACACAATCAATATAGAGAAAATAGTTTTGTAAACAATTGCTTCTCATTGAGTCGAATGATTAAAGTACAAAGCAAATGATTACAAGCATGCTTACAATACTAAACTCCCCCTCAGCCTGATACTCCAAGGTTGGTTACACAAGATGAAAGGATTGGACTGGAGAAGAAGAATCTACTCAGTCAATCAAATGTAACAGTACAGGGTACCGTTACATTTATAGGCAGTCCAAACCACTGATGCATCACATCTGACGTCACCATGAAAGTGACATCTAACAGACTAACAAACTCTATCTACTGTTCTACAACTACTGAGCATACAGACACTGATTATACTTAAAACACTGATGTATAAACACTGATTCTTCATTCCACTGTTGCAGTCGACCACTGATGTTGAGCATCAGTGCTTTCTTCAAAGGGTGATCAGGCCTTGAAAGAGCAGTACTTTAGTTCTTCATCAGTGCTTGGAATTCATCAGTAGATTGAGCTTCAGCCTTTAAACTTCATCAGTGCTTTGGCTTTACATTACATAAAGAGAATCAAAACTACTGCTGCATCCTTCCACTGCTGTGAACCCAGCAGTACTTATCATGGTCAGCAGTGCTTGACTCAAGGCAGTAGATTGGGCAGCAGGGCTTTAGTCCTTCATCAGTTTTTAACTTGATCAGTAGCTTCCAGGTACAGCAGTTGTTGATAAGGGCAGTACTTGGAGCATATCAGATGTTAGGATCACTTTCAAGGGGAAAGTTTAGTGCAAACTGCTTCTTATGATGAATCCATTGTTCTGAACCAGTTTTGGCTTTACATCATCTGTTCCTCTGGTAGGGTTCAATCCCAACAATCTCCCCCTGGAACAGATGATGCCAAAACACTTCATTATTCAGGATCTTTATTGTCTCATCAGGAGTTCCCTTTCTTGACCTTTGAATTGTAATTCAAAGTTCATGGATTCCTTATCACCCTCATCCCTGCACAGTGTAAGCTCAAGGAGATCTTGTAAATCTTCTACACCCAGGCCAAGTGCATTTTTCCTTGATATATGCTTCACCTCACCATTGGATCTGAGCAAAGTCAATACGTGGGTCTTTTGATCAGACATCCACTTTAGTATTTTTGAATCCAATGGGTTTCTTGGGAGAGGTTTATTTGAATGATGAGTTTGGAGATTGAGGCCTGGTGATGACAACTTTGAGCAGTGTCTTGAGATTTTGATGTTACTTGTAATTCTGCTCTAAGTGTCTGAAGAACCATCTTTATGATACATTCTTCTGAAGCTTGGTCTTCTTTTGGTATTTCTGCATCCATCTGCTTTGTTTCCTTCTTTGATGAAGGATGGCAGCAGGTGGTGTGTATGATGTTGTTAATGGTGGAGGTGTAAGTGATTTTGTGGGAACAGAAGTTGTGGTTGAAGTAGTAACTGGCTTAGTTTTAGAAGCTGTGGTGGTTGATTGCCTTGTTTTTCTAACAGGACTCTTCTTTAATGAAGTACCAACCTCTTCTTTTTCTTTTTGCAGAACTAACTTTTTCTCAACCAAAGCTCTACTCTCATCCCTCACCCTTTTAATATCAGCAGTGGTTTTGAGACCAGCTGAAGTGACTTGACTTTGAACGATCCTCATTTGTGTATCTTCATCATCTGCTTGAATTTTCAGGGTTTCATCACCTCCCTTTTCCTTTTCTTTGACAGATGTTTCAGCAGAAGTTACTGAGAGATTTTCCTCAGAGTCATTTTCTCCCCCTTTTTGGCATCATCAACTCTTTCGAAGATAAGTGCAGGGGTTGAAATAAATTCCATAGCTCATTTGCAGCAGGTGCTTGTGGTGGAGCAAGTGCTTGAGTTGGAACAGTAGTGGGTTGCACCATTTGTACTTTCAACAACTGATGCAGCATTTCTTAGAATCTGCAACAGAGGTATCCAGTTTCTCAATTCTATCCGTTAATTCTAGGTACCTTAAACCATCACCCAATTTAATGGGATCATCTGATTTCCCACTAGTAGTGGTTTTATCAGTGGTTGAGGTAGGGTGTGTACTCCAAACATTAACCACTGATGCCCCTTTTTCTTGGTACTGGGGACTTCTTTCTTCATAATGAGAAACACCTTTTATGAACCAGTGAAGACTGGATACACACGAGTTCCCAGTGAAGAAATTGCCTTCAAGGAAGTCTTATTGATGAAACTACTGTCCAAATGCAAACCAGTGGGTTCAGCACTTATAGTAGCTACTTCTCTTGAATTACCACCAAGAGTTACTTGTAACTCAAGGGGTGTAACCTCCTCAATTGTTGCTGGGACATCAGAGGTATAAGCATCAGACTCAGTCACTTGTTGGAGTATACTCTCAGTGATAGGTGGTTGAGAGGAACTGATTTATGTCTGAGTTATATCCAAAGCATGCAACAAGATCATTATTGATGTTGATATTTGTGAAATGATGATGGGAGTTGAAAGTGAATTTGCCCCGGGCAGTGGACTGTGGATGATGAAATCAAGTGATTCCAGAGCATCATAATTTGGTGTCCCTGTTCTTACAACCTGTTCCTTTTTAGAGGAAGCAGGAGGAGTTTGAGGCATGGGTTGAGACCTTTCTACCATCTACTGTGAGGAAGTAGCAGCAATGGTTTATAGTGACTTTTGTGCTGTCACTGGCAGTTGCTCTGGGATCTCATCTTCTAGAGTTGCCTTTATTGATTGGTTTGGGGGGTTTTTGATTTTTCTTTTGTTTTGGTGGATTTAGGTGTGGGTTTCACAACAGTTGTTTTGCTGCTGTGATCACCTTGAGCAGTGGGCTCAGCAGCATGTGCCTGAGGAGTAGTGGTAGTTGCTAAAATCTGCTCAGGAACCTCTGCTTGTGTTTTGGAAATTAAGGTTTCATCAGACTTTAGAGATTTATTGAGAAAATTCAATTTTAACTATTTTTAGGGCTTTATTTTGATTTTCTGAAAGCATTTTGACGCTATTTACACATGGAGTACAAGATAACTTGCTTTGATCCATGTTTAGCATTCCAATCCTATAGATGAAGTTTTCAAAGGTAGATGTATCAAATTCTTAGGTTTGTACATCTGCCAACTGATCTTTAGGATGGACATGATACAGAGAAATCAAACCTTTTTCATAGCAATCCCCCACAAAGTGGTGTCTGATGTCAAGTGATGATGGATGAATGAGATACTGGATTTTGGTCAAACACTGTTTGTTCATCAGTGGATGAGCTTTAACAGCTGTTTTGTACATCTGCTGCTCTGATGATGGAAATGATTTTAGTATCACGTCGAACATCTGTTGATGGTGAATGTGAGTTACCTGCAGAATCAAATTCTTGACAAACACATTTTAGATGCTAATTTATCAGAATTAATCATATCAACAGGGTTTACAGGGATTTTTAATGTAGAAAATTTTCTGGCCCTTGCATTCAGGTTTTACCACTTATCTATTTCAAGTTTTGAACACTTCTATAGATTTTGACAGTGGTTGAGTATCCCAGATGATTATCACATTTAGCTTTGATCACTCATTTTGTGTTTTAATATTCCTTTTGAGAATTAGAGTAAAACATGAGCAACCAGATGTTTGAAATTTATTAACAATCAACTTTGATATGAGATGGAAACTTGAGTTTGAAATGTCCCTAACTATTTCACCATCTCCTTTTGATTCATTATCAAGGAATATATCACCCTATGCAAAAATAAAGGAATTATATATCCCAACAGGTGATTGAACTTTTATTACCAAAAACAAGTAAAAGTGCAAAGTATATCATTCTTAAGGAAAAATAAAGAATAATATATCTTGTGTTATTTGAAGAGTAAAAGTTTTCTGATAATAAAATCAATTAGATCTGGTGTGTCTCAAGAGTTAAAGTAACTTCGAATAAGGTCAAGATCATTTCATTCTCAAGCTTAGGACAATGGTCAGTGGTTTGAACCAAAGTCCTGTAACCACTGTTTGGTACCATTTCCTTGTCAGTGATTGTTACCATGAGGAGCCCGTTCACAAAGGTTTTGAAAGTTCTTTGTGAACCTTATTACCATGTGAATAATTTCTGAGAAATTTGGCCTATTCCTCTTTATTAAAAAATATCTGGAGATACCTTTGTTACCTAAACTTCCCTGATACAGTGATTAAGCATGGTTGATTGATGACATTATGTTTAACCAAAAATGCAGATCTATTTTTGGTTTTCCTTTTGTAGGATTAACCTGTGGACTCTTAAGTGTTTTGGGCTTATACCCTTTTCTTTTGAATTCAAAATTTTGAGATAGCCACACTTTGAGATTTGTTCCTTTTCTTTTTCCCTTTCTACCCTTTTTATTCATATGTTCAAAAATGCTCACTAGGAGATCTTATTTTGAACATGCTTAGTCCAGAATCACTTTGAAGTAATGTTTTGAAAGATCTAGTCATATTTGTACATGTTTTATTACTAGATCTCACATTACGCATGATTTGGACTATTTTGACACCTTATTTTCTTAATGTGTTTTGACAAAGTTGATTTGGTCCTTTTGAGGATACTCAACTTGCCTTTGAACACATGAGAAATTTTTGACTAAAGTTTTATTTCCCTCTTTTCTATATCAGCGGTATACTAGTGTCTTAGAAGAACACAAGTTTTGCTGATCTGAGGTACATACTTTAGTGTTTATTAAGAACATCACAAATATCGAAACAACATTTGAAATCAATTTTGAAATATTGAACGATCTCATAATTTATCAGATATTTCACAGATCTGAAAACTATGAGTGACACATGCATGATAACATTTGTTGTTTGATATTTGTGTGTCATATGACATCTTGGTTGTTTTACAGAGTTTTTGAATAACCACTTTGACCATGATTTACTCGTTACTCTGTTTTTCAACTAAATGCAACCAACCTTAGTATCAATGAATTTTGAGCTGAACTGTTATGTCAAATTGATTGTTAGATCGAATTTTGACTGTCCAAGCTCTGATACCAATTGTTAGGATCCGAGGCTCTCATGATTGTGCTTGTTTGTTTAGTTTTGACAAATCAATGATGATACAACAAGATTAAGTGCAGCGGAAATGAAAACAAACTTTGTAAACACAATCAATATAGAGAAAATAGTTTTGTAAACAATTGCTTCTCATTGAGTCGAATGATTAAAGTACAAAGCAAATGATTACAAGCATGCTTACAATACTAAACTCCCCCTCAGCCTGATACTCCAAGGTTGGTTGCACAAGATGAAAGGATTGGACTGGAGAAGAAGAATCTACTCAGTCAATCAAATGTAACAGTACAGGGTACCGTTACATTTCTAGGCAGTCCAAACCACTGATGCATCACAGCTGACGTCACCATGAAAGTGACATCTAACAGACTAACAAACTCTATCTACTGTTCTACAACTACTGAGCATACAGAAACTGATTATACTTAAAACACTGATGTATAAACACTGATTCTTCATTCCACTGTTGCAGTCGACCACTGATGTTGAGCATCAGTGCTTTCTTCAAAGGGTGATCAGGCCTTGAAAGAGCAGTACTTTAGTTCTTCATCAGTGCTTGGAATTCATCAGTATATTGAGCTTCAGCCTTTAAACTTCATCAGTGCTTTGGCTTTACATTACATAAAGAGAATCAAAACTGCTGCTGCATCCTTCCACTGTTGTGAACCCAGCAGTACTTATCATGGTCAGCAGTGCTTGACTCAAGGCAGTAGATTGGGCAGCAGGGCTTTAGTCCTTCATCAGTTTTTAACTTGATCAGTAGCTTCCAGGTACAGCAGTTGTTGATAAGGGCAGTACTTGGAGCATATCAGATGTTAGGATCACTTTCAAGGGGAAAGTTTAGTGCAAACTGCTTCTTATGATGAATCCACTGTTCTGAACCAGTTTTGGCTTTACATCATCTGTTCCTCTAGTAGGGTTCAATCCCAACAGGATCGATTAATGAAATCTGCGCACTTCTTACCTATCAGAGAGAAGGATAATACGAGCAACTTGGCCGAAATTTACATGAGAGAAATCGTTACGCGCCATGGAGTACCTCTCTCAATCATCTCTGATAGAGACGGAAGGTTCGTATCAAGGATTTGGCAATCCTTCCAAGAAGCTTTTGGCTCGCAATTGAATATGAGCACCGCGTTTCACCCGCAGACCGACGGTCAAAGTGAGCGGACGATACAGACTTTGGAAGACATGCTGAGAGCATGTGTGATGGATTTGGGCGGTAGCTGGGATAAGCATTTGCCTTTGGTCGAATTTTCATACAACAACAACTATCACGCCAGTATTGGTGCTGCGCCATTCGAAGCTCTATATGGCCGCAAGTGCAGATCACCACTTTGTTGGTCTGACGCAGGTGATAGACAGTTGGTTGGTCCTGATGTGGTCCAGGAAACCACAGATAAGATTGCACAGATCTGAGATCGCATCAGTGCGGCTCGTGACCGTCAGAAAGCCTACGCGGATCGAAAAAGGAAGCCTCTGGAGTTTGAGGTAGGAGATATGGTTTTGTTGAAGGTATCACCCTGGAAGGGTGTGGCACGCTTCGGGAAGCGTGGGAAGTTGAATCTGCGGTATATTGGCCCGTTCAGAATTCTAGAAAGAATTGGGTCCGTAGCATACAAGTTGGATCTACCTGCCGAACTGAATGGTGTTCACGATACGTTTCACGTATCAAATTTGAGGAACAGTCCAACGCAAGATACCGTTGTCATTCCTACCGACGAAATTCATGTTGACGACACGCTCCACTTCGTTGAAGAACCCGTTGAGGTTACGGATTGGAAAGTAAACAAGACCCGCCGGAGCAGTGTCAAGCTCGTCAAGGTTCGTTGGAATGCCAGACATGGTTCTGAATACACCTGGGAACGTGAGGACCGGATGAAAGAGAAATGCCCCCACTTATTTCCCAAGAACCCTGCTTCTACAAGCAGAACTTAAAATTTCGGGACGAAATTTTTCTAACGGGGGGAGAATGTGACAACCCTCACTAAACCAGGTATCCGTACGGTATAATTAATAATTAATTGCTGCTTAATTACTGTGCTTATTTGAAATTACTGATGAACTGCTACTTGAATTCTGATACTTGTACATATCTGCATCATACTCTATTTACTGTCACTACATTATTTACATGCTGAGCTCTAGTGACAAACATGATACACAAAAGCACAGTAGCACTATGAACGGATAACCTATTGAACATGCTGATAAAGCCAGCATCAGGCAGATATTGCCTCTAAGGCCTGTATGAGCCCGAAATATGTTACTACACCCATAGTGAGTGTAGGGATACAAGGGTTGTAGAACTGCGTCTCTAGGAATAAGTTACAGTGATCGGATGTGCCTAAAACATGCACTAAGCACAAGATTCAGCACTTTAACCAACAATTCAGCAATTGGTTAACTAATAAAGTGCCAAAACATGAGAAAAATATTACTTGACACTTTCCAAAGTGTCGGGAATAAGTTGTGTCACTAAAAATGGTATTAACGACACCCTAAAGCTTTGTTAAGCGCTTTAACGGATTACTATCCAACCGAACAACCGGACTTTACCCGGGACATGAAAATATTGTCATTAACATTATTCATCTTTTTTTCTGAGCCAGTTAGGGTCCCTGAACACCCTAACACCCGCCATAAAACACTACACACAACTAACCGGGTTAACTACTTAACTAACCTACTTAACTTAACTAATAACCAACTAACTAGTTAAAATCCAACTAGAACCCCCCCCCTTGCTAACCGGCCCCAACTAAGGGGGACACACTTTGTTCCTTTTGATTATTTTAATCAAGGTTGTTTAGTATCTAATAGGCACATGATCCTTTGGTCCATAACTCTAATATTTGTCTATAAAAACTAAGAGTTGCACATTAGAACATTCACATTCCAACACACAAAAAAAATTACTCTCTCCCTCTTGCTCTATATCTCGGCCGAACACCCCCTTGGCCATCCCACCATTTTTCGATTTTGTTCATCCAATTCCAACATCATACAAGTGTTAAGGGTCACGTATTAGGAGGCTTGGTGCACTCGGAGCTCGAAGGACCTCTTTCTCTGGCTTTTATCCTCTCATTTTGCGCTTAGATTCTTCCCTAGCCTCGAGCTAGTGGTATGATGCTTAAATCCCTTACTCGAACTAATTTGAAGTGGTTAATATAATGTGTAACGGTTAAAACTCGAAATCTTGCAAGATGAAGCTTTAAAGTTTACTAAAAACATGAATAATGATGGTTAAAAGCTTACAAGTTGTGTAAATGTTGTAGTATTTATTTTGTGTGGTTATTTGGACCCGATCTATGTTGTGGTAGCTTGGATCATCGTTTAACCCGGTTTGGTCATGATCATGGATCATGACATAAGGATCTTTTGAATGGAACAAGGGTTAAAAGGTGAAACTCTACCACACACGAATCATGAACTTGTGTAAAAGCGTTTTTACTTGTGAAATAGTATTTAAAACTAGCAGATCTACGTATCTGCAAGCGGTATTTTCAAAGAACCACGTGTCAAATAAATCATGTTTTCTAAAAACGGATCTTACACTTGCAAATATGATTTTTAGAACACACAAGTGTGTAAGCACTTGTGTAACACAAAAGTTTCGACAAAATAACAATTTTTGTAAAAGATGACGAGAAGTTGTAAAGACGGAATTTCTATAAAAACGGGGTTTTTACGAAACCGGATTAATTCATATAAAGATCCGCTAAAGTGATGAGATTTACACTATAATTTTAGAAAACTACAAGTTCATGTGATTTATGCGATTTACATAATTATTAACTAGTTGTTGTGTTGAAAATTGTTTTGATCGAATAAAGAAGTTGTTGAATTGATTTGTAAAAGAAAATGATACGCTTGAAAGCGTGGCCACCTCCAGTTACAGAGGAAACTCTGGCGAAATTTTTCCAAAAACCTAACACTTAGAATTATTTTCACCATAAGTGTTCGAAATACTTTTTGACATGTTTTCAAAATATATAAGTTTCGCCACGACTTTATTTACAAAATATCGGAGGTGGGATTTTCACAAAATTAAACGTGATAAATATATATTTAGTAAATATATTTTTCACAACATTATTTGTCATTATTTGGTGAAGTATATAATATTATTTTTAGAGTAAAAATAATATTATCAAACGTTAACGAATCCAAAATAATACGAACGCTTTCACGATAAATATATAAGTTACACCGGTAATTACTATTACCACTCGACCGTTAAAACGTAACTTACGCAATTTACGGAAATATTTATGAACGCGTATATTCGCCAAAGTATTATTTTGGGAGAATTTTGTGAAGAAAAAAAATATAATATTTTTGACAAAAATATTTATATTTTGGGAATTAGAAATAAATATATATTAAGTGAGACTTAATAATATATTTTCAAGATATACGAACACACATGTATTAAATCCCCCATCCTTGGGAAGGAAAATAATTACCAAGTATGCACAGAACGTAAACACGAAATAGTTGTCTAACTATTTCCTAAAACGTAAACCATAAAGCTAAGGCACGGCCGTCCGTCTAATAGAGTTAGTACATGTAGGTCGTTGCACAGCTGCTTGACTTGGAGTATACTTGGTAGAGACGCACCGACTGTGAGTTCATGTCCCCCCTTTTCTCTTAAATGTTTTCAGTTTTCTAAACTGCGGGGGTGAAATACATGTTACTATGATTACGAATATTTCTTACATGGTATGGTTAGCGTAAGGAGGGTTATTACTTAGATCATGTGAATGGGTAGGCGGAAACTTGAGGTCATTAATCCTCAGGGTAGGACCGAGGGGCAGGAGCAATAGATCTATTTGGGTGTAGCGAGCCCAGTCCCAGGCCCAGCATAACGGACCTCAGGATGACTTTGTACCCGACACATAAATCTGCTAGGTTTGAGCCTTCCTATTTGCATTTCACACATATCAATGGCCTTGCAAACCATTGGTGATCTCTTTTTCCTTATTTTCTACATACCAGGATTTTGATAAATACAAAGGTTTATTTACTCACTTATGCATGAACTCGCTCGACATTATTGTTGATTTTTCAACTTACATGTATTCCAGGGAATTAAAGGATCTGGCACGGTATGGCACGTTTTCCCGTTGCACTAGCACGAGGTCATCCGGGTTTAGGGAATGTGACTCTTTCCTGGACAAGTCACAGTCCTTAAACTGTGTTTGTGTTATGTTGATGTTTGTGTTTGTTGAACAATGTTTATGTTTTAGGGTGTGTTCCCGTTGATACAATGTTATTGTACTTGGTTTTTAAAACTAAATTAAATGGATGATCTTGCATGGTTTTTATTCATATAGCTTTGTTATGGTTAAGCTATGGTATTAAGAAGTCACACCAAATTAACCACGCTTCCGCAAAGCCAGGGTGTGACATCATCGGCCATTATGAAACGGAGTACATATTCATTGATCCAGGAAGTACAACTGACATCATTTATGAACAGTGTTTTAACCAATTCGATGAAGAGGACAAAGCGAGACTCGAGCCAGTTGATTATCCTTTGTCCGGATTTTGCAACGAGATGGTTTTCCCACTTGGTCAGATCAGTTTCCCCATCACACTGTCTGACGGGAAGCATTCAAGAACAAGCGTGAATTTTATGGTGATGCCCATCAAGTCGAGGCATGATGTGTTAATTGGGAGGGAAACCCAAGGCGAGCTAAACATGGTTACTTCAACTCCACATTCAGCGATAGGGTTCCCAACCAAGACGGGAGTGGCAATCATCTACGCCAAGAAAGAAGTAATGTCAACTGAAGAATTGCGCCCAGCAAAAGCGGCGAAGGTTTCAGCAACCGAGCCTGAAAAATGGGTTTTAAACCGCAAATACCCAGAGCAAACAGTGACAATTGGCCACGCCATTTCGTCAGACATCCGAACGCGTTTAAAGCAATTACTATTCAGAAATATGGATATCTTTGCCTGGACCCCGGCAGACATGACCGGCGTCCCACGCAACATAACCGAACATTGCTTAAACACTTACCCTTCTGTTGAACCAAAGGTCCAAAGAAGGCGCAGCTTAGGAGCAGACAAAACGAAAGCAATGAATGATCAAGTATGTGAGCTGCTCAAGGCTGGGATTTTGCGAGAAGTGCGTTATCAGAGTTGGGTCGCGAACCCAGTAATGGTGGAAAAGTCAAATGGTGGATGGCGAATGTGCGTAGATTATACCGATCTCAACAAGGCATGCCCTAAAGATTGTTATTCTTTGCCTGAGATCGATAAAAAGATAGACTCTCTTACGCCATATAGATGGAAGTGTTTCTTGGATTGCTACAAAGGTTATCATCAAGTCCAGATGAAGCTCGAAGATGAGGACAAGACAGCTTTTAGAACCGATCTTGGAATCTTTTGTTACACAAAGATGCCATTCGGTCTGAAAAATGCTGGCGCAACATACCAACGCTTAATGGACAAGACCTTCGCGGGGGACATCGGAAAGCACATTGAAGTTTACATCGATGATCTAGTGGTTAAAAGTCCCGAAGAGGACCAAATGTTGAAGGACATCGAAAAAACGTTTAATTCATTGCGCAGTGTAAATATGAAGTTGAATCCAGCCAAGTGTTCTTTTGGCATGGAAGTAGGGAAGTTTTTAGGCTTCATAGTCACAAACGGCGGTTTTAAAGTAAACCCAGAGAAAGTCCAGGCCATGGAGCGAATGCCATCGCCGCGAACAATCAAAGAGATGCAACGGTTGGCCGGCCGCCTAGCTGCGCTTAACCGTTTTCTTTCCAATCACGCCGCGAAGTCGTACCCCTTTATCAGCACGTTGCACAACTGTGTGAAGAAACAAGAGTTCAAATGGACCCCCAAGGTAGAGACAGCTTTTCAGCAAATGAAGGAATGTTTGATCGAGCTCCCTACCCTGACTGCACCGTTCGAAAAAGAACCACTCATACTGTACTTGTCTTCTTCGGATAAGGCAGTAGGGTCGGTATTACTGGTAGAGAGAAATGGAGTCCAAACTCCAATTTATTACGTCAGCAGGGTACTCACTGACCCGGAAACAAGATATTCCACGATGGAAAAATTGGTTCTCGCGCTACTACACGCCTCCCGACGGCTGCGCAGATATTTTACAGGACATGTGATAACCGTGCTTACCAACTTCCATATCGGCACGATATTGCAGAAACCAGAAACGTCCGGGCGGTTAGCAAAATGGGCCATAGAGCTGGGAGGCCACAACATTTTGTACAGGCCGCGCCCAGCCATCAAGGGCCAAGTCCTAGCTGACTTCATCACAGAAGTCCCAGTTGATAAAATCAAAGAGTGTGAGCTGATAGAGACCCCTGAAAAAGACACGACAAATGAGACTTGGATGCTTTATACCGATGGGGCCTCAAATGAGGACGACGCGGGAGCAGGATTGCGCCTTGTGAGCCCTGAGAATCATGAATTTACTTACGCCATCAAGTTGGACTTTAAAAACACCAACAACGAGGCGGAGTACGAAGCATTTCTGGCAAGCTTACGCCTCGCAATCAAAATGGGAGCTAAAAATTTACAAGCACACGTTGATTCACTCCTGATAGCCAGCCAAGTTAACGGTGTATACGATGCAAATGGCGAGGTTATGGCCCTATATCTAGAGCAAGCGAAAGAATTGCTTCAGCAGTTCCAGTCTCACAAGGTAATCCACATCAATCGCTCTGAAAACAAACCGACCGATGCCTTGAGCAAGCTTGCTTCAACTTCCTTTCAACACCTTGCCAAAGATGTAAGAATCGAAGTACTCAAGAATCCATCAGTCTTGCTGCGACAAGTAAATGTGATCGAGATGGGGCAACCATCCTGGATGACCCCTATAATCCAATATTTGCAAGAGGGGATACTCCTTGAAAACAGAGCAGAGGCAAGGAAGATTCAAAACAAGGCCCTGCATTACGAAATGAATGGCGGTATTCTGTACCGAAAATCCTTCTTGGGGCCACTACTGCGCTGTGTGGACCCCCAAGATGCGAACTACTTGATCAGGGAGATCCATGAAGGGATCTGCGGCATCCATTCAGGACCACGCATGGTTGTCGCGAAGATTATGAGCGCCGGATATTACTGGCCAGGGATGCATGTCGATGCCCTGAAGGAGATCCGCAAGTGCGACTCCTGTCGGCGACATTCTCCAAAAACCCTGCGCCCTAAGAACGACCTTATCCCTGTATCCACTGCATGGCCTTTTCAGCAGTGGGGAATCAACATGGTGGGACCCTTCCCAGAGGCTCCTGGCGCCGTCAAATTTATAATAGTGGCCGCCGATTACTTCACGAAATGGGTGAGGCCAAAGCTCTCGCTTCAACTACAGCTATGATGGTGCGCAAGTTCATTTGGGAACACATCATCTGCAGATTTGGCCTCCCACTCAAGATTGTAACCGATAACGGCACCAACTTTGCGTCAGAAGACCTCCACAATTGGATGAAAGAGATGAAAATCGAACACACTTTCACCTCCGTCGCGCATCCTCAAGGCAACGGACAGGTGGAAAGCGTGAACAAATATATTGTCGAGGGGATAAAGGCCCGACTGGGCACAAGGTGCAGAGGCTGGGTGGATGAGCTCCCAAGTATCTTGTGGGCTCACCGAACCATGCCAAAGACAAGTACCGGCGAAACCCCTTTTAGCCTAGTCTACGGCTCAGAAGCGGTTATCCCGGCTGAAGTTGGCCTACCCTCCCCGCGCTTGACGGCAGTCAACGCAATCGACAATGAGGCAGAGCGACGTCTTGACTTGGATTTGTTAGAAGAAAGGCGCGAAATCGCGCGAATCAGAGAAGCCAAGTACAAAACACAACTGGAAAGGTACTACAACACAAGAGTCCGCATCTGTACCTTCACTCCAGGAGAATACGTCTTCCGAGACAATGAAGTGTCAAATGCTGAACGCCCAGGGAAACTAGCACCCAAATGGGAAGGCCCATACTTGGTTCACGAAGTGCTAGGCAAAGGGGCTTACAAGTTACGCACCCTGGATGGCCACATCTTATCGTGAACGTGGAATGCGCAACAACTGCGCAAATGCTATATGTAATTTACCTCGGCCTTGAACCTTTAACCGCTAATATCGGCTACGGGCCTTTTACTTTCCTATGTTGGCTATACACCCTTTACAATTAATGTATGTTGGCCTAAGCGCCTGTTTCCAAGTCAATGAAAGCATACGACATGTTTTCCATTACTTCTTTCGTTACAAATGCATGTTAAACTTCTGGTTAGCACGAAAACACTCCAGTCACTTACAAGCTCTCCAATGAAAGCGCCTCCAAGGTCTTCCGCGAACAAAGCGCGAGATCGGGCAATTGTACTCACATGAGACACTTACATTTATTCGAGCTAACTTAACATAAGTTTCTAAAACATTGCAATAATTGTAACGGGAAAGAACAAAAGTCCATTAAATAAGCGCGACCGCGCAAAGGTTTACAATCAAAACGAACAAAAAGTTACAAGGCACAAAGCCTATCAACAAAGCCTATTCAAGTTCATCACCGTCATCACCATCATTCCCACCGTCAGCACCGTCGTCATCGTCATCGTTCCCACCATCATCACCAGCTGGCTCCTCATCTGATAGTTCAACAGTTATCGGTGGATCGAGGATGGCCTTGAGACGCTGACACCAGTCGTCTTGCTTTAGAGCCTGCACGACTAAGTCCATCACAGGAAGTGTAAGGTTATCATAAGCACTTTCAGCACGCGTCAACTCAGCATTAGCCTGGTCGGTCACCGGACAATGGCTCACGTCAAACTCCTGTCCAAATACCTCCTCAACGTGCTGCGCACATTCCAGATACCCTCCACGATGACCTACTGCACGCGCAGCATCTGTTAGAGCAGCAACAGCGCGATCTAGCTCTCCAGTGTTAAGGATAGAATTGGCAACCTATTACGAAAGCTGCGTATTAAAGACAACTCCTAGCAAATTAAAGGTACAAAAAATATATAAAAGTACAAACTTACCAGCACTACTCCGCGGCTGCGCATCCACTCGGCCTCGGAGACAAGCGTATCAACAATGCCTTGCGCCTCAGAATAGTTAGTCTGCGCTACATTGAGAGCGGCAGTATTAACAGCACGCGCTTCCTCAGCAGTGGCAGCCTTAACCTTTTCCGCTTCAAGGTCAATTTCCAAGGACTCGCATCTATCAACCTGATCATTCAGGCGGCGTTTCAGCTCAGCGATCTCGACATCCTTGGCCTGTAGATCCTTATCTTTGCTTGACAGCTGCAACTTCACGTCAGCCAACTCAACCTGAAAAGCGACAAGGGGCTTAGGCTATTTCAATAAATAGCATAGAAGGAAAGGGAATGAATTTTACAAACCTCAATCTGCTGCTTGGCAACCTGCGCAGCTTGCGCATCCTCAACCTTCGCAGTAAGCTCAACAATCTTGGCTTTAAGCTCGACAATCTTGTTCCGAGCCGCGAATGCGCGCTCATTATCTTTCTCGCATATGCGCTTAAACTCGGCCTTCTCCTTAGCCAATTGCTGTTCGGCAGCTTGAAGTTTGTTTTTCAGGCCCTCCCGCCCCCATTCCTCCGCTTTCTTGTCGGCATCGAACATGGCCTTCTCTTCATCAAAGGCGGCTTTTGACTTCTCAAAATTGCTAATACGCTTCAACATCCGCTCGCGATAACTCTCCCAATCCGCCCGCTCCCTAACCATTGTTCGCCACTCACGAACTATTTGATGATTGGCGGCGCGAGTATTGGCCTCCCCGATCACGTAAGTTCGATACAGGCTTTCATGGGTCTTCGCCCTCTGCCAATTAACCTCACCAGGAGTAAAGGAGTTTAGGAACCAATCGCGGCAAGGCCCAAATTCTTGAAAGGTGTCCCTTTGCCTCAAACCCCAGGGAGCTTGGTGAGGGGCATTACCACGTTCTTCCTCGGTATAGCTTTTGTAGTAGATATCACCAAGGGTATCCTTCGCCCCAATAACTTGTGGGTTATAGCCCCCAGCGCCACCAGAGCTTGCGCCACTAGAAACATACCGACCCGACCCCTTGGTAGAAATTATCTTTGTGCGATCAATAACCTCAGTATGCGCGGGGTGGGTAGGCTTCGCAACCTCAGGCTCTTTCCTCCTCTCAGGACCCTTAGTGATCTCAAACTCCGGATCATTGATAGGCTTTTCCATAGCCTTCTTCTGCTCTCTCTCCTTCTCCACATCAAAGGCTTTCTTCCTCTTCGCCTCTTCAGCCCTCTTCTCTTCCTCAGCTTTCTTCCTCTTCGCTTCTTCAGACCTCCTATCTTCCTCAGCTTTCCTCTTTTTCTCTTCCTCAACTTTCTTCCGACGCTCCTCAGCTTTTCTCTGCGCCTCAGCAGCCTTCGCCACATCCCTCTCAGCAACATTTTTGTCCTTAGCAGACTCAACCCCAACAGTCTGGGAAGATTTAATGGTAATCTTCGGCCTCTTCGGCTCTGGCTCAGTAAATGTAACCCCCTTCTTAGGGGTTTTCTTCTTGATCTCTGCAGAAACCAAGTAATTAAGCAAAGAAAATAACAATAGGAAGAGAAGTCAAGAGCTTACCGGGAGAAAATTTATAGAGAGAGCGCAAGTTGCTCGTTTTCCCAACCAAGGGAATCGCACCAACCATCGACGCGGAAGCCACACCAGTGGTGGTCTCGCTTCTAACTCTTTTTCTGCTGATCAACTGTTCAGCAGCCTCCTCTTCTTCTTCAGCCTCCTCTTCTTCATGCGCGGCAGTGGAAGGAGTTGCACCAGCATCAGGGTTACGAGAACCCGCGCTTCCAGAGCTCTTTGAACCAACCGCTCCAGTCTTCGTCTCAGCTGCGCGCGACAAGCCTTTAAGTGAATCACTAATTATCACATAATCCTTTAAGTCACTCTGTCGAAGGCGAAAAGTACCTTTACCAGCAGCACCAGCGGTTGCGCGACTACTACCAGCCCCCTTACTGGTCACCTCGGGATCCAAGTTGACTATCTTCTTCTTCTTCAAGGGTTTTTTCTTCTTCTCTTCTGGGTCAACCCCCAGGTCGCGCAACACACCTGCAAAGATGTTAGACCACGGACTTAGCTCGCCGTTTGAAGACCCTACTGACTCCTCGCTAGAAAGATAGACAACCTCTTTCCCAGCAGAAGTCACAGAGCGCAAAGGACGAGGTTTAGGGAATTGCGCACCTTCGGTTGCGGTAGGCGGCGAGGCAAATGCATCAGCAACCGGGTACATGAAATTGCCTCTAATCTGCTCATACCAGCTTTCCTCATCATCGCGAAGGGGGCGCACGCCCATAGATCCTCCAAAAGTAGCAAAGGCAGCTTGGTACAGTTGCGCCTCTACACATCAAAACGCATAAGTAAAATAAAGTAGGAGGCATAAAACAAGGGAAAGTAGGAAAATAACTGACCTTGATCACCAATCTTCAGAACTGGCACTTCCTTGCTGTCCGGTGACCACTGGTCACTCATGCGCGCCGCTACCAATACATTTTCCCCAAATACCCGGTTAGGGGTAGGGGTCAATTGTTGATACCACCGTTCGTGTTTTGGGATCGGAAGATCCTCTTTCAGCACCGGCTCGCTCCAATCTCTGAAGGGCATGGCAATCGGAAGCACCTCTTCTCGAATAAAGAAAAATTTGGGTTTCTAATCATGGAAACTCTTTGGTGGGTTTAACAAGATCTTCCTTGCAGCACCACGGCTGGCAAACGAGAAGAAGCCCATCGTCCGTTGAAGCTGATAGAAGGCCCGAAACTTCTCAACAGATGGCTCGATGCCATGGGCTCGGCATAAGAACTCAAAATGACGAACCCTAACCATCCCAGGTGGGCTCATCTGGGAAATATGGAAGTTGTAGAAGTGCAAGATGTTCCCCATGAAGTTCGCCGCCGGCAACCGGAAGTTGCCTTGAAGGAAAAAATCTTCGAACAATGTGATGTAACCCGGCGGTGCGTCGGCGGCCGTCTGATTCTGGGCCAGATACCGTGCATCCCACTCCGGTGGAAACCGGAAACTCCTAACAATCTACTCAAATAGACCAAGATCCCACCGGAGAACGGGAACAGGGCCCTCTTCTCCAGAAACACCCTCTTGATGTTCTTCAGTCATGGTGAATAAAGATCCAAGTTTCTGGAAAAACTTGAGGATATGAAGAAATATCTTGAAGATCTGCTACAAGATTTGAAGATTCGAAGAGAAGAAAAGAGAGAAAGATGGAAATAGTAGAGGAGAAGTGATAACCTCTCACATCTCTTCGGATATATATACCCATCGCATTTAATGCGATGGGTAAACGTGCCGCTTTCACCGCTAAGCTGACCAACGAGAGGCTGCCACATCACGCGTAAAAGCAGGGGTGACGGTCGCAGTCGGCATGATGACATCCGTGCCAGGGTTCAAATTTCGAAGTTTTTCCCGCCATAAAATTACAACTAGCTTCATGCAAGAGCTACCAAGGCCGCGCAAGGTAACGTCGCCTTAACAACACTTCGCGCCTGCTCAAAAAACCAATGAATCACCTGGAAACAACCTTAATAGCTGCGCAGTTGTAAACAACAAAGACAACACGCGCCACGCCTACCAAAAGCAAGAGAGCATTCCCTTCAACTTTTATTTTTTCTAAGTCCAGAGCTCCAACCACTTACCTCGCGCATGGTGCAGCACTGGACTGGGGGGACTTGAAGGGGTATGGTCCCAAAAAGCCGCGCAAACCTCCATCAAGGTTGCGTGTGGAACCATACTCCTTATTCCAATAAACTTCATACCACGAGCCTTGCGCGGGTTGCACCATTTTCCTGCTCTAGGTCGCGCGAGGGCTCGCCCAGAGGAAGCTCCGATATCAGCACTTAGCATGCTAAAGGAGCACACAGACATACTAACCCCGCGCGGGTTAGTTAAATGCTCAGCAAGAACCACACATGGAAGCAGCGCAAGGCTGCCCCAGGTGGTACACAAGGTACAAGTGGCAGTGAAAAAGAGCCAATGAACGTCCAGCAGGCTCTGTTCAATCGTGCGCCACAATCGTCTGACGAGAAGTACTTAAGGACGCCTACGTGGAACCAATCAGAGGACTGAGACATCTGTCCCACGATCTCCACTTGTCTGCTGATGGCAGAAGAACAGCAGGGCCGGCAACAATGACACGTGGCTCCAATGAAGGCGCGCCAGCGCCGAAGAACTTCTAGAAGCCACTAAACGGTCGACGCTGGTGAGACAGAGCATACCCGTTATGTTGTCCATTATCGGCCCAAGGCCCATCAGCCCATATCCTCTTACACCTCTCCGGCTATAAATAGAGACCTCATTCCACAGGTTAAACATTCCATTCCCTCTACTCTCACTCTTAATACTTAATTATCCTCCCAAAGCAGTCGCTTATTCTCACACCGGAGCCCGGTTAAGAGGGAAACCCCCACATTCCCCTCTTGACGAGTAACGGTGTTCTATTTTGCAGGATTAAACATCAAAGTCGGAGCTCAGATATTCATTAGAAGATTAACCACTATGGTAGAAACATAAACCAAACTGATTAGTCTCCATAATTAGTTCAGTGTTTCTTCATACACTGACACACATCAAGTTTTAAATGTATATTTTAAGCTTAATGCGTGTCAAAAACTTGATGCGTGTCAGTGTATATATGTTTTAATGTATATTTTAAGCCCTTTTTACACTTTTAGCCAAGTTTTAAATTTATAAAACACGATATTTACTAACACTAAACACACATATGGGCAAGTGCACCCATCGTGGACGTAGTATAGTGTTGGTAAGATACCGAGGTCGTCCAAGGACACAAGAGCTTTTAGTACCGGTTTATCCTCAACGTCTAATCAAATCAAAAAGTTAGAAAAGATTTTTTAAACTAAGAAAATGAAAACTAACTAAATGCTGAAAAATAAAATAAAAACAAATAGACAAGATGAATCACTTGGATCCGACTCGTGTATTAGTATAACCTTTGATTATTTTTGCACTTTTGCACTTGTTTAAGAGATTATCTTAGTTATTGTAGTAGGCCCCTCTTTTGAAGGCGACGTTACCCTCAACCCAGTAGTTTGAGTTAGCAAGGATACAATCCTAAAGGGTTGGATTATTGGAAGATAATGAATTAAGTTATTAATGCAAATTATGGTAGGCCCCGCTTTTGGCGGTGACGTTACCCTCGACTAAGTAGTCTGAGTCAGCAGGGATACAGTCCTAAATAGCCGGGTTATAGTATTAATAGTAGTTAACTTATGAGGGGGTCAAAGAGTTTGGATCCCCGCCATCCAATACCTATGGGTATTGAAGGAGATCCTACTAAATTTGACCCAGGTCCCTTGCAGGACCTCTAAACGCTGAACAAGGGCAAGACCCTTACCAAACCGTTCCCTTAACCCCCGACCAGGTAGCCAACATACCTCCATATAGACCGTGGAGATATGAATGGTGAAAATCTTTTATTTTATATAGACAGTAAAATAATGCCAAGACACCACGGACAAACGATAAGGAAAGATCACCTTCAACATAAGCAACTAGTTATTAAAGTCATTAATACAAAACCAAATAAAAAGTGCAAAAGATTAAAAATAAAAAGTATTATACTAAACACTTGTCTTCACCAAGTGATGTAAGAGACTTAGGCAAACATGGCCTTGTGTAACACCTCGGAATTTGTGTCCAATAAATAAATGACACGTGTCACATACGACAAAAGTATTGTAAACCCGGATGTAATTAAAATGTATGGTAGGATTTTTGAACATGTCGACATGTTAATTTTTACCTCTGAGCGATTTCTTCATTATAAATCCCGAGACCCTAAGCATGATTAATAAGCGTCTAATATGTCTTAATCCGGTAATTACTATTAACCAAGGATGTCCAAGTTACTAATCTAAATCCTAAGAAAATAATGCAATGCAAATAATTATTTATAAGAAGAGCCTCATACTGACTTGTTCCAAGCATGGGTTAAGAAGAGCCTCATACTGACTTGTTCCAAGCACAAAAATTATTTATTGCAAGTTGACCATTCAATGCTTGAAAGGTTTTAATTTTTTTGCCTCTGTTAAGCGCTTATGGACCGTAAGGGTCCTGCCTTACGGACCGTAAGGGGGTGAAGGGGTAAAAATGTTTCCGCCATAGGCTTACGGACCGCAAGGGCCATGCCATACGGTCCGTAAGCGACGCCCAACGACAGAAAGTTGGCTGTTGGCTGTTGTAAACGGTAAATCATTAATGTAAAGATTTTCCAAAGATATGGGCGACCCCTAATCATCTCCTAGCACTAAGGGACATTTGTTGATCATCAAGGAGCACTTGTAGGCCTTGTTGTGATGATCTTAATGATCTTCATTGCCTATAAAAGGCCACATTGTGGCAACAAGTTCCTCATACCTTTATCTGCATTTGAGGACCCTTCTGGAGCTCAACTTCCTCTCAAGTGTTCCCTAATCAAGCTTAGGACTTCAGTAAGTGTTCTAATCCTTTCCAAATTGAGTTTAGCTTAGTTATTTAGCTAAAAATCAAACCGTCGTAATTACGGTTTGACTTCGAAATTAGTCAACAATGGCTCAGTCATATCTCGAATTAAAACTAGTTATAAGTTGGTATTTATGTGGGTAATAAACCCTTAAGAGGGTTCCCCCTGATCACCACTCTAACTAGGTCAAAAGTCAGGTCAAACGTGTAATTAAAAAGTCAACAGAAAGTTTAAAATGCGATTTATGCATGATTAACAATGTAGAACACTTATAACCTATTTTATCATTAATATAACTAGGTAAGTAGTGTAAGGACATGTCTAAACATGTTCAGCTCGACAATTTACTATAAGGACCCGGTTCGGAACCGAAAGTCACATAGTTTGACTTTCACTTGGACTTTCAGTTCTGACCCGTTATGGTATGTTTCAAAAATACCGTAGAGCCCTATTTGGACCAGATTACATGCTAGTATAACCCTCTGTGATTATACACCTCGGATCATGAGTTATCCAATTAATATGCATGATTCCGTTAATTACCCATATGTTGACCATTATGCCCTTATTGCCTTAAAACGTGATTTTTGGAAATGTAAAAGAGTAGAAACTTTAATTACTGATATATAAACGTGTATGCAAAGTTTGAGATCAATTTGAATTGTAGATTAAGAGTTATGCTCATTATCACAAAATGAATGCTTTATGTTAATAAAATGGCGTAATTAGCGTACAGCCTAGTTAAGCCTACTTTTTGGTATCAAACTTAATACCCACTAATGTAATATATTATTTTGGGATTTTTAAATATTTTTAATTAATTTTAGACTGAGCATAACTAGTAGTCGTAGGCTTAATCCGGTAATTGTCGGTTTTGCCCTTACGGACCATAAAATGAGTTTTACATATCTAAACAACTTCAAACCTTTTGCTACTAATCCCATATGATAAATAGATTATTTTAAGCCTTCTGGAAATATAAAAATATCACATTTATGTATCGAACCCGGAAATGGCCTTTAATCGCCTTATTAAGCGTTTTTTTAACGCAAAGTATGTAACAAAATTATATTGGACATACCCGGGTTGATACCTACTGATATAAGAGGCAAATTACAATATTTTAACAGTAAACAAAGGTTGATAAACTCAGACTCCAGTTTTGAGCTTTTCGGCTTATGTGAAATTACCAAAATACCCCTACGGGGCATAGTTTGGCTAAATTTGATAAATTTCGCATATATGCTTTAACCTACTAATATAACTTAGCAAATTATGTATTATTGCTGATTACATCAGACCTGTAACTCGGGTTGTTACTTAAACTCTTTTATAAACTTTTAAAAGACCAAACTACCCCTACGGGGCCTAGTTTGTGTTTAAACACGTTTCGGGCATAATGAAAGGCATCTTACTGATGTCGCAACATATTCGAGGCATAATTAACTTAGGGGATCTGTCTATAGCTCTCATGAATACCCGTCACGCTTATTACGCGTACGGTTCGGGTTATGCAACAAGTTTACATAAATTAGCCGAGACGGGTCAAATCTTAACGGTTTTATCTCAAAATCCAGAATGCGAATAATAAACCCATATTAAACAAGTCTTAAAACTTGTCGGGTCTAAATCACATTCTATCCGGTCTTCGCTTAATCGTGCGTACGAACCGTATCTTTGAAACTAGCCGGTCTAAGCTTAAGCTTAATTAAAGACCCGTTAGGATTCTAATAGGTTATTATAAAACCTTCATTCCATATTAGGAGGACCAGTAAAAGCTACTTGCAATTTGCTTATTGTGATATATACTTTGCTCAGGTAATTGCTTTTAACTTATTTTCCGTTATACGGGCTTGGGTTACGGTACATAGTATACCGCTTGATCGGGCATCAAATTCTCCACCGATTGAGTGGGTAATTGAATAAATTTGATCGGCTTGTTTAAATAGTCTTGTTACTTAAAAGCCTTTGGGGGGTTAATGACCATGTCCCGGATATCCCTGGCATCATTTTACGAAATGGCCACGACCTAAGCGCGGAGTGTAGGCGTACACTCGTCAGTGCATATATAGATCGTTGTGGTGTGTCTATTGATCTTTAACCCGGACTTGATCCGGGCTACTGAACGCATAAGGAACATGTAATTCGTTCACAAGATTATATATTTAAATAATTCTCCCAAGTTATAAAAGAGTTTGTGCCTTGTGCATTCAAATCAATTTTTAATAAACATTTTTCAAAAAGTGTCGGTTGAATGTATTTACCAGTGTAAACTGACGTATTTTCCCAAAAAAAAAAAAGATTAAATGCAGGTACTAAACGTAATTGGCTGGCTATGTCTCCTTAGCATCTTAAAGAGTCTCGCAACCTTAAGGATGCCTTCGTCTGTTGAACAATACTTTTATTATTATTACTGATCCCCTGTGGATTTTATTTCAAACTATGGTGATACTTTGATATTACAAATAAAGTTGAAATATATTTATCTTTATGCTTCCGCTGTGCATTCATATATTGTGTGGTTTGACTATATTGTTGCCAACTACGTCACGATAATCCGCCGCCGGGCCCACCGGTGAGACATGTGGAAATCAGGGTGTGACAGGTTGGTATCAGAGCCAACACTGAGTGAATTAAACACTAGCCTTTGTGTTTAATCTCAGTTACACAATTGCACATACTTGAGTCTAGACAAGAACATAGGACAAATTCGAATTGTTATTCCAGTTTGTCTTTTTATTGTTATTGTTATTTAAAGTTTTGAAAGCAGGAAATATGCCACCAGCAATCAGACGAGGAAGAGGAGGAAGAGGCAAAGGGACGATCATTACTCACAATGATCACGAGGCTGGACCTTCGAACATGCGAGCTCCTTCCAGTACAAGGAGTGAAGAACCACAGAGACGAAGAAGAAACCTCTTCGAACCTGCGTGACATTCTACCTCGCATACCCTCTTACCGTCATTCATTTGGACCATATTCGGAAAACAATCCCAATAACCCTCAACCATCCTTTATACCTCTCCAGCGATCTGCTTCGCACCGGTCTTACGGCGATCCTTCACCTTTCTTTGTAGGACAGTTTAACCCGGCGGATTATGTCCAAGAGCCAATAGGGTATAACCCTTTAAGACCAGAGGATCACTTTTCTGAAGATAATGCAGTGGACATGGATGAGGATACAGACCCTGTCGAGCCTGCAAGGGGTACTCCCAATCATCCAATCGAGATTTCTGATGGGTCATCCTTTCATGGGACACCCTATCAAGGTCCCGACAGCTACCAGGCGAGGTTTGACCAATGTAATTGGTACTTTACACCTTCACATCATTACTCGCCTCATGACCAACAGCAACAACAGGATCCTTCTGAGGATTCGCGGTTCGTGGCAGTCACGCCACCGCCACCGCTACCGGTTCAACCAGTAATTCCAGATCCGCCAAGGCGTAGAAGATCAGGCGCACGGATGTCTACCCGAGGAGGGGAATTCCATTTCAGCACCCCTCGCCACTCGAGTGCTAGTCACTTTCCGTCAGTGCCTGAAGAAGAACCACAATTAGGGGAACCTTCTGGTCACCCTGCAGAGGTGAATTCTGCACCAGTTGCACCACCTCCGCCACCATTCGGATATGACAATCCGATACCAGCGTACAGCGCTTCCACGGCGTACAATCCGTTTGAACAGCCGACTCACACGCACTACAACTATAACTATGATGCCGATCCATAGTAGCGGCTAATTATAATGCCCTCCATGGAACCTCTTGGAGACCAGATTACTCAGCTCATGGGTATCCAATACCTCCTAGACCTCCGGTTCAGCAACCGTCGCAGCAGCCACATTTTTCTCCACCGGAGCAAGAAGAAATACTCCACCGTTTAAACCGTGTGGAACGAGACTTCGAACAAGAACGTAAGAGTAATCGCGGATTTCTCAAGGGCCTAGCAAACCTACTAAAAGGGAGGAAGAAACGAGATCATTAGTCTCCTTATGTATTGTTGTATTTACAATTTAGTCCCTGCGTGGACACTTATCGTATTTCAGTCCCTACGTGGACTTATCTTTTAGTCCCAGCGCGGACATCTATCTTGTATCGGTCCCTGCGTGGACTTGTTTTTCTATAAACCTCTGCGTAGGTATTTATTTATTTAAAAGTCCCGTTTAGGGCAGCGTGTAATCATATTTGAAAATTTATGGAATGTTATGTTATGAATTTCATTTTTTGTTATTATTATATACGAAATAAATCAGAAATCATTCCTTTTAAATTTAAATCTGCCTAAATAAAGAATCTTAAGAGTAAAACCTAGCCAGGTGTCTTTATAAGATCCGGCCAAGATGGTAAGACCTGACTAAAAGATTCAGATTCCCTGTTAACCTCTGTAATCATGTTAACGTTCGTGGCAGATGTGATTCGTTAAAATCGCACGCGTCATTCTTATATAAGAATCCTTCTAAGGATTCCAAAGCCCAAATTAATGATTTATAAATCATGGGTTAAATCATCAATAAAGATGATCATTTATTAAAACATCCATTAGTGATGTAGTGCCTACGGGCCAAACTTATTAAACATCCATTAGCAATGTAGTGCCTACGGGCCAAATTTTTAAAAACATCCATTAGTGATGTAGTGCCTACGGGCCATAATTATTGTCATATAAGACAAAAGGCAGTGGTAGTCTATGACTCCCTGACAGAAAAGGTAAAAGGACTACGGTTCAAACCTTCATGCCTTGATTCTCTGAAATCCCGGCTAATATTATAAAAACGTCCTCGTGACTAGGCTTTTATGCCGCTAACAATATTGTTTGTAATTAGGATAAATTATGTTCAAATCCTAAATAAAAGTGAGTAACAAATTTACCAGATATGGTCTCTGTTTACCATGGTTAATGAATTGCCATAAAAGACAATTCCATAATAAACTCCTAAATAATTTTTTTCGTTATCTTCTGTAGCAGATTCAAGTTACCATGGCTGATCCAAGTGGGGAGAATAGTCATTCGAAAGAAGACGAATACGATAACGACCAGGTTCATTTGACGGGCGCTGAATTAAAAGCTCTTGTCGACAATGCTGTTAACGCAGCCCTGGATCGACAATACGAGGAGTATACTGAATCCCGGAGTAGAACCATATCTAAACCACACTCAAAGCCGAAAACCCACTCAAAATCTCATAGCAAACCCCCGTCTAAGCCCAAAAAGGACGATGATAATCACTCATCCAATGAAAACAGTGTCCGTCCAGAAAGAGTGTATACTGATGCGTCTCGCGCCAGGGGCTGTACCTACAAGTATTTTGTATCTTGTAAACCCTGAGACTTCACTGGGGAGAAAGGCGCGGTCGATTGTATGACGTGGCTAGACGAGATGGACACCGTGGTGGACATCAGTGGGTGCGCAGAGAGAGATGTGGTAAAGTTTGTTTCACAATCATTCAAGGGCGAGGCCCTGGCTTGGTGGAGGTCTTTGGTTCAGGCCTCGGGAAAGGCTGTTCTATACAGCATGACATGGGAGGAATTCATTTCTCTCATCAAGGAGAATTACTGCCCTCAACATGAGGTTGAAAAGATCGAGACCGACTTTCTATCGTTGGTTATGACGAACCTTGACTGTCAAGCTTACCTCACGAGCTTCAACACGATGTCCCGGTTGGTTCCGTATCTGGTAACCCCGGAGCCAAAGAGAATCGCTCGTTTTATCGGTGGTTTAGCCCCCGAAATAAAGGCAAGCGTAAAGGCCTCTCGGCCAGCGACCTTTAGATCTGTAGCTGACATTTCTTTGTCCCTCACTTTGGACGCGGTCCGACAAAGATCGCTGAGGAACAAAGAGGCTGAGAAGAGAAAGCGTGAAGATGATACTTCACGAAGGTCGGGCAAGAAGCACCGTGGAAACGGTGACAACAAGAGAAGGTCTGAGTCAAGGAAGGATGGGCAACAGTCTGGGGAGAAACCCAAGTGCAAGAATTGCAAGAGACATCACTTTGGAAAGTGTAGACTCGAATCAAACTCGCAGACTCAGTCGAAGTCATTTGCTTGCGGGTTATGCAAGTCTAAGGACCACAAGACCGTGGATTGCAAAAGATAAAGGATGCAACTTGCTTCAGTTGCAACGAAAAGGGGCACATTAAAACCAACTGCCCTAAATATGCCAAGAAGCTGGAAGAGGCCAAGAAGACCAATGCAAGAGTCTTCAGGATGGAGGCGAAAGAAGCAGTGCTAGACAATAACGTGATCACAGGTACTTTCCTCGTAAATAATATCTTTGCAAGAGTACTTTTTGATTCGGGCGCTGATAAGTCTTTCGTAAACCATAAATTTTGCAAACTGCTGAATATGCCTGTTAAAACCTTAAATGTGAATTATGAGGTAGAGCTAGCAGATGGCACCATAGAAACCGTCTCCACTGTGTTAGATGGATGTGAGATATCCATTAAGAACCACTCTTTTCCTCTATCTCTATTTCCCTTTAAATTGGCCGGTTTTCACCTAGTATTCGGTATGGACTGGTTATCTCACAACCAGGCCCAAATCGTCTGCAACAGAAAGCAAGTGGTGATAAAGACTCCGTGTGGTGAATCGCTTACCATTCGGGGAGATACCCAGTACGGATTGCCTGAGCAAGTGACTATGCTCAAGGCTTCAAAATGTCTAAAGAAGGGTTGTGTCATCTACATGGCACAGGTGATTATAGAAGAGCCTAAACCGAAGATAGAAGACATTCCCGTCATTTTGGAATATCCAGAAGTTTTCCCTGAAGATCTACCTGGTTTGCCACCAGATAGGCAAGTGAAATTCAGGATCGATATCATCCCTGGAGCAGCACCTATTGCTAGAGCACCTTACAGGCTAGCACCAACCGAAATGAAGGAGTTGAGGACCCAATTGGATGAACTGCTAGCTAAAGGTTTCATCAAACCTAGTTCGTCTCCTTGGGGAGCGCCAGTCCTGTTTGTCAAGAAGAAGGACGGATCGATGCGTCTGTGCATCGATTATCGCGAGCTTAATAAAGTCACGATAAAGAATAGATATCCCTTGCCAAGGATCGACGATTTGTTCGATCAGTTACAAGGGGCAAGTTATTTCTCGAAGATTGACTTGAGGTCAGGCTACCATCAACTGAAAGTCAGAGATGAAGACGTACATAAAACCGCATTTAGGACTCGTTACGGTCACTACGAGTTCCTGGTGATGCCTTTTGGGCTCACTAATGCACCGGCTGCGTTCATGGATCTCATGAATCGCGTCTGCAAGCCGTACTTAGACAAATTCGTCATCGTCTTCATCGGCGATATTCTTATCTACTCGAAGAACCGAGCTGACCATGAGAAACACCTTCGTTGTATTCTCAAACTCCTACATCATGAGAAACTCTATGCCAAATTCTCTAAGTGCGAATTATGGCTTCGAGAAGTCCAATTTCTTGGACATGTTGTCAGCGAGCGTGGTATCCAAGTGGATCCCGCTAAAGTTGAAGCTGTCATGAATTGGCAAGAGCCAAAGACGCCTACAGAGATTCGTAGTTTCCTGGGGTTAGCAGGATATTACAGGCGTTTCATCGAGAATTTTTCAAGGATTGCTGCGCCCTTAACTTCCCTGACCAAGAAGAAAGTAAAGTTCGTTTAGGGCCCTAAGCAGCAAGAATCCTTTATATTCTGAAGCAGAAGTTGAGCAACGCTCCTGTACTGACATTGCCTGAAGGTACCGAGGAGTTCGTAGTTTACTACGACGCATCACACACTGGCATGGGATGTGTGCTCATGCAGAAGGGCAAGGTTATTGCCTATGCTTCGAGACAGTTAAAGGTGCACGAGAAGAATTACACCACCCATGACTTGGAGCTGGGTGCCATTGTGTTCGCACTAAAGCTGTGGAGGCATTATCTGTATGGTATCAAGTTTGTGATCTATTCTGATCATAAGAGCCTTCAACATCTGTTTAATCAGAAGGAGCTAAACATGAGGCAACACCATTGGATGGAGACTTTAAATGATTATGATTGTGAAATCAGATATCATCCCGGCAAGGCGAATGTAGTCTCTGATGCCCTGAGTAGAAAGGAAAGGGTGAAACCCATCCGAATCAATGCCAAGAGCATTGAAGTGAAGAATAATTTGATTGAAAGGTTGTTAGCTGCACAGAGGGAAGCTGTGTTGGAAGCTAACTATCCTAAAGAGAAGCTGGGAGTAACTGAGGAGCAGTTAACTCTTAGCAAGGACGGAATTATGGGTTCCAATTTATGGAGGACTACGAGATGTTATCCTCCAGGAAGCCCATAGTTCCAAATATTCTATTCACCCGGGAGCTGATAAGATGTATCAGGATCTAAAGGCAAATTATTGGTGGATAGGCTTGAAAAAGTCTGTAGCCGCTTATGTAGCCAAATGCTTGACTTGTGCGCAAGTCAAAGCTGAGCATCAAAAGCCGTCAGGCTTGCTACAACAGCCTGAACTTCCCGAATGGAAGTGGGAATGCGTAACTATGGATTTTATTACCAAGTTACCCAAGACGAGGAAAGGGAATGACACAATATGGGTTATAGTTGACAGACTGACTAAGTCAGCACATTTCTTACCCATCAAGGAGACTTATAGCTCCGACATGTTGGCCCAGTTATACGTTGATAAGATTGTAGCCTTGCATGGCATACCTGTGTCTATTATCTCTGACTGGGATACTAGATACACGTCGCATTTCTGGAAAAGTTTCCAGCAATCTTTGGGCACACGTTTGAATTTTAGTACGGCTTACCATCCTCAGACAGACGGTCAGAGTAAGCGTACTATTCAGACGTTGGAAGACATGCTACGTGCATCTGCTATCGATTTGGGTGGTAGTTGGGATAAGAACCTACCATTAATCGAATTCTCCTACAACAATAGCTACCATACCTGCATTAAGGCTGCGCCTTTCGAAGCATTATACGGTAGAAAGTGTAGATCGCCTGTTTGTTGGGCAGAAGTTGGAGATGTCCAATTATCAGGACCAGAGATAGTCTTCGAGACGACGGACAAGATTGTCCAGATTCGAGACCGTCTCAAAGCTGCCCGAGATAGGCAGAAGAGTTACGCAGATCCAAAGCGTAAAGATTTTCACTTCGAAGTAGGTGAAAAAGTGTTACTTAAAGTATCACCCTGGAAGGGGGTGATGCGTTTCGGTAAGAAAGGCAAACTAAGCCCGAGATATATAGGACCTTTCGAGGTTATCGAACGTGTCGGGTCAGTTGCCTATAAGTTAAAATTACCTGAAGAGCTCAATGGAATTCATAATGTGTTCCACATCTGCAATCTAAAGAAGTGCTTCGCTGATGAATCACTGGTAATACCACATACAGATGTGCACATAGATGAGAGCTTAAAATTTGTGGAAAAACCTTTGTCGATTGAAGATCGACAGGTAAAGAAGCTTCGAAGGAAGCATGTACCTATAGTAAAGGTCAAGTGGGATGCCCGTAGAGGTCCCGAATTCACGTGGGAGGTTGAATCCACGATGAAAGAAAAATACCCTTATTTATTTCAGTAAATCTCGGGTCGAGATTTATTTTAAGGGGGTGAGGATGTAACACCTCGGAATTTTGTGTCCAATAAATAAATGACACGTGTCGCATACGACAAAAGTATTGTAAACCCGGATGTAATTAAAATGTATGGTAGGATTTTTGAACATGTCGACATGTTAATTTTTACCTCTGAGCGACTTCTTCATTATAAATCCCGAGACCCTAAGCATGATTAATAAGCGTCTATTATGTCTTAATCCGGTAATTACTATTAACCAAGGATGTCCAAGTTACTAATCTAAATCCTAAGAAAATAATGCAATGCAAATAATTATTTATAAGCCCATCCTTGTGCAAACCCATGAAGCATTATGATACTGACCAAGCATGGGTTAAGAAGAGCCTCATACTGACTTGTTCCAAGCACAAAAATTATTTATTGCAAGTTGACCATTCAATGCTTGAAAGGTTAATTTTTTTGCCTCTGTTAAGCGCTTATGGACCGTAAGGGTCCTGCCTTACGGACCGTAAGGGGGTGAAGGGGTAAAAATGTTTCCGCCATAGGCTTACGGACCGCAAGGGCCATGCCATACGGTCCGTAAGCGACGCCCAACGACAGAAAGTTGGCTGTTGGCTGTTGTAAACGGTAAATCATTAATGTAAAGATTTTCCAAAGATATGGGCGACCCCTAATCATCTCCTAGCACTAAGGGACATTTGTTGATCATCAAGGAGCACTTGTAGGCCTTGTTGTGATGATCTTAATGATCTTCATTGCCTATAAAAGGCCACATTGTGGCAACAAGTTCCTCACACCTTCATCTGCATTTGAGGACCACTTCTGGAGCTCAACTTCCTCTCAAGTGTTCCCTAATCAAGCTTAGCACTTCAGTAAGTGTTCTAATCCTTTCCAAATTGAGTTTAGCTTAGTTATTTAGCTAAAAATCAAACTGTCGTAATTACGGTTTGACTTCGAGATTAGTCAACAATGGCTCAGTCATATCTCGAATTAAAAGTAGTTATAAGTTGGTATTTATGTGGGTAATAAACCCTTAAGAGGGTTCCCCCTGATCACCACTCTAACTAGGTCAAAAGTCAGGTCAAACGTGTAATTAAAAAGTCAACAGAAAGTTTAAAATGCGATTTATGCATGATTAACAATGTAGAACACTTATAACCTGTTTTATCATTAATATAACTTGGTTAGTAGTGTAAGGACATGTCTAAACATGTTCAGCTCGACAATTTACTATAAGGACCCGGTTCGGAACCGAAAGTCACATAGTTTGACTTTCACTTGGACTTTCAGTTCTGACCCGTTATGGTATGTTTCAAAAATACCGTAGAGCCCTATTTGGACCAGATTACATGCTAGTATAACCCTCTGTGATTATACACCTCGGATCATGAGTTATCCAATTAATATGCATGATTCCGTTAATTACCCATATGTTGACCATTATGCCCTTATTGCCTTAAAACGTGATTTTTGGAAATGTAAAAGAGTAGAAACTTTAATTACTGACATATAAACGTGTATGCAAAGTTTGAGATCAATTTGAATTGTAGATTAAGAGTTATGCTCATTATCACAAAATGAATGCTTTATGTTAATAAAATGGCGTAATTAGCGTATAGCCTAGTTAAGCCTACTTTTTGGTATCAAACTTAATACCCACTAATGTAATATATTATTTTAGGATTTTTAAATATTTTTAATTAATTTTAGACTGAGCATAACTAGTAGTCGTAGGCTTAATCCGGTAATTGTCGGTTTTGCCCTTACGGACCATAAAATGAGTTTTACATATCTAAACAACTTCAAACCTTTTGCTACTAATCACATATGATAAATAGATTATTTTAAGCCTTCTGGAAATATAAAAATATCATATTTAAGTATCGAACCCGGAAATGGCCTTTAATCGCCTTATTAAGCGTTTTTTTAACGCAAAGTATGTAACAAAATTATATTGGACATACCCGGGTTGATACCTACTGATATAAGAGGCAAATTACAATATTTTAACAGTAAACAAAGGGTGATAAACTCAGACTCTAGTTTTGAGCTTTTCGGCTTATGTGAAATTACCAAAATACCCCTACGGGGCATAGTTTGGTTAAATTTGATAAATTTCGCATATATGCTTTAACCTACTAATATAACTTAGCAAATTATGTATTATTGCTGATTACATCAGACCTGTAACTCGGGTTGTTACTTAAACTCTTTTATAAACTTTTAAAAGACCAAACTACCCCTACGGGGCCTAGTTTGTGTTTAAACACGTTTCGGGCATAATGAAAGGCATCTTATTGATGTCGCAACATATTCGAGGCATAATTAACTTAGGGGACCTGTCTATAGCTCTCATGAATACCAGTCACGCTTATTACGCGTACGGTTCGGGTTATGTAACAAGTTTACATAAATTAGCCGAGACGGGTCAAACCTTAACGGTTTTATCTCAAAATCCAGAATGTGAATAATAAACCCATATTAAACAAGTCTTCAAACTTGTCGGGTCTAAATCACATTCTATCCGGTATTCGCTTAATCGTGCGTACGAACCGTATCTTGGAAACTAGCCGGTCTAAGCTTAAGCTTAATTAAAGACCCGTTAGGATTCTAATAGGTTATTATAAAACCTTCGTTCCAGATTAGGAGGACCAGTAAAAGCTACTTGCAATTTGCTTATTGTGATATATACTTTGCTCAGGTAAATGCTTTTAACTTATTTCCCGTTATACGGGCTTGGGTTACAGTACATAGTGTACCGCTTGATCGGGCATCAAATTCTCCACCGATTGAGTGGGTAATTGAATAAATTTGATCGGCTCGTTTAAACAGTCTTGTTACTTAAAAGCCTTTGGGGGGTTAATGACCATGTCCCGGATATCCCTGGCATCATTTTACGAAATGGCCACGACCTAAGCGCAGAGTGTAGGCGTACACTCGTCAGTGCATAAATAGATCGCTGTGGTGTGTCTATTGATCTTTAACCCGTACTTGATCCGGGCTACTGAACGCATAAGGAACATGTAATTCGTTCACAAGATTATATATTTAAATAATTCTCCCAAGTTATAAAAGAGTTTGTGCCTTGTGCATTCAAATCAATTTTTAATAAACATTTTTCAAAAAGTGTCGGTTGAATGTATTTACCAGTGTAAACTGACGTATTTTCCCAAAAAAAAAAGATTAAATGTAGGTACTAAACGTAATTGGCTGGCTATGTCTCCTTAGCATCTTAAAGAGTCTCGCAAGCTTAAGGATGCCTTCGTCTGTTGAACAATACTTTTATTATTATTACTGATCCCCTGTGGATTTTATTTCAACAATGGTGATACTTTGATATTACAAATAAAGTTGAAATATATTTATCTTTATGCTTCCGCTGTGCATTCATATATTGTGTGGTTTGACTATATTGTTGCCAACTACGTCACGATAATCCCCCACCGGGCCCACCGGTGAGACATGTGGAAATCGGGGTGTGACACCTTGATTGTCAAGAACTCTTACGATCAATCTTGGATCCCGAGACGACTCACACATTCTATGATGGACAATGGATGATGGTGGTGGATGATGGTATTGTGATGGTGGTGGGTGGTGGATGAAGTGTGAGAGAGGTGGTGTGCCAAGGGATAAGTTGCAATGAAACCAAGCACTCCTATTTATAGGCTGAACAGAAGGCTGGGCACGGCCCCGTGTCCACTGGACACGCCCCCGTGCCTGTCTGACACTCTCTCTCTTCATTAATTGTAATTCGCAATTACTATTAATGCGCCTGCTGTACTTTCGCCACGCCCCCGTGTCTGCTGGACACGGCCCCGTGGTGGGCAATAGAAGCTTCTATAGGTTTGTCTTTTCTGCTGCTTCTTGGGCACGGCCCCGTGCTGGCTGAGCACGGGGCGTGTTCAGTCTTCTGCCTTCTCTATTTTGCTTGGGAGGATGCTGTTGAGGGGTCGGGCAATCCACTTATGTTCCTTTTCTTGTATTTATGTTAGATTTAGCTGTCTTTTTGCTTCTTTTGTGAATTTGAGCTCATTTAATGCTGAAAATACAAAAGGAAGACAAAAACACTCTTTTTCCAACATTAGTACTTAAAAAGGGTTAGTTTTATGCCTTATTTGATGTAATTTATATGTTGCATTTTACACACATCAAATATTCAGCAGGTTTCTCTGTAAACCACCGTTCGCGCACTGTAAGGTCGTATAGACATTCCTAGGCACTCCAAAGGCCTAATTAAGTTAATTTGCGTCGTAAGCACTATTTAATGTCGCGCAAATCGCCTGTTAATCACGTAATTAAGGGCGTAAATTACCGGTTGCCACAACTTCGCCTTCATGTCGCTTTCGAGTGCCCAAGTGAACTCTGCGCCTCGTTTGCCTCCCTATCGGACTTTCACAATTGGAATGCGCGAGCATCTGAGCTACTTGGTTTGACGATCCATGAACAGGCTTTTCCATGAAGTGTAGTGTTTCGTTTATTTGGAGGTCATCGAGGGGTACAATTAAATCATGCTCAGCCAGGCACTTTCGGAGGTTTGACACATGGAAAGTCGGGTGGACATTACTAAGTTCCTCCGGTAGTTCGAGTCTGTAAGCGACTTTTCCGATCCTTTCCAGAATCTTAAAAGGTCCAACATATCGAGGCGCTAGTTTCCCTTTCTTGCCGAATCTGACCACACCCTTCCAAGGTGATACCTTTAGGAGTACGTTGTTGCCAACGTCAAATTCAAGGGGCTTGCGTCGTCTATCGGCGTATCTTTTCTATCTACTTCGAGCTTTCAACAAGTTGTCTCGAATTTGGAGAACTTTGTCAGTCATTTCTTGCAGTAGCTCAGGACCGGTTAATTGCGAGTGACTGATCTCGTGCCACACAATAGGCGATCGACATCTTCTTCCGTATAAAGCCTCGAATGGTGCCATTTGTATGCTGGTACGATAACTGTTGTTGTACGAGAATTCGACTAACGGCAGCTATTTATCCCAATTACCACCGAAGTCTATGACACACGAACGGAGCATGTCTTCAAGAGTACGAATCGTTCTTTCAGTCTGTCCATTGGTTTGAGGATGGAATGCGGTACTTAAGTTAAGCGTCGTACCGAGAGCCGCTTAAAACGTTTCCCACAATCGCGAGGTAAGCCGAGTATCATGGTCAAAGATGATGTCGCGAGGCATACCATGATTACAAATGATCTCATCGGTGTAGATTCGGGCTAATCGTTCTACCTTGTAGTCTTCCCGTATTGGCAAAAAGTGAGCAGATTTGGTCAAACGATCAACAACAACCCAAATGCTGTCGTGACCTGATGACGTGTGCGGAAGCTTCGTTATAAAGTCCATAGCTATACTCTCCCACTTCCACATAGGGATCGGTGGTTGTTCGAGCAAGCCAGAGGGTCTTTGGTGTTCAGCCTTGACCCTCGCACAAGTCAGGCATTTTCCGACGTAGAGAGCGATATCCCTCTTCATGCCCGGCCACCAGTACTTGTAACGAAGATCCTGGTACATTTTATCAGCACCGGGATGAATAGAATATCGGGATTTGTGGGCTTCGTCCATTAAGATCTGTCGCAATTAAGTCCGCTTAGGGATCCAAATTCGGTCCAGGAAATAGAAGATCCCATTCGATTTGCTTACAAGTTGAGCTCCATCGTGATAGATTCTCTCCTTCTTCAATGTGCGTTCATTGAAACAAGCATGCTGGGCTTCGCGGATGAGAGTTTCGAGATCGTGTTGGGCTTAGGTATTGCGAATGCTGAGCAAATAACTCCGTCTGCTGAGAGCGTCGGCTACGACATTTGCCTTGCCTGGGTGGTAACGAATCTCACAGTCGTAATCGTTGAAAAGTTCTACCCATCGGCGTTGACGCATATTATGTTCTTTCTGATCAAAGATGTGTTGTAAACTGCTGTGATCGGTGAAGATCGTACACTTGGTACCATACAGGTAGTGTCGCCATATCTTTAACGCAAAAACAACCGCGGCTAGCTCGAGATCATGGGTTGTATAGTTCTTCTCGTGGATTTTGAGCTACGAGATGCGTAAGCTATAACTTTGTCTCGCTGCATGAGAACGCAACCAAGACCAAAGTTGGAAGCATCACAATAGACAATGAAGTCGTCGTTTCCGTTGGGCAATGTGAGAACAGGAGCATTGCAGAGCATGTGCTTGAGGGTTTGGAAAGCAGAATCGTGTTCGGTTCCCCACACAAAAGGCTTGTCTTTATGCGTAAGGGCGGTAAGCGGCACAACGATTTTAGAGAATCCTTCGATAAATCATCGATAATAGCCTGCTAATCCGAGAAAAGAACGGACTTCAGACGGGTTCTTAGGCGTAATCCAACTCTTAACTGCTTCAATCTTCGCGGGATCGACATGAATACCTTGACTATTGACGATGTGACCTAGAAATTGAACCTCCTCTAACCAGAATTCGCACTTGGAGAACTTGGCATAGAGTTGATTCCCCTGGAGTAGCTCGAGAACCAAACGTAGATGTTGCGCGTGTTCGGCTTTCGACTTGGAATAGAACAAGACATCGTCGATGAACACGATGACGAAACGGTCTAGAAATGGCTTACACACGCGATTCATCAGATCCATGAAAACCGCGGGTGCGTTGGTTAAACCAAAAGGCATAACAACAAACTCATAGTGGCCACAGCAAGTGCGAAATGCTGTTTTGGGTATGTCTTCCTCTTGAATGCGTAGTTGATGATAGCCTGAGCGTAGATTGTTCTTCGAGAAACACGTAGCACCTTGCAGTTGGTCAAACAAATCATCGATTCGGGGTAGGGGATAGCGGTTCTTGATAGTTAACTTATTCAACTCCCGATAGTCGATGCACATCCTGCACGATCCATCCTTCTTTTTAATGAAGAGGACTGGCGCGCCCCAAGGAGAGGTGCTCGGGCGAATAAAGCCTTTTTCAAGTAATTCCTGAAGTTGGTTTGAGAGTTCACGCATTTCGGACGGCGCGAGTCGATAAGGAGCTTTGGAAACAGGGTTGGCTCTAGGAATGAGGTCGATACGAAATTCGATATCACGACTTGGCGGAAGTCCAGGAAGATCATCAGGGAACACCTGAGGAAACTCGCGGACTACAGGAACATCTTTAACTTCAGTCTTCCTTTTCTTTTCCTCATCCGCTACTACAATGTTAGCCAAGAAAGCCCTGTATTCCTTGCGGAGATACTTGCTAGCTTGAACAAACGACATGAGCTTGAGACCTTTCGAAGCAGTTTCACCATACACACATAATAAATCACCATTTGCGAGCGAAAATCGTATCATTTTATCGAAACACACAACTTCAGCATGGTTTTCACGGAGAAAGTCCATGCCTACTATGACGTCAAAACTTCCGAGTTGCATTGGAATAAGGTCGATTGGGAAGATGTGATTGTTGAGCTCAAGAGTATAATCACGGAGAACAGAATTAACGACGACCGTTCTTCCAGTGGCGACTTCTACATCGAACGTCAAGGAGAGTTGGGAGCGCTTACGACTAAGAAGCTTCTCAGATTCAAACGATACAAAGCAGTTATCGGCTCCAGTATCAAACAAACACGATGCATAAATACCATTCACAAGGAACGTACCATTAACCACGGTGTTGTCAGCCTGGGCTTGGCGTATATTGATGTTGAAGGTTCTGGCGCGTGCGGCTTGTTGCTGCTGCTGAGGCTGTGGCTGCTGGTGCTGCTGCTGCTGCTGGGGCTCATGTTTCACAACCCTGTTCAGGCACATGTTCGCGAAGTGGTTGGGATCACCACAAGCGAAGCAGACTCGGGCGTTGATCGCGGCTGCCTGAGCCGCGTGTTGACCTTGCGAGGCTGGGAGTAGAGCTTGATGAGCAGTGGCTTGAGCTGGGGCTTGACGAGGACCAGTACAGCAGTTAGCAGTGAAATGACCGTACATGTTGCAGTGAGCGCAGAAACGACAGGCAAGACCCACCGGATGGTGATATGATCATGTCGGGCAAACCGGATGGGGGCCTGTGTATGCACGCTTTGTTGGCGGTGCATATGTAACTGGGGCTGGTCGATGATGAGACTGCTGCTGAGCCGGTACGGCTTGCAGAGGAGCAGCAGTGGTAGTGACGGCACAGTTCTTGTTGCTGGAGCTACTGTTGTTGTTCTTCTTCTTGCGGTGTGAGAACTTTGATGATTGAGCAGTGGCGGTTTCAGCGGTTGGTGCAGTGGTAGCTTGATGCAGAGACTTGGAGGGCTTATCCCAAAAACCAGCTTTTACTCGCTTGTCGTTGATTTCAGGGGCAAGCAAGTAAATCTCTTCAATCGATGATGTTTTCGCGGCGTTCACAAAATCCGCAACACAGTCAGGTAAAGCTCGGATATACTTCTTTATTGCCATGTCTGGCGTCTTGACTAGACCGGACAGATAATGCTGAGCTGCTTAAAGCGAGCAGTCAGGGCAGCGTTGTCTCCATCCTTCTGCTTAATGTTCCAAAACTCGTCCTCCAACTTTTGGCGTTCATGGGGAGGGCAGAATTCGTCCATCATGATGGCTTTCAACTCTTCCCAAGTCAACTCATAAGCTGCATCATTTCCGCGTTTGTTTCTCTCGGCCGTCCACCAGTCTAAAGCGTGGGACTGGAAGACTCCGGTAGCATTGAGGGTACGGAGATTATCAGGACATCCGCTTTGGCGCAGAGTGACTTCGATGGAATCGAACCATTGAAACATAGCCCTTGGGCCATCTTCTCCAGTGAATTCCTTTGGACCGCATGCCTTGAATTGCTTGAAGCTGAAAGCAGTCTTGGGTGCAACTTTAGGAGCGTAAGTTCTAGACTCCTCAGACGATTTGCTGACGTTCTCATAGATTTCACTCATAGCCTTGGCCACTTGTTTAGCGAGGATGGCGGCAAGGCGTTTGTCTCTCTTTTCTTGACGAGTGAGTCGCGTGTTACGAAGTCCAGACGACAACATTGTCTGCAACAGACATCGTCATAGGTCTTAGACATAGCTTAATCGAATCTCACCTCACACGTCTATTTCTCACTGACGCTCAAAACATAACAAGACATGTATCACACAACCACATAGGCACATAATCACAGATTTCACATAATCACAGAAGCACATAAGCACGTAGGGCACAGAATCACAGAAGCACATACACATGTAATCATAGAGGCACATATAAACACATAGTTCTCCTAGAAGCACATAGAGTATTCTAACCGCCTTAGAGTTCGCGAGTCGTTCGAATATAGCGATCGCGTTTAACATATCGACTAGTATAGTATAAGCGTATAACGTAGCATAATGTCGTCCTTACTGTAGCGACTTGTTAGCGTATTGAGATAAAAGTGTAGTGCGAGTCGTGCGTGTCGATCGAGGTGGAAAGAAAAATTGAATAATCCCCCAAAATTTAGAGCACATAAACAGGTAAGTACACAGAAAACACTTAAAAAATCGACGAATTATCAGAGTCAGTAGTTGCGGGCTCAAAATTGAAACACATAAAAATCGAGAAATGGATTGTCTGCGGCTAAATAGACATCGACTACCCAAAGCGGTTCGACTATTCTCAAGGATCAGTCGTGCACATGTTGACTTTCAGGATTGGCCTCTGCCTCGATTCTTGGGCATTCGGCACTCATCCCTCTAGTCACATTGTGAGTTCAGGTCATTGGAGTCCGTCAAGACTTTGGTGAGAGTTTTTGTAAAGCAAAATTGAGCGGCATAGGTTGTCAAGGTTCGGGTTTCACCTCTGGCTTACAACCTTATTCCTTATTTTGGTAAAAAAAAATAGCAACGAAAATCCGCATTGAAGTATGGATTTCACTTCTGATTCAATGCGAATTCTCGCGTTTTATAGATAAATACAGATCAATAAGCAATTTAATTGAGAGTTTGCGGTTTTCACACCTAATCTCGATCAGATTACTTGTTTGGTTTCGAATAATTGTGTGATGATGGTGTAGGGCAAGCGAGAATAGCGAGATATAGCACTTAAGCCTGTACTAAATCTTTAGGGTTTGTACAAGTTGGTCTGTTGGTTCCTAACTATAGACTAGGTCCCTAAGACTTTGACCCGGACTAGGTTAAGTCTTGCCTATTCCCTATAGTTATGGCTCTGATACCAATCTGTCACACCCCAACCAATGGCGGAATCATCGGGGCATGGCACTGCGCGAAACAGATTGTCCAGAAGTTTCCATAACAATTATCATTACTATTTAATTTAAAATAACATGTCCCATACCATGTCTCAAACAGTAAACAAATTATTACAGACAAAATCTAGGCAAATAGTTCTATTCCGATAACTCAGATTTAAATAGAGCAATTGTTTATCTGCTTCTAGAGACCCTTGATTTCATTTGTATAGAAAACTATTTGTTGGACTCTAGAGCCTTATTCTTGCCTCGCTTTCCTAGCAGATAAGCATCCTAATTACCTGTCACATACGTTAAAATAAAGTCAATACACATAGTGTAAAGGCGAGCATACAAGTTTGATAATAGCATATAGAGTTCGAAATAGTTTACGCATAACCAGCACGTACAAAGTGGAAAACGAAGTATGCTAGTTATCGACATAAACCTATCGATACCAATGACTGCGGGTTGACTGCCCGAGGCAGTTCGTAATACATGATCACCACTGTAATCCATGCAAATAATTGTCCTTAACAACCCCCGCATGAGCGGGTGCTGAGTCCAAACTATAGTACTATCATCGTTAAGGCAGGTAGACAGCATTCCATGTGTAAACATAACAAACAAGCATTCATTAAGTCACGTATAACATGCGGTATCGGTTAGCGTTTACAAGTATTACGTTGTGTGTTCGTTTGTGATTTAGAATAAGTAACGTATGTAACACCCAAAAGTGCAACAGCAAAAAGGGTTCGAGTATACTCACAGCGGTTGATGGATTGAAGAGAGCGCTTGAGAGTAGGGTTAGCCTGAACGGTTCGATAGCATAACGATAAGTAACGCGTAAAACGGAAACAAGTGTGAGTGGATCGGACAGCTGGTCGATCGGTCGGTAGTCCGATCGGGCGGCTGACCGTGCGGTTGACAGTCCGCTTGGACAGTTGTTCGGTCGGACGGTAGTCCGATCGGTTGACTGTTCGAGTGGATTGTTTCTTCCTTTGTGTAAGATGTGTTTGTGTATGATGGTTTGACTTTCGAAGTTTTTTTGCAGCATTTGAAAACATTGAAGTATCTTTACCTTTCAGGTCGGTCAATCGGACGGTCGTTCGATCGGCTGGCAACCCGATCGGCTAGGTACTTCAGCGAAGAACATGTTCTCAGCAAAATGTCACTCGATCGGACAGTAGTTCGATCGGGTGGCATTCCAAGTGCATTGAACATGTTGAAAAATCGATTAAGTGTTGAAGTCAAGTATCTCATGATCCGAATAGTAATCCAATCGGATGGTAGTCTGATAGGATAGCTGTTCGTTCAATACTCAAGCTTCAAATAAGTTGGTTAAGTGTGGGACCCATGTGCTAGCCGTTCGGCTGACCAGTCACTCGGCTGCCTGTCCGTTCGGTTGGCTCTCCGTTCGGACAGCAGTCCGATTGGACAGCACCTTGTCCTGGTCGGCCTGTTTGTTTCGCACTTGGTCGTTTTGATTGTTTGTCGTTTTATCGAGGTATTTTGATAACAAGTCAAATACAGGAACCTCGTCATTACTTGGTTCTCCTGATCGAACAGGAATCACCCAAATCCGATTAGTGAACGGTTCGGGATGGTGTTTAATGTTTAACCCGAAATCGGTGAACCTCATGGATAGAATCCGGATCTTGGGCCACGCAACCACCGGAATGATTAGTAAGTCGGCACAAGCTCCGTTTCTATCGGTTTTGAAGACATTGAGTGTAAAAGAGTTGAAAGAAAGTTGGAAAAACCATTTTTCAATCACTTTTATTGTGAACATGTTTAGATCTATGAAAGATCTTTGTCTGTTTATGTGGAAATCCTTCAGATCTGAGTTATTCTTGGTGGAATGAGGTCAAACTTTGAAGTTCATAAGAACTTCGTGATGACGTCACCCTAGAATACCCCAAATCTTGATGATTTCACAATTAAAAGTTAAGATTTAAAAGATAGAAAGGTGTAGGAGTGCGTGTAGATCAAGAAAGTACAAGATTTAGGACGAGATCTTACCAGAATCATGTGAAATCTGGAGAAAAGTGAGGAACACGAGCAGGTCGGACGTCACTTGCCAAAAGTAGTAAGTTGGAGAGTGACAAGGGGTATTTATAGGGTTCCAAAAGAGGAAATGGCTAGCCGATCGGCCAGGCAGCTCGATCGGACAGCCTGTCCGATCGGACGGCAATCCGATCGGCCGGCTGGTCGATCGGCTGGTAGCCGGATCGATCAGTTGCCTGATTCGAGTGTTCGGTGCGACGATTTTTGATATTTCGATTTCGATTGCGAGTGATGCGAATGCGATAGAGTTTCTTATTCAAATTACTTTTTAATCCCAACTACTCGTATCGAGCACTGTCTCATCTCCATTTATCATACTATATCTACATATAAGCATCCTTGTTTCATATTCGATCAACGTTTGTGATTCGATTGCGATTGAGTTCGATTGCGTTTCGATTGCAATTCGATTGATTACCACATACAACATAAATAATCATGCACAAGTAACACGTAAGGCACACACACGTATATAGTGCGCCAAAAATAAAACGTATATAATCACTAAATAAATGATTGTTCAAGCTCGGTTCGCATATTCTAACAATCTAAAAATAACGTACTAATAATTTGCTACGTTTAAACTTTACCGAGCCTTATGTTGACTGAGTTTGACCTCAGTTGACTGGAGTTGACCGACACTCGAACCGAACTTCTGTTGACTAGCGTTGACCCGCCGACCGAAGTTGACTGAATTTGACCGGCTTTTACTGTTGACCCGAACCCAAGCCGAGTCTCGAATCCCGAGCTTAAAACTGACCCGAGCCCCAAGTCTGACTTTAACCACAATACCCGACAATAGACACTGCCGTCACCACCATTACACTGCCGCGACACCGTCATGGATCATCATCGGGAAAGAACACCACCGCCGTCGTGCACTGTCGTCGGGGTCGTTGGAGAGACGGTAAACCTCCGTCACCATCATCTTTATTAACAACAACAACACCCTCATTATCATCAACAACAACCTATCATCTTCATCATTAACTTTGATAGTCCACAGATTATCGACATCTTCAACATCAGTAATTTATCATCAATCTTCAGACAAGAATAAAAATAAAAAGGGAACATGGAGTCTTTTACCGTGAAATCGTCGGAGAACACCACCTCCGCCGCTGCGGCTCCACCGCCGACGGCGGATTCATCGCCGGAAAACGACACTTCACCGTCGATCTCCTTTTCTCTCTGCCCTCTCTCTACTTCTGTCGTGTCCCTCTCTTCCTCTTTCTCTCAGATTGGTGAAGTGGGTGTGTCGTCTAGCTGGCTCAGAGACGAGGGGGTGAGGGTGGTTGTCTCGCCGAAATAGAAATAGGTTGAGGGGGGTGCTTGTGTGCGTCGACTGACCAGAGAGGTGTCGGCCGGAGTTCCGATCTCCGATGATCGGGTTATAGGAGAGTGAGAGACAGGGACTTGGTGTGTGGATAGACTCAAGAGATGGGTGTGCTTTGTTTAGAGGAGATGGGACTTATCTCTGTGTTTGTTTGTGTGATATCGAGAGAGAGGGAAAGATCATATGGGTTTAGAGAAAATGGATCCTCTCTGTGAGTTTGTGTGTGGCTTGTGAGGAATAGGTTAGGGTATGGACCCTTTTATAGAGATGTGGTTGATATCTTAAAGAGATCTTATAAGATCTTGTGTGTCCAACTTGAGACAAAAATCCTTTGTACAGATCTTGTAGAGATTTGAAGAGATTTAGTAAGATCTTGCTAAGATTTTAAGGAAAATATCTAATATATTATGTGCAGGTTTAGGCTTGTGGGTTTTGGGCTTGGGCCCAGGGCCCACAAGCCTATCTCATGTGTAAGTGGCCCGTAATTCCTACGAGACCCGTTGTCAAAACCCGAACTTCGTTTAATGTCAAAAGATAAAATTTTTGTATTAAAATACATAAAATACGGTCGGTAGTCGTTGTTTGTGCGTTTGACCGTCGTTTGCGCTAAATTGCGTAAAACGCGTTGTTCACCGTTTTACTCCGTTTCCGATCCGGTTTCAACTATGGTTATTTAAGATTTTATTACGGAGCTAAATATAGCGTAAAATGTAAGTTTCGAAGGTGACAGGCATCTCCGTCGCTTCCGTTTCATTGCCGATGCGTTTCTACCATCGCGTTTTGAGTTTACGTTTGCATTTGTGTCGCACGGAAGCCCAATAAATTTACAAAATTAATTTCATAAGGATAAAATTTTCGTGTAACATTCATACTTGTCGGCATTGTCAGTATTTTGTACAGTATCAGTTCGTTGTCGTTTGATGTTCCGTAGATTTTTCCGTAAACTACCGTTCACGCCTTGTAAAGCTGGTTAGCCGTTTCCAGGCACTCCAAAGGCCTAATTAAGTCAATCTTCGTCTCAACCACTATTTATTATCGCGTTAATCGCCTGTTAATCACGTAATTAAGTGCCGTAAATCACCGGTTGTCACATTCTCCCCCTGTTAATGAAATTTCGTCCTCGAAATTTAGACTACGTTAACTCCCTAGAGTTACGCTATGCATAGATAAGTACGGATAATACCAAGTGAAGGATAATGAAATCGAATCAGGACTTATTCGAATCATGTGAATTCAAGGATATTCCTCAACAATAAGAACCCAACGGTTTAAAAGAAACGTGTTTCAGCAATTGATGTCAAAGGAAACAAGACGTATAGATACAGTCACAAGTGTGATTAAGTTAACAGGGATCCAGCAATGAACAAGAACTTCGACCAATCGAATTCCACATGAACGTTCAAAATATGTAAATGATTTCTAGAAGCAATAACATCCACTAGATGAAATTAGAATCAACAATCTCAAATGTAATAGTTTGTATGAAACACTCAATCGTGATCAGCACAAGCTGCAAGTTATACCAACGCCACAAGGTGTCGCATTGAATGAAACAATTCAAATATAGCGGTGATAGAACAAGTATCACCTGTGTTTTGCATGAAATGCTCAATCATGATTAGCCCAAGCTACAAGTTTGTACTGACACCACAAGGTGTCGTAGTGACTTAGATAATTCAATAATAGCGGTGATCAAACAAATTCATCGTGTTTGAAATCAAATGAAAATTCAACGAAATAAATCTGAACGCTTGTTCCAAACAAACATCGTAGGATTTTCAATTGAAAATGAAACATAAAGAAATAAATGTTTCGATCGAAGATGAGAGCGCAATGAAACTCGTAAAACATTCGATTGATAATGAAAGAACCGTTAATAGGTACACCGGAATGTAGAAATGAATTTGTGTACCACTATCTTAACACACGATTGTGTTAAGACTGTTTTAATATGATAATCAAAGTGGATTTAAGGCAAATCAATAAATAAATAATTAAATCCGTGCATGAGATGCGTAAACGAGATTAGCGCAAGCTTCAAATTAGTGAAAACACTATCACAAGGTGTCGAGATCAACAACAACGTAATGGAGTCGTAGACCAAACAAGTCCACTACGACTCGAAACAAATGAAACACTTGTTAAGATGGATTTGAATATGATGTTTCCAATACATCATATGGTGTCTTGAATTGAATGTGTAATAAACAAGTTCAAACAATTGAACTTGGTTTTGGTGCAAGCCGACAATAAATACACGTATCGACAAGAAAACCTTCGGCATGGTCACAACGAAAAAAAACATGTCTGTAACTTGAAAAGAAAAGAAATTTCAAGAAAATGTGTTGACTTGATAACAAAGGAGCCAACAATTACAATAATGTGGGTCATTCGAATCACAAATCGATAATTAGATTTAGCGAAATAATATTTGAACTTTGATGAAACGCTTATTCGAAACGAAACCACATGCGTAGCAAACGATGCATGCGTAACATATGAATTTTCAAGAATGAAGCAATGAGTGGTCGCTATAATGAAAGAAATGATCGTGATACAATGACCATTAAGAGGAGTAGAGATGTGAAAATCTACTCACTAGATGCAAAAGTCGGAATTTCTATAAAAGAAATTTTAAGGACTTTACCTGGGGTTGCATGTGATAACCGGTTGTTAGGTGACATTACCATGGAATGTCGAACATGGAGTTTCGTCGTTAATGCGATAGGGGGAATGCGGAGACATACGTCTTCTCCTTGGAGTGATTCGTGTCATTGCAGGACCGCGTGCCAAACCGTCGCTTCCTGATCGATAGTTTTCGCGCTGACAGAATTTGTATCGGCGCTGAAATGCTCCATCTTGTTTTCTCAAAGACCGTGCCTCGTAAGTCGTATGTAACATACTTCAACCTCCGTTGATGTATAGCTACGTTTCGTGAAGTTTGCATGCCCGTGGTTTGTTTTGCGTAGGTTACTTGCTCGGTTAACTAAAATAGCAAAGACGACATAATCATGGCGTTTGTCCGAGTTAATAGACGTGGTTCCTCCGTGATGACCTTTAATGAACTTCAACATAAGTTTCCAAAGGTTTCATATGCATGTTTCCTAAGCTCTCAAAGTTTTGTGCACTGTATGCGACTGTTTTGTGTACTGTGTATAAAACACCACTTTAGCGTATGTTTGGAAACATAATTTTGACTGTTTGTTTTTCAGCAACGGTTGGAGACCATATTCGAGTCTTAGGCGTTCTGTATGTACTCAAAGTCTTAATGATCTAAGTCCCAGAGAAAATTGAGGTTAGAGCCTAGGTATTCCTACAGAAAACCCTGTTCGTTGTAACCTATAACTCTGATACCAATCTGTCACACCTCGAAATATCAGAGCATTGGCGTGACTGGACTGGTATCTTCATTGCACAACGGAAGCAAATAAGCTAAGTCTTCTAGAAAATGAACGCCCACTAAGTACTCGAATCTCCAATGGTTCTCTTATTCCAACCGTTCCATAATTTGAGAAAGAAACCTGAGAAAGAAACATGCGAAAAATCAACATAAAGTTGAGCGAGTTCATAGTTTGTTTTGGAAAAGATTTAAAACAAATCTTTTTGATAACCGGTTTGTGAAATATTATTGAGAAAACGAATTTAAAAATCATTTTCTTGCCAAGTTATATGGAAACTTTGTATTTGTAACGGATTAAGTTCGTAGAACCATGTATTTGTAAACTCTCGTATTTGTAATGTTCGTATAACCGTCAATGCCCACCCTGACTATGACTCCATGCCTGCATAATCCTATTTTTTGAATTTGTATAAAACATGGTATGTAATTTGTAAAACCCCGGTATGAAAGCAAACAAGGAAAAGATCACCAATGGTTTGCAAGGCCACTGATATGTGTGACGGTGTAGGAAGACTCAAACCTAGCAAAGTTGTACCGGGCTTCGGGCAGGAAGACATAGTCACCCTATGGGCCTCCCTGGTCCTCATGGGTGTGGGCTCGCTACACCCAAATAGATTTATCACTCATGCCCCTCGGTCCTTATACGAGGATTAATGGTCCCAAGTATCCGCCTACCCAATCACATGATCTATGGTTCTTTCCTAGGTTAACCATACCAACTGTAATTGTATGTAATCCTTTTGTAACATTTACTCACTGGGCGTCCCGTTTCTCAAACGCAGACCAACCCAGACCCCTTATTATAACTAGACGATCCCATCCCTAGTCATGAAAATCATTCACCTTTCGATAATACGCATTTGTTTGAAAAGCCGGTATGTTTAATATGATTCATTCGTAAACCATTTGAGTTCCTCGAAATCCATTCGTAACATGATTTAGAAATATGAGTTTTCGTTCGTTCAAAAACTTTGTAAGTTCTTGTAAAACGTGCTTGTCTAAAAATACGCAATCTTTGTTCATTGAGACTTTGTTTGTTTCTACAAAACGTGCATGTCTTTCCACCCCGAAAACATTTATAAAAATGTAAAACCATAAAAAGGTGGGGTTATGAACTCACCTGAATTGCCTTGTGCAAAGCTAGCTAATTACGATTTCATGATGTCGTTTCCAAGACGAGACTCGCTAGCGTGCATTCTACAATATTCCTAACACGGAATATCTTATAAGTTTCTAAATAAACGCACTAACTAAACTACGTGTCATCGAGCTCTACCAAATCGTTAACCGAACGATTCAACGGTAAGTCGTTAAGTTAATAGAAACGATTAGGTCATATTTGATAAGTATCGTTTATCGTCGATAATCACTAATGAGTCTTGAAAAGACTTGATTCTCGAGATATTTAGAATAAATAAATATTTATATCAGAATATATAAATATATTGTTAAGTTCGCTTGTCGACCAGAGAAGTTGTTTGTGCAATTAGAAGTATTCGTACGAAAGTAAAATAAACTTGTATTATATATATTACGTCTTGTATATATTTGCCAAAATATACGTATATGCCGTTTCGGCGCTTGAAATAAATATAAAAAGTTATATTTATTTTATAAGAGAATCCTCGAGGTGTTGTGTTTGAAAATGAATATATAATTATATTTATTTTTATAAATGAGTACGAGTCGCTTGATGTTTGAAATAAACATAAAACTACGTTTATTTTTATAAAAGAATTCGTTATTGTTGGGTACTAGAAATAAATATATAAAATATATTTATTTTTGTGAAAACGAATTCATTGTTATTTGATCTTTGGAATAAATATAAAGACTGTATTTATTTTATAAAACGAAGGCATGTCGTTTGATATTTGAAATAAATATATAATTATATTTATTTTTGTTAATGAGTACGAGTCGCTTGATGTTTGAAATAAACATAAAACTACGTTTATTTTTTTAAAAGAATTCGTTATTGTTGGGTACTAGAAATAAATATATAAAATATATTTATTTTTGTGAAAACGAATTCATTGTTATTTGATCTTTGGAATAAATATAAAGACTATGTTTATTTTATAAAACGAAGGCATGTCGTTTGATATTTGAAATAAATATGAACTATATTTATTTTTATGAAATGGTTTCGTATTGTTCGATGTTTGAAATAAATATAATCTATATTTATCTTTATAAAACGACTTCGTGTTGTTCGAAAATTTGAAATAAATGTAAACTATGTTTATCTTTATAAAAGAATTATCGAAATCTCGATGTTTAAAATAACTATATTTATGGTTGTAAACTGTTTCCGAATCGCCGTTTTCGTAAGTTGTATCGTGTCGTAGAAAGTATTATACACTTGTGTTTTGTTTTTATAATAGCCGTTGAGTTTGATAGCTTTCGTCTTAAAATAAAAACACGTTAGTTCTTACGGATTTTCTCGAAAAACGGGCAGAGTTTCCTCTGTTTTTTGGACGACCATGACAACACAAGTTGTCGTTATATCTCCAAAATTCAATCAATAATTCAACGCAATGTAATTAATAACATAGAGTTTTCGTTAAAGTGCGCCAAAAGTAAAACGTATATAATCACTAAATAAACGATGGTTCAGCTCGGTTCGCGTATTCTAACAATCTAAAAATAACGTACTAATAATTTGCTACGTTTAAACTTTACCGAGCCTTATGTTGACTGAGTTTGACCTCAGTTGACTGGAGTTGACCAACACTCGAACCGAACTTCTGTTGACTAGCGTTGACCCGCCGACCGAAGTTGACTGAATTTGACCGGCTTTTACTGTTGACCCGAACCCAAGCCGAGTCTCGAATCCCGAGCTTAAAACTGACCCGAGCCCCAAGTCTGACTTTAACCACAATACCCGACAATAGACACTGCCGTTACCACCATTACACTGCCGCGACACCGTCATTGATCATCGTCGGAAAAGAACACCACCGCCGACGTGCACTGTCATCGGGGTCGTTAGAGAGACGGTAAACCTCCGTCACCATCATCTTTATTAACAACAGCAACAGCACCCTCATTATCATCAACAACGACCTCTCATCTTCATCATCAACTTTGATTGTCCACAGGTTATCGACATCTTCAACATCAGTAATTTATCATCAATCTTCAGACAAGAATAAAAATAAAAAGGGAACAGGGAGTCTTTTACCGTGAAATCGTCGGAGAACACCACCTCCGCCGCCGCGGCTCCACCGCTGACGGCGGATTCGTCGCGGGAAAACGACACTTCACCGTCGATCTCCTTCTCTCTCTGCCCTCTCTCTCCTTCTGTCGTGTCCCTCTCTTCCTCTTTGTCACACCCTGACTTTTGCGGAAGCGTGATTATGGTGTGACTTTCTTGTTATCATTGCATTCAACCGTATCAAACAACTATATGAAGAAAACCAAAGATTTGTCATCCATAAAATGAGTTTAAAACATAACAACACTGTCTAAAACGTAGACTTCAAATTTGAGTTTTACAAACCATATGAATTGTGTAAAAGTTCGCTAAGGACTCGTCAAAAGATATTAGTTGTAATCAAAGTTTGGAAGACGTGTCTCGTCCAGGAGTAAGACACACTGACCAAACAAAAAGACCATGGATGACATCTCTATGCTTAACATGACTTGAAACTCCAACGCCCGCCACATCCATACTTAATTTCCTGAAATACATGTAGTTTGAAAAACATCAACAAAAGTTGAGCGAATTCATGTGTGTGTGTGTGAATAAGCCTTTAAAGTATGTCTGTATAAATGTAGGGGGGGTTATTGCACGGACCTCCCGGCCGCTGGAGTGATCCCACTCCACAAGCTAGCAACGTCCCAATGCTGCCTGGCGGTGAATACCCCATCCCGAGCTGAGTCCGTTTCCCTCTGGGAAGAAGGTGGCAGAATACCCCCTGCCTGGACTCGAACCCGGGTCTCTGTGAAGAGTAGAGGTGGGACTGGCCAACTGGGACACCCCAGTTGGTTATGTCTGTATAAATGTATGCCCCTGGTATGTAGCAATAAGAAAAAACAGATCAATTAATGTGTAGCTAATACATTAATAAGTGACATGGCCTAGGAAGCACTTAAACCTGTATGCGTATTTCGTACCGGCCCCTCCGGCGGAACGACATAGTCACCACATGCAGCCAACTCGCCGGCCCATGGGTGGGGCTCGCAACACCCAATAGATCTATCACTCATGCCCCTCGGTCCTTATACAAGGATTAATGGTCTTAAGACAATAGCCTACCCATTCACGTGATCTAGCAGTACATTCCTTAGCTAATCATACCATGTATAAAACGTTTGTAATCAATATGTAACATGTTTTTCACCCCCGAAGTTGTAAAACTGAAAACAGTTAAACGAAAAGGGGGACATGAACTCACTGTTTTGCGTTCTTCGAATCTGCCTGTAACTCAAAGTTTCCTCTAGTGTACACAACTACCTACAATGTACTATGGTCTTATTAGACGATCGGGTCGTGCCTTGTTGTAATTAGTGCCTTTGAGTTACGTTTCCAAGTGTCTTCATCATTATTCCAAGTCATATAATTAGTTGTTAAAATAATAAATATTTTAACTTAAATTTTCTTTTGAAATAATTTGTTAAACAATATTTTTGTAGTAATACTTCTCATGTATTTGTATTCGCATTTCCTTCCCAAGGATGGGGGGTATCTCATACCTTGTGTATTCGTATTTTTGTATGTGTGTCTTTAGCATGTATTGGCGTCGTATTCCGGTGTAATATTCCAATTAAAAATATGCCAATATATTTCCAAAACAATATATTTTCAAGTCTTACTTAGAAAATATATATAACTTATTTGTCAAAAATAATGTATTCCAAGAAAATATATATTTTTCCCAAAAATCATCTATTTTCTAAATATACTTAGGAAAATATGTCTTTAACTCCCCAAAAATAATATATTTTCTCTTGGTCGAAAATATGATATACTTGGTAATATGTACGAAAATCATATTTTCACTCCTTTCGTTTCCAAAATAATACTTGCCAAAAATATATTTATAAGAGTATTTTCCGGAATATTTCATAAGTTGCGTTTTATCGTTCGCCTTTACAATATTAAGCGTGTAACTTATATTTCATTCCTTGTGATTTTTGGTATTATTTTGGAGTTGTAAATGTCATGGTATCTTGTTAAGTTATATTATTTTACCCTAAAATAATATAACTATTCCACAAAATAAACAGGTATCCACACAAGTATCTTAGTATAAAATATATATTCTAAATATATATTGACCCATTTGTATTTACAAAAACCAACCTCCGATACTTGTATTTGGCTACAAAAATTATGGCGAGATTTATATTTGAAAAGCATAGTTTAAAATACACTAGAAAACACTTGTTTAGAAAATATTTTCTAAGTGTTGGGATTTTTAGAAAATTTCGTCATAGTTTCCTTTGTAAATGGAGGTGTCCATGCTTTTTAGCATATCGTTTTCTTTTCAAAATTTCATCCAACAATCAACAACAAGTCACTAGACAACATTACACTTACCAAGTGTAAAAACAATGCACTTTACATAATAACATGAACTTGAGTTTTCGTAAAAACGCGTAGTAACTTGGTAAGGCGTTTAGTGGCCTTAGTTACCTTCCAAAATGTATTTATTTTTGTTAAAATCTCATTCTCGGGATTTCTAGATGTTTACAACTCGTGACTTATTTTACAAAAATATTTATTTACAACATTTTTTTACTAGCCTTCCTACACTTATTTTATTTCCAAAAATAGTGTAGGTTTAATAAAAATCATGATTCTTTAAACATCATCTTTTTAACTTGGTTTCTTTAGAAAATCATTTGTAAATCTCGGATCTACATGGTCACCAACTTACTTTGTTTACTTATTTTTCAAGAACCCATCTTTATTTATCAAGTTCATATTTTTATTAGAAGATGATTATTTTATGCAATACATAATCATCTCCTAATCTTGTTAAATCATGTTTATAATCATCATCTAACAAGTTCCATAGGATGATCATTCATCATATTACTAGAACTCAACAATCAATCAACAACATATTCAAAACAACCACATTATAACATTATTTCAACATGTTTCAACTTTGTGTTTCAAGATTCAAGTGTAGGTTCTTTTAGTGTTCATAAGATTTCATCATAATAAACCTTTCAACCACTATAAACATGAAGTAAACAAGGGTTTAAAGAAGTCTTACAACTAGCTTAAAGCTAGGGAAGATCAATGGAAAAAATGAGTGGATAAAAGCAAACGAGTGAGGTCCTTCAAGTTCCGCGAGTTCCACACTTCGTTAAACACCTTGCTACACCTTGAGAGCTCTTGGAATGAATGAAGGGAAATCAAAAATGGTGGTGATGCATAGGGGGTTCACGGCCGTAGCTAGTGAGGGAGAGGAGTGGGAGATGTGTGTTGAGTTGTGAAGTTGATAAGTATTTTTATAATCCTTTAATCTTTATTAACCCATGATTTTAGTGTTCCATGAAGTACACTACAAGATCTAGCAAAATCCAAGGAAAATATCATAGGAGATTTAGTGGAGATTACGACAATCTTTTGGTGGGGCCTCCCTAATGGGTCGTAAATTACATGTGGGGAGAGGGTTTAATTGCAAGTTGTGGGTAAATGGTAATTAGTAGGGTGTTAAGTGTTATGTCTAGTGTTTAGTGTGTACCATGTCTTATGTAATGTGTTTAAGTGCTCGGGAACCAATACTAGCTCAGAAAAAGTGAAACAATGCTTTTTGCCATAATTTAGTGTTCCGGGTAATGTCCGGTTGTTCGGTTTGATACCGTTCCGTTAAGGTGCTAAGTGATATCGTAAAGTGTCCTTTAGGTAACTTTTAGTGACCCCTTTTAATTCCTGACACTTAGGAAAGCATACAGGACCATTTTGCCATATTTTTGCAAGTGACTAGCATATTTAAATGCTGAATTTTGTTAGCAAATGCAGAATTTTGCATTTTAAGTGGGTTTTAGGCACTTTCCGGCACCTAAACTATCACCTAGTGACGCAGTTTTATGGTCCTTACTTCCCTACACTCCATACTAGTGTAGTATCCTGTCTCTGGCTCATACTGGCCTCAAAAACATTGTTTGTCTATGTGCTGGCATTGTCAGCATGTTTCTAAATTATCCGCTCACTGTGCTAACTGTGCTTTGTGCATCAAGTTTGTCACTGAGGTTTGTGTGCAATAAATGAAGTGACAGTATGAAATGTGATGCATATGTATGTATGATACAAAAATCATAAAGCAGTTAATCATCAGTTGGAATTTAGCACAGTCATTAAGCACAAATCAATATTAATTAAACGTACGGATGCATGAAAATTTGACAGTTGTCACATTCTCCCCCCATTAAGAAAATTCCGTCCTCGAAATTTGTACTACCTTAACTCCTTATGGTTACGTCACACGCGTATATGTATAATACCGAGGTAGATAATCACCAAACCGAATCAAACCTTACTCACATCAGGTGAGTCCAAGAATATATATAAGAACCCGAACGCTATGGTTAAAAGGTATGTGCTTTTAGCATTAGATGTCAAAGGTACAAGACGTATTTGACGTATAGTCTAGTGTAATCCAGCTAACAGGGGTTCCACAAAAGAGGAGTTTTGACTAATAAGTTTCTTAAATGATCGATCGGAATATGCAAACGAGCTTTCGCAAACCATAGCATCCGCTATATGAATTCAAAATCAACAACTCAAATGTAATAGTAAAATGATCTGTCAACTCCCGAGTAAATGGATGGTAAGGTTTAGTGTGTTGACATTCTTAAATTTCGACAGTACACCGAATGAAATACAAGCGAATCTGGTGTATCAATGTTTTAATCCGTAGTTGCATCAGGAATGTTTAAATGACAAGCCAATCAAAAGTATGTGTGGTTTGAGTGAAACGGTTGACCCTGGCTATCACAAGCTACGAATTCACACCGACACCACAAGGTGTCATAATTGACATAATGCAATAATAGTGGTGATTGAACAAGTTCACCATGTTTGAAATCAAATGAAAGTGCACTGAAACAATCTGAAGATTTGATTTACACAATGTCATAGCGTTTTCAACTGAGTACGGAACATCAAAGACCAACTGTTTCCGATGAAAGAGCAATAATTACTGTGAGAGACCTTCGACCAATAATGAAAGAACCATTAAGATGTACATTGTGATATGAAATGAATCGATGTACCATTGCCTTAACACACAACTGTGTTGAGACTGCTTTGGTTGTGATAAGCAAAACGGATTAAGAGCAAATAAATAAACATTTGAATCCGTGTATGAGGTGCATAAACAACTTAGCGCAAGCTTCAATTTTGTGAAAGTATCACCACAAGGTGTCGAAACCGACGAACGACTTAGTGGAGTCGTAGATCAACCAAGTCCACTACGACTCGAAACACGAGAACTTTTGTAAAAATATTTGAATATGATATTCCCAATACATCATATGACGTTTTAAATTCAATATGCGTAATGGATAAGTTCAAGCAATTGAACTTGGTAACCTAACAATAAACGTATGTATCAACGAGGGTATCTCAGCATGGTTACGAAGAAAAACCATGAATGTAACTTGAAAGGAATGAAGTCTCAAGAAAGTGTGTTGACTTGGTAACAAAAGAGCCAACAATTACAATAAAGCAGGTCATTCGAATTACAAATCTGTAACTAAGTTTAGCAAAATAATTTTTGAATTTCAATGAAGCGTTTGTTTGAATCGAAACCACATGCGTAGCAAATGGTGCATGTGTGTCATAAAAGTTTCCGAGTCCTGAAATAATGAGTATTTGCTAAAATGAAGAAATGACCAAGTATCGAAGCAAAAGTGTGTTCGCTCTCAGCGAAGAAAACTGGCGCGATGCAACTACCATCAGGGGAGTAGAGATGCAAACATCTACTCGCTAGAAGCAAAAATGATGATCTCAACAAAAGAAATTGAAGTACTTTCTGTTTGGCTGACTGAAATGGCATATATTTCAGGTTAATGGTGTTTGATTGAGTCAACAGATGTGTTACGAGTTTGGACCTGGGTTCCCAAGACCCTAAGTACATGTTTTCTAGATTCTCAGAGTTTCATATTCTGTGTAAAATTGTTCTATGCATCGTGTAGGAAACACCATTTTTGTGCACGTTGAAAACAAGTTATTGTCCCACAATCTCCCCAGTATGTTGTCTTCCTGAATCCTCAGCTAATGATACTCGATCATCGATCGGTCGTGAAATGGTAATTGAATGCTCATAGTTAGTTAAATAAGAAATTCGTTAATCCTTAGCAAGTGTCATCGACCCTTGTTGGTTTGCTCGTTCGGCTCCTGGTAGTTCGATGTTCGTGCGAAAGCTATCGTCCTTCATCTTGACGAGCAAAACTGGGGTTACCCAAAGCGGGAATCTTGGTTTGTTATCTTCCTTCTCTATCAACTACTGAAGCTACACTATCAATCCTTGCATCTCCGAAGGTGTAAGTCGCCAGGGTGTACTAACAGCAGGCGCGGCGCCCGGAATCAAATCGATGCGAGATTCGACTTGTCGTTGAGGAGATAATTCTGGCAAGTCTTCGGGGAAGACTTCAGGATATTCCCTTACCACAGGGATATCTTTGAGTTTTGGTTCTTCGGCTCCCTTGTCCACGACATGAGCCAAGAAAACATCACATCCTATGTGCGAAAAACTTCCGTATCTTCAATGACTGATAGTCCGTAGGGGCGTTTCCTGCTCCATGAATCACGATTGATTCTTCATTTTCCATCAGAGTGCGGGTAATAATCTCCTTTTGATTGCCCGACAATCAATCCATCCCAATTACCACGTCGAAGCTTCCCTTCATCTAGTTCTACCGAATACTGGATATCTATCTTGCTTACTATTAAAACAAGTATATTCTGAAGCTAAAATTTGACAACAATATCAAATAGCGCAGACGCATAACATTGACTACTATGAGGCGTACCGATAGCCATGTTTGGATACTGGCGTGCTTCCCTAGCTCTGGTGTTAGACATTCTTCCCACGATTTTGTTTAATCTCCCTTGGGCAATCTTTCCTAAAGTGCCCCATATCACCGCAGTTATAACATCCCTTACCTTTCTTTCCAAGTTTCATCTCATGCCAACACGTTTCCCTGTTGTGCCCCACTTTGCCACAGTTGTCACACTTTCCATTTTTACATCGCCCGGTATGATGTCGTCGACACTTGTCACATTGAGGTAGTTTACCCATGTACTCTTTTCCCTTTTTGGCCTTGTTGTTGCTATTCGTCTGAGTACCCTGCTTGAAGTTTGCGAACTTTCTCTTGTTGTCTCCAGATGACTCTACATGAGTCTCCTTTTTCTCCTCAGAGTTTGAAAATCTGTTCAACCTGATCGCCTCTTCAGTCAAGGTTACACTTAGATCAATGGCCTCAGCGAACGTTGCAGACTTTGATGTCGTCACCATGCTCATGATTTGGGGTGCCAATCCCCAAATAAAACGCTCAATCTTTTTAAATTCTGGTTCTACCATGTAGGGGACAATACGCTATAGAACATGGAATTTCTCCACGTATTCAGCTATTTTTGGTCCTTCCATCTTCAAGTTCCAGAAACAGTTTCCATCTTTTGGCTTTCTGTTCTCGAACAGTATTTCTTATGCATTAGTTCTTTCAGTTGATCCCATGTCAAAGCATACGCAGCAACCTCGCCCATTGTCTGAACCTGGAGTTTCCACCATGACAGAGCCCCATCTTGGAACAGTCCGGAAACGTACGTAACCTGATGCTCTGGGGCGCACTTGCTCATACGTAAAATGGAATCCATCATCTCAACCCAACATACGAAGGCTACGGCACCCCCAGTGCCGTCGAAATGCAGGGGCTGGCAGCCCAAGAACTGTTTGTAGGTGCAGCCTGCGATATAAGCAACATTATTCGCGTAAGGTAATAGCAAAGCACTTGTGGAAATGTCCAAACGTTTTGTATTGTGTCTTAAGGGACTAAACATTACCGTTGGGTGGGTTGTTTCCTGAGGTACCTCCGCTGCGCTCGGAGCGAAGGGCCTCGTACTGTGCGATGGCCTGTAAGATGCGTTCTCGAAATTCCGCCTCTGTCGTCGGCAGAGGGTTGTTGGTATCGGTATTCCCTTGAGTCGACATCTTCCTAGAAGAAGATCGGTCAGGTCTTATTAAAGACGTAAGTACAAAAGCATCTTCTTAACGGATGAGACCCAGGAGGTGTATTACATATATGTATATACGCAGTTGTTATAACAATCAATCACATATCGACACAATCATAGCACAACTTGTAGATAGGAATGTAGCACGTAAGCATGTAGCATTATAGTTATAACACAAATATGCAGATCAACAACGTGCTTAGCGAGGGCCTAGCAGCTGAGCTTCCATTAGTCATTGACTAGGAAGTATTGTTATATGTTTAATGGGGAATGTGACGATTGAGCTTTTATTGTTTATCGACCACACTCACATTGTTTACAAACGCATTACGTCAAAAGGGATACAGGGTCACCCTACCCTTGCCCAATAAGTCTGTCAGTGTATCAAAATCACGTAGTCAAAAGTAGTCTTGAAAAAGTTTCCGCAATCCCAACTCATTTGTAGTGTCTTTACCCAAGAGTAATGTAATCCGCATAAATCCAGAAACCAACTATTCTGGTGACTGAGGTGGAGAAGGGAAGGAAAGCAAACTGCTAACATGTGTGAGCTCCTCCTCGAGCTTGTATACACATCGAAGTAGTTAACTGATCTGTCGCTCGATAGTAAGGAAACGAGCATCAAAAACCTGGGAAAGGCGTTATAGCAGCGGTGAGAGGGCAAAAGAAGTCTTTGATAATTGTGGAGGATCAAAGTATACTGGTAATAAACATGGTGGGGGTTGTGGTGTCAGTTCAAGCTCCAAAACTTTGCGACTTATATCCTCAAATTGTAGCTGATGTTACAGGAGCACTCATCCTGTGAGTAGCCTCCAAAATATGAGGGATGGTAAGGGTCTGAAATCAGCATAGTGTATTATAGGAACCATCGAAATGGCTCGTCCAGCGGTGTAGAGGTGAGTGTAGCAAACGGTGCGACTTGTGAAGTCGGGAAAAATGTTGCTGTAGCAAAAGAATCGTTATGCGGGTGCTGACCTGGAGTACCTTCCCGGGGTGTGGGTATATCCTGAAAGAAAGCGGTAGGCATGGCGGTGCAATGGACATCGGTCTTCATAGAAGCAACATCAGCGGGTGCAGGTGCAGCAGAAATGTCTCAACAAAAGGAGAATCAATAGGTGCAGGTACTGGGCCTGGTACAAGGAGTGCAATGTATGGTAGACCAAAAGAAACAAGGTCACGTTTAAGTAGGATCTGTAGGTGCAACATCAAGCTGTCTCAACAGGAAAAAGAGCTGGCTCAGGAGCAGACCCTAGGTCGTGTAAGGGTGTGGGATCTCGAGCAGGTGGTAGTGCAACAGTCATAGTGGTGTCGTCGTCCGAGTCAGTAGCAAAAAGCGGTAACCTGACCGTCTGTAAAGTCGTAAATGACGCAGACTCAAAGGAGTCTGAAATCGAGTGCATACTAGAATCAGAGGTTAGCTTGATAACATGGATCTCCAAGTGTAAAATTAGTAACAACGTTCTCATCTAACTTTCCATCATCCTGGGTGTCAACGGGAGGATCATCAACAAGCAAATTAATGTCGTCATTAAACAATTTGTCAAAGAGGTAAATCCTCGGGGGAAATAACCACGAGAGGTACGGCGTCGAGGATCGGAGCCAGGAGGTGCTCTCCACCGAAGTGTCCAAATGGTAAGGTGGTCGTGGACCGAAACAAGAATGACAGGAAGATTCTCGTCAAGGAAGCCATCAGCAAGGGTAATTCATCGCCAAAGTCTGGCAGCGCAGACGGTTGGAAGTCGTCCTCGTCCTTGGTCAGCACGTCAGGGTTACTTTCAGTGTCTGACGTAAATATCTCCGGCGCAGGTATGGTCTCATCAGGTGTGGTCCCTTCATCTGTGGCAGTGGCCATAGGGTCGTCATCATCTGACAATTCGTTCCCTGAGGAAGGTGACGTGTGTGCCGGTACATAATAGTCATAGCATGCATATAGTAATCATTAACACTTTGTGTATTGCAAATAAAGACAATTCATAATGTAATCATGTATTCCCATATTCGTCCTAGTCTTCCCAGACTATCCCACCCAGCCTCTCAGACTGAACTCCCTAGTCTTTCAGACTAACTCCCTGGTCTTTAAGACCAATTCTCCCCAGTCTCTAAGACTAAATCCCTTGTCTCTAAGACCAACTTTCCCAGCCTCTAAGACTAAATCCCTGGTCTCTAAGACCAACTAATTCTCCCCATTCTCTAAGACTAAATCCCTGGCCTCTAAGACCAACTAATTCTCCCCAATCTCTAAGACTGATCTCCCTCAGTCTCTAAGACTGAACCTCCCTCAGTCTCTAAGACTGACCTCCCTCAGCCTCTAAGACTGAACCTCCCTCAGCCTCTAAGACTGACCTCCCTCAGTCTCTAAGACTGACCCTCCTCAGTCTCTAAGACTGAATTATAAACATAAATTTTGAATTGTGTATTTGTGCCTTTTTGTTTGTAAAAAAGTTTGTTCCCTGGATCTGGACGTTGTGTGTATGCAATGAAAACATGTCGTAAAACATTTTCATGAGAGCCCTAATGATCGTAGTCTAGACTCAAGAAAGAATCCTAGTTCGCTACGATCGAAGCTCTGATACCAAGCTGTCACACCCTGACTTTTGCGGAAGCGTGATTATGGTGTGACTTTCTTGTTATCATTGCATTCAACCATATCAAACAACTATATGAAGAAAACCAAAGATTTGTCATCCATAAAATGAGTTTAAAACATAACAACACTGTCTAAAACGTAGACTTCAAATTTGAGTTTTACAAACCATATGAATTGTGTAAACGTTCGCTAAGGACTCGTCAAAAGATATTAGTTGTAATCAAAGTTTGGAAGACGTGTCTCATCCAGGAGTAAGACACACTGACCAAACCTAAAGACCATGGATGACATCTCTATGCTTAACATGACTTGAAACTCTAACGCCCGCCAGATCCATACTTAATTTCCTGAAATACATGTAGTTTGAAAAACATCAACAAAAGTTGAGCGAGTTCATGTGTGTGTGTATGAATAAGCCTTTAAAGTATGTCTGTATAAATGTATGCCCCTGGTATGTAGCAATAAGGAAAAACAGATCAGTTAATGTGTAACTAATACATTAATAAGTGACATGGCTTAGGAAGCACTCAAACCTGTATGCGTATTTCGTACCGGCCCCTCCAGCGGAACGACATAGTCACCACATGCAGCCAACTCGCCGGCCCATGGGTGGGGCTCGCAACACCCAATAGATCTATCACTCATGCCCCTCGGTCCTTATACAAGTTAATGGTCTTAAGACAATAGCCTACCCATTCACGTGATCTAGTAGTACATTCATTAGCTAATCATACCATGTATAAAACGTTTGTAATCAATATGTAACATGTATTTCACCCCCGAAGTTGTAAAACTGAAAACAGTTAAAAGAAAAGGGGGACATGAACTCACTGTTTTGCGTTCTTCGAATCTGCCTGTAACTCAAAGTGTCCTCTGGTGTACACGACTACCTACAATGTACTATGGTCTTATTAGACGAGCGGGTCGTGTCTTGACTTAGTATTAATTAGTGCCTTTGAGTTACGTTTCCAAGTGTCTTCATCATTATTCCAAGTCATATAATTAGTTGTTAAAATAATAAATATTTTAACTTAAATTTTCTTTTGGAATAATTTGTTAAACAATATTTTTGTAGTAATACTTCTCATGTATTTGTATTATCATTTCCTTCCCAAGGATGGGGGGTATCTCATACCTTGTGTATTCGTATTTTTGTATGTGTGTCTTTAGCCATGTATTGGCGTCGTATTCCGGTGTATTACTCCAATTAAAAATATACCAATATATTCCCAATATATATATTTCCAAAACAATATATTTTCAAGTCTTACTTAGAAAATATATATAACTTATTTGTCAAAAATAATGTATTCCAAGAAAATATATATTTTTCCCAAAAATCATATATTTTCTAAATATACTTAGGAAAATATGTTTTTAACTCCCCAAAAATAATATATTTTCTTTTGGCCGAAAATATGATATACTTGGTAATATGTACGAAAATCATATTTTCACTCCTTTCGTTTCCAAAATAATACTTGCCAAAAATATATTTATAAGAGTATTTTCCGGAATATTTCATAAGTTACGTTTTATCGTTCGCCTTTACAATATTAAGCGTGTAACTTATATTTCATTCCTTGTGATTTTTGGTATTATTTTGGAGTTGTAAATGTCATGGTATTTTGTTAAGTTATATTATTTTACCCTAAAATAACATAACTATTCCACAAAATAAACAGGTATCCACACAAGTGTCTTAGTATAAAATATATATTCTAAATATATATTTATCCATTTGTATTTACAAAAACCAACCTCCGATACTTGTATTTGGTTACAAAAATTATGGTGAGGTTTATATTTGAAAAGCATAGTTTAAAATACACTAGAAAACACTTGTCTAGAAAATATTTTCTAAGTGTTGGGATTTTTAGAAAATTTCGCCATAGTTTCCTTTGTAAATGGAGGTGTCCATGCTTTTTAGCATATCGTTTTCTTTTCAAAATTTCATCCAACAATCAACAACAAGTCACTAGACATCATTACACTTACCAAGTGTAAAAACAATGCACTTTACATAATAACATGAACTTGAGTTTTCGTAAAAACGCGTAGTAACTTGGTAAGGCGTTTAGTGGCCTTAGTTACCTTCCAAAATGTATTTATTTTTGTTAAAATCTCATTCTCGGGATTTCTAGATGTTTACAACTCGTGACTTATTTTACAAAAATATTTATTTACAACATTTTTTTACTAGCCTTCCTACACTTATTTTATTTCCAAAAATAGTGTAGGTTTAATAAAAATCATGATTCTTTAAACATCATCTTTTTAACTTGGTTTCTTTAGAAAATCATTTGTAAATCTCGGATCTACATGGTCACCAACTTACTTTGTTTACTTATTTTTCAAGAACCCATCTTTATTTATCAAGTTCATATTTTTATTAGAAGATGATTATTTTATGCAATACATAATCATCTCCTAATCTTGTTAAATCATGTTTATAATCATCATCTAACAAGTTCCATAGGATGATCATTCATCATATTACTAGAACTCAACAATCAATCAACAACATATTCAAAACAACCACATTATAACATTATTTCAACATGTTTCAATTTTGTGTTTCAAGATTCAAGTGTAGGTTCTTTTAGTGTTCATAAGATTTCATCATAATAAACCTTTCAACCACTATAAACATGAAGTAAACAAGGGTTTAAAGAAGTCTTACAACTAGCTTAAAGCTAGGGAAGATCAATGGAAAAAATGAGTGGATAAAAGTAAACGAGTGAGGTCCTTCAAGTTCCGCGAGTTCCACACTTCGTTAAACACCTTGCTACACCTTGAGAGCTCTTGGAATGAATGAAGGGAAATCAAAAATGGTGGTGATGCATAGGGGGTTCACGGCCGTAGCTAGTGAGGGAGAGGAGTGGGAGATGTGTGTTGAGTTGTGAAGTTGATAAGTATTTTTATAATCCTTTAATCTTTATTAACCAATGATTTTAGTGTTCCATGAAGTACACTACAAAATCTAGCAAAATCCAAGGAAAATATCATAGGAGATTTAGTGGAGATTACGACAATCTTTTGGTGGGGCCTCCCTAATGGGTCGTAAATTACATGTGGGGAGAGGGTTTAATTGCAAGTTGTGGGTAAATGGTAATTAGTAGGGTGTTAAGTGTTATGTCTAGTGTTTAGTGTGTACCATGTCTTATGTAATGTGTTTAAGTGCTCGGGAACCAATACTAGCTCAGAAAAAGTGAAACAATGCTTTTTGCCATAATTTAGTGTTCCGGGTAATGTCCGGTTGTTCGGTTTGATACCGTTCCGTTAAGGTGCTAAGTGATATCGTAAAGTGTCCTTTAGGTAACTTTTAGTGACCCCTTTTAATTCCCGACACTTAGGAAAGCATACAGGACCATTTTGCCATATTTTTGCAAGTGACTAGCATATTTAAATGCTGAATTTTGTTAGCATATGCAGAATTTTGCATTTTAAGTGGGTTTTAGGCACTTTCCGGCACCTAAACTATCAACTAGTGACGCAGTTTTATGGTCCTTACTTCCCTGCACTCCATACTAGTGTAGTATCCTGTCTCTGGCTCATACTGGCCTCAAAAACATTGTTTGTCTATGTGCTGGCATTGTCAGCATGTTTCTAAATTATCCGCTCACTGTGCTAACTGTGCTTTGTGCATCAAGTTTGTCACTGAGGTTTGTGTGCAATAAATGGAGTGACAGAATGAAATGTGATGCATATGTATGTATGATACAAAAATCATAAAGCAGTTTAATCATCAGTTGAAATTTTGCACAGTCACGAAGCACAAATCGATATTAATTAAACGTACGGATGCATGCAAATTTGACAGTTGTCACACTCTTTCTCTCAGATTGGTGAAGTGGGTGTGTCGTCTAGCTGGTTCAGAGATGAGGGGGTGAGGGTGGTTGTCTCGCCGAAACAGAAACAGGTTGAGGGGGGTGCTTGTGTGCGTTGACTGACCAGAGAGGTGTCGGCCGGAGTTTCGATCACCGGTGATCAGGTTATAGGAGAGTGAGAGACAGGGACTTGGTGTGCAGATGGACTCAAGAGATGGGTGTGCTTTGTTTAGAGGAAATGAGACTTATCTCTGTGTTTGTTTGTGTGATATCGAGAGAGAGGGAAAGATCATATGGGTTTAGAGAAGATGGATCCTCTCTGTGAGTTTGTGTGTGGTTTGTGAGGAATAGGTTAGGGTATGGTGTCACACCCCGAAATATCAGAGCATTGGTGTGACTGGACTGGTATCTTCATTGCACAACGGAAGCAAATAAGCTAAGACTTTTATAATGCGAACGCCACTAAGTACTCGCATCTCCAATGGTTCTCCTATTCCAACCGTTCCATTGTTCGAAAAGTAACCTGAGAAAGAAACATGCGAAAAATCAACATAAAGTTGAGCGAGTTCATAGTTTGTTAAATAAATCTTTTTGAATAACCGGTTTTTGGAGTATTGTTGAGAAAACGAATTTAAAATCATTTTCTTGTCAAGTTATATGGAAACTTTGTATGAAAACATGGTATGTAACTTGTAAAACGTATCTGTAACTGAGTACTATGAATGTTGGTATGTATCTTGTAAAACGTATCTGTAACTGAGTACTTTGAATGTTTGTATGTATCATGTAGAATGTATCTGTAACTGAGTACTATGAATGTTTGAATGTATCAAGTAGAATATATCTGTAACTGAATATTATGAATGTTTGAGATCGTTAGTGGTTTGCAAGGCCCCTAACATGTGTCACGACATAGGAAGCCACCAAACCTAGGCATTTTTGTCGACTTTGACTGAAACACAGAAGCACTCATTGGTAGAAGTAGGCCAAGAGTGGGGTTGCCTGAAACCCATTAGATCTAACCTTTTTGTTCCGCGGTCTAAATGTATACGTTGATTAATGGTGCTTATGGTACCCTATTCGAGACATGATCTAGAATGTTTCACTTGAATGTTTTTGTATTCCATCATACCATTTGTAAACATTGTAACAGTTGTAACATGTATTTCACCCCCGAAGTTATAAAACCAAAAACAGTTAAAGAAAAGGGGGAGCATGAACTCACTGGGTTTAGAATATGTGTGTATGCATATTTCGAAAAATACGCTTGTTTGAAAAACCGGTATAAGACATAAGCTTTTCGTAAACCATTCGTGTATGTTAAAACTTGCTTGCAACATGGTTTGGAAATATGTAATTCTCGTATGCTTTGCAAAAAGTGCATGTCTTTCCACCCTGAAAACATTTAGAAGAATGTAAAACCGTAAAAAGGTGGGGTTATGAACTCACCTGAATATTCCTGTGCAAAGCTAGCTAAATACGACTTCGTGATGTCGTTTCGAATACTTGACTTGCTAGCGTGCATTCTACAATATTCCTAACACGGAATATCTTATAAGTTTCTAAGCAAAAGCGGTAACTAAACTACGTGTTACCGAGCTCTACCGAATCGTTAACTGAACGATTCGACGATAAGTTGTTAACTTAATAAAAATGATTAAGTTACGCTTGTATAAGTTTCGTATACTATATGTCGAATGTATATGCCGTTTAGGCGTTTAAATATAAAAAGTTATATCTATTTTGCGAAAGTATCATCAAGTTGTTTGAAGTTTGAAATAAATATAAAACTATATTTATTTTTATAAGAACGAAGTCGTGTCGTGTGATATTTGAAATAAATATATAAACTATATTTATTTTATAAGACGAAATCGTGTTGTTCGATACTTGAAATGAATAGATATATATCTATATTTATTGTATAAAACGAAACCACATCGTTTGATATTTGAAATAAATATATAAATCATATTTATTTTAGAAAAGAATTCATAGTGTTTGATACTCGAAAGAATTGTCGAGAATATTATATCACCTTTTATTTTATAAAAGATTTGCCAAAAATATAATATCCGAATCGTTGTTTTCGTGATGTTGCAAGTTTTTGTCGTACATAATGTCTTGTTTTACGAAGGTTGTTTGAATTCGTTAGTTGTCGTTTTACAATAAAACGCGTTTTGTTTTTAGTTTTTCTCGAAAAACGGGCATAGTTTCCTCTGTTTTTGGACGGCCCCGACAACACAAGTTGTCATTATTTTAACAAAATTCAATCAAGATTCAATAATCAATATAATTAATTTTGTTAAATATATCAAATGTAACTATAATCCATCGGTTCGAGCTCGTCATCACGTAATAAACATAGGGAATAATTAACGTACATATTATTCATTCTAAATCCTTTGCCGAATCTTCGTGTCTGAACGTTGACTGAGTTGACCGGGTCTGAGTTGACCGAGTCAACCGGGTTAACGGAGTTAACCGAGTCAACTGGGTTAGCCGTGTTTGACCCGAGTTGACCCGAGCCGTATACGAAAAATCTGAACCCGAACCAAAATCTGTTGACCGCGGTTGCCCAAACTTGAACCGAGTTGTTGACTTTGACTGAATCTGACCCGAAGTGCGGCTGACCCGAAGAGCCCGAACTGACCCGAGACTCGAACCAAAACGAACCCTGTAAATCTAAAACTCGAACTAAATCACCATGCTTGAAACCTAAATCGACTCACATACCTGTTGGACCCGAGATTGAACAGAAAGGCAGCAAAATAACCACCACAGCCGCCGACACCGCCGGCCGCCGCCGCGTGTGGTGGTCGGCACCTCCATTCTTGCTCCGGTCACTCTCTCTCTCTCTCGTCTCAGTCTCTTGTTCGTCTCAGCTCTCTTCTCCTCGTTCTGTCTTTAACATAACAGCAACCAAGTGTGTGTCGAACCCACACCACCGTCACCGCAACGGCGGTTGTTCATCGTCGCTCACCACCGCCATCAGTTCTCTCTCTCTTCTGTCTCTCTCTCTCCTCGGCGCCGCCCTCCTTCTCTTTCTGTTCCGTCGCCGTACCACCACCGGACGTGGTGGTGGTCCGTTCTATCCACCAAAGCAGGGGGGTTGGCTGAGTGGGTGTTTGGTTTGGGTTTCTTTCACAAGAAGAGAAGGAATGAAGTCTGCTGTTGCTTAATATGTAATCGAGAGAGAGTGGAAGGCAGGCAAGGTTTTTGATTTGGAGAAGATGATCTCCTGTGTTTTGTTTTGTGTTTTGAGAGAGGGAATGAGATGCTCAAATTTTGTTGTGGGTGAGTGTAACACCTCGAAAATTTGTGTCCAATAATGTGTTAACACGTGTCATGAGTTTACACGTGGCATTAAATATTAAATAAAGGACTAAAGTTGACAAACCTTGAAAGTATGTAAATTCGAGGGTTATAAATGTCAACGAAGGGTAAATATACTGTATAGTAACCCTAAATGATGCTAGTACCTTAAAACGAATAAATCATGGATCGTACGGAGCGAGACGCGGAAGAAAGTGAGATATTGCAAGCTACAGGGGTTAATTGTGTCAACATGTTTAATTTATACCTCTGAGTGACCCTTTGAGGAACCCGAGGCTTTGTAACAGTAAAATACGCTCACTAGAATATACTATGTAAATTTCGCGAAGTTCCGTTTTAAAACGAGAAAGTTATGATCAAATTCGTATGAGAGGGGTTAAAAGCGTCAACAATAAAAGTTAAGGCTTTTCGGATAGTAATTAAACTAACCAGGGACTTAACAATACGGGTAAAAGTCATGAGGCCCTTAATGGTAAATAATCGAGGGCCAAATCGCAAAGTTACCCCTTCAAAACCGAAAGGTCAAGTTAATCATTACAAAAGATTTGAAAATCTTGAAATTCAGGCCTCAGGCGGCCCACCTGAGTGAAACAAGCAAGTTAATGCAGGCCGCGAGCCACCTGTGGATACGTTTCCTGACATGAAGATTCAGGCGGCCCGCGTGCATGTAGCCTGAATCTAATGCGGGCCGCGTACGAGTCCCAGATGCAGAATTCTTGGACAGACTTGCTGTTTGAGGTTGTGAACGATCATTTGAGCAATTAATGAAGCATGGGCGCCCTCTACATGACCCCTAGCACCCAGGGCCACCTGCTGAACATCCATGATCCCTTGTAGGTTGATGTGTAATGATCCTAAGCCCAAAATTTCACTATAAAAGGCACCACATTGCACATAAGTGAAACACACCTCAAAACCTTCTCTCTTGATCATCTCTGGAGCTTCCAAGCATTCTTCTATCATCCTTAGTCGTGCACCAAGCTTCTGTAAGTTGCCTAACCCTTTGTGGTTTCGTTTTTCCATAGTTTTAGCCTAAAAGTCAATCTATTGTAATTAACGATTGACTTTGCGATAAATCACAAATGGTCCAGTGGTTTGTCGAATCAAAGATAGTTATATGTTGGTAATCATGTGGGCTTTAAACCTCTAAAAGGGCTCCCTCTGATTCCCACTCTAACTAGTCCAAATGTCGAGTCAAACGTGCTTAGAAAAAGTCAACAGAAATGCTATTTTGCGATTTCTTGCAAAATCGGTAATGTAGATGATATGTAACCTGTTTAAACACTCATAGAACATGATAATAAGTATATTAACTAGTCTAAGCTTGTTTGATCCGACCATTTACTGTTTTGACCCGGTTCGGAGCCGAAAGTCGCAAAAGCTTTGACTTTTGCTTTGACTTCAGTTCTGACCCGTTAAAGTTTGATTTAGATATGCCTTAGGACTCTCTTAGGACCAGGTTACATGATGGTATAACCCTCTATGACCGGTTCGTTGTTTGTCCGAGTCTTTTACACATTTCCGTTAAATGCTTAAAAGTTGACCGTAACGCCCTTTTTGATTTAAAACGAGAATTTCGGACATGTGAAAGAACCATAACCTTAGTTACTGAATTCTAAGCATGTCCCTAAAATTTCACGTCAATCCGAGGTCCAGAATAGGAGTTATGCTAAATAGTGCAAATTACGGAAACTTTAGTAATATAATAGCGCAATTAGCATAACGCCTATCTAAACCCGGATTTTGACACCAAACCTTATACTCACTGATGTAAAATAATATTTTGGGATTTTTAAAGATTTTTAATTATTTTTAACCTGCTCATAACCTGCGGTTATGGCAACGGTTCGGTAAATACCGAATATACCCTTTTTGGCCATAACTTGAGTTCTACAAGGTCTTTTGACCCGATTCCAGTTGCTACTGATTTTAAATAATAAATAAAGTATTTTAGACTTTATAAACTGTTCGGGAAACTCAGATTTCCTGTAGAACTCAGAAACCTCTTTTATAATCTCTAAAAAGACCGAAATACCCCTACGGGGCATAATATGAACTTAAAGTCGTTACGGGCATTATGGAAGGTATCCTACTGATACCACAACCTCTTTAAAGCATGTTGACTTAGGAAAACAGTGTAGGACTCTTACGGTTACCCGTTGCGCCTTTTGCGCGCACGGTTCGGCTTATGTAACTAGTTTACATAAATTAGCCGAAACGGGTCAAACCATATTGTTTTGACCCCAAAAATCCAGAGTATGATTATTATACCCATATAAAACAATTCTTCAAACTTGTTGGGCCAAAATCACACTCCATTCACGATTTTCGCCTTTCACGCGATTTAACCGTAAATATCCTTCGAAACTGACCGGTCTAAGCTACGGCTAAATTAAAAGACCCGTTAGGATTCTAGTAGGTTAATTTAAACCTTCGTTCCAGATTAAGGGGACCAGTAAAAGCTATCTGCAATTTATTTCAATTTAGGAATTACACTTGCAAAGGTAAATACTTTTAACTTATTTTCCGTTATACGGGCTTGGGTTACGGTATTTAAAATACCGCTTGGTCGGGCAATTGACCCCAACTCATTAGTAGTTGGGTATTATCAATGTGACCCGTTTAAAAATTTGTTTTGTTTGGCTTAACGCCTTTGGGGGCTTAATGACCATGTCCCGGATATCCTTGGCAGCATTTTACGAAATGGCCACGACCTTGACATCCGGGTGTAGGCGTACACCCGGCATTATGTCCATGACTATAAAGGTATAGCCGTTGGTTTTCCCGCCACGGTTTTATACTATGTGGTGTGTCTATTAAACTTTAACCCGGCACGACCCGGGCGACCAAACGCATAGTAAACATGTAATTCTTTACAAGATTTAATTATAAATTTTCCCAAGTTATAAAGAGTTTGTGCCTTGTGCATTTAAACCAATTTTATTAAACATTTTACAAAAGTGTCAGTTGAATGTATTTACCAGTGTAAACTGACGTATTTTCCCAAAAAGACTAAATGCAGGTACTATGCGTAATTGGCTGGGATTTCTCCTTAGCATCATTAGAAGTCTCGCAAGCTTAAGATGCCTGAAGTCTGTTGAACAATATTTTTATTATTATTATTGATCCCCTGTGGATTTTATTTCAACAATGGTGATACTTTAATATTACATTTAACGTTGAAATATATTTATCTTTATGCTTCCGCTGTGCATTCATATATTGTGTGGTTTGACTATATTGTTGCCAACTACGTCACGGTAATCCCCCACCGGGCCCACCGGTGAGACACGTGGAAATCGGGGTGTGACAGGTTGGTATCAGAGCCAACATTGAATTAAACACTATCCTTATGTGTTTAATCTCAATGACACAATTGCACATACTTGAGTCTAGACAAGAACATAGGACAAATTCGAATTGTTATTCCAGTTTGTCTTTTTATTGTTTATTGTTACTTAAAGTTTTGAAAGCAGGAAATATGCCACCTGCAATCAGACGAGGAAGAGGAGGAAGAGGCAAAGGAACGATCATTACTCACAATGATCACGAGGCTGGACCTTCGAATATGCGAGCTCCTTCAAGTACAAGAAGTGAGGAACCACAAAGACGAAGAAGAAACCTCTTTGAACCTACGAGACATTCTACCTCGCATAGCTCAACACCCTCATACCGTCATTCGTTTGGACCAGATTCGGAAAATAATCCCAACAACCCTCAACCATCCTTTATACCTCTCCAGCGATCTGCTTCGCACCGCTCTTATGGCGATCCTTCACCTTTCTTCATAGGACAGTTTAACCCGGCGGATTATGTCCAGGAGCCAATAGGGTATAACCCTTTAGGACCAGAGGATCACTTTTTTGAAGATAATGCAGTGGATATGGACGAGGATACAGACCCCGTCGAGCCTGCAAGGGGTACTCCCAATCATCCAATCGAGATCTCGGATGGGTCATCCTTCCATGGAACGCCCTATCAAGGTCCCGACAGCTACCAGGCGAGGTTTGACCAATGTAATTGGTACTTTACACCATCTCAACACTTCTCGCCTCACGACCAACAGCAGCAAGAGGATCCTTCTGAGGATTCGCGGTTTGTGGCAGTTACGCCACCACCACCGCCACCGGTTCAACCAGTAATTCCAAATCCGCCAAGGCGAAGAAGATCAGGCGCACGGATGTCCACCCGAGGAGGGGAATTCCATTTCAGCACCCCTCGCCACTCGAGTGCTAGTCACTTTCCGTCAGTGCCTGAAGAAGAACCACAATTAGGGGAACCTTCTGGTCAACCTGCAGAGGTGAATTCTGCACCAGTTGCACCACCTCCGCCACCATTCGGATATGACAATCCGATACCAGCGTACGGCGCTTCCACGGCGTACAATCCGTTTGAGCAGCCGACTCACACGCACTACAACTATAACTATGATGCCGATCCATATGTGGTAGCGGCTAATTATAATGCTCTTCATGGAACCTCTTGGAGACCAGATTACTCAGCTCATGGGTATCCAATACCTCCTAGGCCTCCGGTTCAACAACCATCGCAGCAGCCACGTTTTTCTCCACCGGAGCAAGAAGAAATACTCCACCGTTTAAATCGTGTGGAACGAGACTTCGAACAAGAACGAAACAGTAATCGTGGATTTCTCAAGGGACTAGCGAACCTGCTAAAAGGGAGGAAGAAACGAGATCATTAGTCTCCTTATGTATTGTTGTATTACTATTACAATTTAGTCCCTGCGTGGACATTTATCGTATTTCAGTCCCTACGTGGACTTATCTTTTAGTCCCTGTGCGGACATCTATCTTGTATTGGTCCCTGCGTGGACTTGTTTTTCTATAAACCTCTGCGTAAGTAGTTATTTATTTAAAAGTCCCGCTTAGGGCAGCGTGTAATCGTATTTGAAGTTTATGGAATGTTATGTTATAAATTTCATTTTTTGTTATTATTATGTCTGAAATAAATCAAAAATCATTCCTTTTAAATTTAAGTCTGCCTAAATAAAGGATCTTAAGAGTGAAACCTAGCCAGGTGTCTTTATAAGATCCGGCCAAGATGGTAAGACCTGATTAAAAGATTCAGATTTCCTGTTAACCTCTGTGATCATGTTAATGTTCATGGCAGATGTGATTCGTTAAAATCGCACGTGTCATTCTTGAATAAGAATCCTTCTCAGGATTCCAAAGCCCAAATTAATGATTTATAAATCATGGGTTAAATCATCAATAAGGATGATCATTTATTAAACATCCATTAGCAATGTAGTGCCTGCGGGCCAAACTTATTAAACATCCATTAGTGATGTAGTGCCTACGGGCCAAATTATAAAACATCCATTAGTGATGTCATGCCTACGGGCCATAATTATTGTCATATAAGACAAAAGACAGTGGTGGTCTATGACTCCCTGTCGGAAAAAGGTAAAAGGACTATGGTTCAAACCTTCATGCCTTGATTCTCTGTAATCCCGGCTAATATTATAAAAACGTCCTCGTGACTAGGCTTTTATGCCAATAACAATATTATTTGTAATTAGGATAAGTATGTTCAAATCCTAAATAAAAGTGAGTAACAAATTAACCAGATATGGTCTCTGTTACCATGGTTAATGAATTGCCATAAAAGACAATTCCATAATAAACTCCTAAATAAAATTTTTCGTTATCTTCTGTAACAGATTCAAGTTACCATGGCTGATCCTAGTGGGGAGAATAGTCACTCGAAATACGAGGAGTATACTGAATCCCGGAGTTGACGGGCGCAGAGTTGAAAGCTCTTGTCGACAATGCTGTTAAGGCAGCCCTGGATCGACAATACGAGGAGTATACTGAATCCCGGAGCAGAACCATATCCAAACCACACTCAAAGCCGAAAACCCACTCAAAATCTCACAGCAAACCACCGTCCAAGCCTAAAAAGGACGATGATAATCACTCGTCCAATGAAAACAGCGTCCGTCAAGAGAGAGTGTATACTAATGCGTCTCGCATCAGGGGCTGTACCTACAAGTATTTTGTATCTTGTAAACCCCGAGATTTCACCGAGGAGAAGGGCGCGGTTGATTGTATGACGTGGCTAGATGAGATGCACACCGTGGTGGACATCAGTGGATGCGCAGAGAAAGATGTGGTAAAGTTTGTTTCACAATCATTCAAGGGCGAGGCTGTAACATCCGTAAAAAACGGATATCCAAATCCGACCCGTTTTGAAATTTTTTATCCTAATCCTTGAAACTTGGGAAATAGCTTCGCGAAATAAATAATCATTGAAAGTTTTTTTTATCGTTAATGAAAATGGTTATTTATTTATTTATTGTTTAAGAAATTAAATTTTACAATTTAAAAGTTTTATTCTTTATATTTTTATAAAAATAATCTTCTTAGTTTGTTAAGTTTCAAAGCTGGTTGTGATAGTAAATAACGAAGTTAGTAAACTAAGTTATTATAGCTAACTAAATTAAAAAGTCTATTTTTTTCTTCCAAAGATAAAGTACAGGGACTGAAACTGCATTTCTGCCAAACCTTTAGTGCAGGGGTCAGTTCTGCACATTATATAAGGCAAGGGGTCCCTTGTGTAAAAGTGTTAGGCTGTTAAACAGAAAGAAACAACAAAACTGGTCACCGCGGGTTTCGAACCCGGGTCAACCGCCTCACATAACACGCAAACAACCACTCGGCCATGTCTTCATATCGTTCAAACTATCAAGTCTTTGATATTTTAACCCGCTGATTTCGGAATTTACTTTTTAACTTTTGCCGCCCAAAACGAAATCAGCAACCTTCCTTTTCCTTTCTTTTCTGATTTCGCGCTGATTATTCGGGACTCGATATCATATCCGTTTTTAAGCTAAGCCATGAACCTAGACACATATTAACATACGTACAATCCATCAATCAACTAATTTCCAAATTTACGAGATTTGTAAAAGGCTATATAAACGACATCCCCACATAACCCATGGACACCCAAACTTTTCTTTATCTCCCTCACTCCCTCTTGTACATCGGAATGCCACCGGAGTGACCCGCAACTCGCCGGAATAACCCAGGAATCTCCGGAGTGAACTGAGTTCACCGGAGACGTTCCGGAAACACGACGGAAACCGCACCCTTTCTGTTTGGTTCGGTCGTATAAGCCCTCAAATAGACGAAGTTCGCCGGAGATCGGAATCACGTCGACGGTCGTGTCGCCTTTGTTTCGGTATATCTATTTTATTTGTTGTTCCCATTGTTTTCGTTTAACCTGCTTTTCTATTCATGAAATAAATAAAGATTCAAAACCCAATTAATCACACATGAAAGTTGCTAACAGTGTAGTTTTATGTGTTCTAAATTGAAGATGTTGGATGATAAAACACAGTGAGTTTTGTCCTTTTTTCATCATTCATGGTTTTAAAAGGAAGATGACCGATGTCCTCTGTCCAGCAATAAAAATAACAGTAGGGTGGTTTAGTTTTCGGTTGTTTTTTTTATAAAGATGGTTTTCACCGAAGGAATATGGTAGAACAGTAGTGCATTAAACTAGAGGATACGGTCTTGTTCTTATTTGACTAATAAGATGCACTTTGCACCATTTTAAATCAACATGACTTTATACTCTTTTTCTTCCTAATATTTCTTTTCTTTTTATTCCAAAATAATTAACGAAAAGGATTTTAGAAATCCAAATAATCCAATTAATTGGATTATTACAAGAATTTAGTCCATTTTAACAAGAGATTTCTTTTGGGATTATTAATAAAATAAATTATATATCCAATTAATCTACTTGTAAACCTTAATATTCGGAACCTTATTTAACGAGATCGTTATGGTATCTAGGATAATAATATCTCGTTTGTTCTCTTGGAATTCTCAATCTTACTCGTGCGTCATTTACAAGAAATCGCAACGCAATCACGGTGAGTATACTTGATCCCATTTTTGTTTTAAACACATTTGGGTGCAACATGTATTACATATTCAAATTACACAACACTTGAGTCTTGTTTTTATCACACTCTATCCACATTTAAACATGAAACGATTTGATGCTTGTAACCCCACATTCAATGCAACTTCAACACTCTTTGAGTGCAACTTCATTATATGCAACTTTATTTGAATGCAACTTCAACACTCTTTGAGTGCAACTTCATTATATGCAACTTTATTTGAATGCAACTTCAACACTCTTTGAGTGCAACTTCATTTGGATGCAATTTTATTTGAATGCAACTTCAACACTCTTTGAGTGCAACTTCATTTGGATGCAACTTTATTTGAATGCAACTTCAACACTCTTTGAGTGCAACTTCATTTGGATGCAACTTTATTTGAATGCAACTTCAACACTCTTTGAGTGCAACTTCATTACATGCAACTTGAACAATATTTGAAAGCAACTTGAACAATGTTGAAAAGTGGTAGCTAGTGTCATCGTCTTTATGTTGGATATTGAGCAACTTCAAAACTTGTTTTATTCTACTATGCTATGTATCAAACTTGTATACTCGCCAACATATTTTTGTTGATGTTATTTTAATACATGTTGCAGGTTGATAGACAAGATGATGAAGAAACAAGTTAGGGTGAATTAGAAACTCACCTAGAAAATAAACTATGTTTGAAATTTGATTTACGTTTTGATCATGTTGAACAATGTATGACATTTTGGTCATTTATGAAATTCGGTTTAATCAATATTGTCACAAATAGTGTTATGTTGTTTTGAGCAATTTGTTCGTCTCATCCCGATGTTTCCGCCATCGGTTGGGGTGTGACAGATTGGTATCAGAGCCATAACTATAGGGAATTAGGTAGGATTGCCTTACTTTTGCCTAGCCTATAATAGGAGTACTCTGATATCAGATTGGTATCAGAGCCATAACTATAGGGAATTAGGAATGTCTTGCCTAGTCTATAGTTTAGGAGCTTATTCACTATGTGTTGCTTAAAACAACTTCCTTTCTATCCTCTTTGCTTCCCCTACTTTCTTGGACTCTTAATATACATGCCTTTCCTAAGACTAACACAATACACTTGGAGGCTTTGAAGACACTCATGTAACACAATCGAAACGATTCATCAAAATAGGGGTGATTCCCACATTTGGTGATGACTTTCACTCAGCTATACTTTGATTTTTGCACGAAATCTACACTCAAGTTAGGAGTGATGTCCAAATCTTGGAGGGAATTTCCATTTCATACTCTAGTGGACCCTTATCTTTTGATAAGTACCAACCACGTTAGGGTACGATGTTATCAAGTTAAAGGTGAAACTCGCATCTTGTTTAACTAGTCCCATTCCTCGATTTTCATTCTCGCCAAAGTTTCGATTTTCCCAATCGATTAAGGACGTGTAGTAACTGGAAGGACAAATATCGTTAGTCGCTTCTCGATGAGAGTATTTGTCTATTAGGCCAAAGCACGCTTCCTTAATTCGAAAAGGACTTCGATTTACTTTGGAATAGTCTTATGTTACGTTCCGTGACAATCCATGTTTTATGTTAAATCTCTTTTATGCTATCTCAATTTTCATGTGTTTTACATTTGTACGATACATCATGCATGCTAGTATGTTATACTGGATTCGTGATTACTTGGTTATTCTTATGTGATGAACTTGTCTTTTAACCCACACCTTAACATGTATAGCACTATGCGTAGTGCTATAGGAGTAGCGCCCACCCGTATTCTAGTGGTCATGTTAAGTCTTTCAATTGCGGTACACGATGGGTTGACATGTTTATTCACATGCCAGTGATACGTTAATCTTGTTAACTAAGTATGTCATGTGAATTGTTCTAAATTTCATGCTAATACTCACACTCTCAAGCTTATATCATCAAGATAGGAGTGATTTCCTTACCTTGACGATTAGTTTCGCTCAATTTTCAACTTCACCAATGAGCTAGGGGTGATTTCCTTACCTCAGAGGTAGTTGCCAACTCTTTTTCGTTCTCATTGAAACTTTATATTTGAACGTTAATTTCAAGTTTGGAGACACGAATCGCACTATTTTGGCAATCTAAAACAAGTGATAATAATCTCTTGCGAACGAACTAAATTTACGATGCTTTCATTATTGTTGTTGCACTACGTGAATATTTTATATGCTATGTGAAACTAATTGTACATCTTATATGCTATATGAAACTATATGCTATGTGACGCATTCATGAAAACAATTTTCTTAAACAAACCATTATCTATTCTTTATTTTGAATATTTAGAAGTCTTTCTCTTAGATTTCGAGGACGAAATCCCCTAAAGTAGGGGAGACTGTAACATCCGTAAAAAACGGATATCCAAATCCGACCCGTTTTGAAATTTTTTATCCTAATCCTTGAAACTTGGGAAATAGCTTCGCGAAATAAATAATCATTGAAAGTTTTTTTTATCGTTAATGAAAATGGTTATTTATTTATTTATTGTTTAAGAAATTAAATTTTACAATTTAAAAGTTTTATTCTTTATATTTTTATAAAAATAATCTTCTTAGTTTGTTAAGTTTCAAAGCTGGTTGTGATAATAAATAACGAAGTTAGTAAACTAAGTTATTATAGCTAACTAAATTAAAAAGTCTATTTTTTTCTTCCAAAGATAAAGTACAGGGACTGAAACTGCATTTCTGCCAAACCTTTAGTGCAGGGGTCAGTTCTGCACATTATATAAGGCAAGGGGTCCCTTGTGTAAAAGTGTTAGGCTGTTAAACAAAAAGAAACAACAAAACTGGTCACCGCGGGTTTCGAACCCGGGTCAACCGCCTCACAGAACACGCAAACAACCACTCGGCCATGTCTTTATATCGTTCAAACTATCAAGTCTTTGATATTTTAACCCGCTGATTTCGGAATTTGCTTTTTAACTTTTGCCGCCCAAAACGAAATCAGCAACCTTCCTTTTCCTTTCTTTTCTGATTTCGCGCTGATTATTCGGGACTCGATATCATATCCGTTTTTAAGCTAAGCCATGAACCTAGACACATATTAACATACGTACAATCCATCAATCAACTAATTTCCAAATTTACGAGATTTGTAAAAGGCTATATAAACGACATCCCCACATAACCCATGGACACCCAAACTTTTCTTTATCTCCCTCACTCCCTCTTGTACATCGGAATGCCACCGGAGTGACCCGCAACTCGCCGGAATAACCCAGGAATCTCCGGAGTGAACTGAGTTCACCGGAGACGTTCCGGAAACACGACGGAAACCGCACCCTTTCTGTTTGGTTCGGTCGTATAAGCCCTCAAATAGACGAAGTTCGCCGGAGATCGGAATCACGTCGACGGTCGTGTCGCCTTTGTTTCGGTATATCTATTTTATTTGTTGTTCCCATTGTTTTCGTTTAACCTGCTTTTCTATTCATGAAATAAATAAAGATTCAAAACCCAATTAATCACACATGAAAGTTGCTAACAGTGTAGTTTTATGTGTTCTAAATTGAAGATGTTGGATGATAAAACACAGTGAGTTTTGTCCTTTTTTCATCATTCATGGTTTTAAAAGGAAGATGACCGATGTCCTCTGTCCAGCAATAAAAATAACAGTAGGGTGGTTTAGTTTTCGGTTGTTTTTTTTATAAAGATGGTTTTCACCGAAGGAATATGGTAGAACAGTAGTGCATTAAACTAGAGGATACGGTCTTGTTCTTATTTGACTAATAAGATGCACTTTGCACCATTTTAAATCAACATGACTTTATACTCTTTTTCTTCCTAATATTTCTTTTCTTTTTATTCCAAAATAATTAACGAAAAGGATTTTAGAAATCCAAATAATCCAATTAATTGGATTATTACAAGAATTTAGTCCATTTTAACAAGAGATTTCTTTTGGGATTATTAATAAAATAAATTATATATCCAATTAATCTACTTGTAAACCTTAATATTCGGAACCTTATTTAACGAGATCGTTATGGTATCTAGGATAATAATATCTCGTTTGTTCTCTTGGAATTCTCAATCTTACTCGTGCGTCATTTACAAGAAATCGCAACGCAATCACGGTGAGTATACTTGATCCCATTTTTGTTTTAAACACATTTGGGTGCAACATGTATTACATATTCAAATTACACAACACTTGAGTCTTGTTTTTATCACACTCTATCCACATTTAAACATGAAACGATTTGATGCTTGTAACCCCACATTCAATGCAACTTCAACACTCTTTGAGTGCAACTTCATTATATGCAACTTTATTTGAATGCAACTTCAACACTCTTTGAGTGCAACTTCATTATATGCAACTTTATTTGAATGCAACTTCAACACTCTTTGAGTGCAACTTCATTATATGCAACTTTATTTGAATGCAACTTCAACACTCTTTGAGTGCAACTTCATTTGGATGCAATTTTATTTGAATGCAACTTCAACACTCTTTGAGTGCAACTTCATTTGGATGCAACTTTATTTGAATGCAACTTCAACACTCTTTGAGTGCAACTTCATTTGGATGCAACTTTATTTGAATGCAACTTCAACACTCTTTGAGTGCAACTTCATTACATGCAACTTGAACAATATTTGAAAGCAACTTGAACAATGTTGAAAAGTGGTAGCTAGTGTCATCGTCTTTATGTTGGATATTGAGCAACTTCAAAACTTGTTTTATTCTACTATGCTATGTATCAAACTTGTATACTCGCCAACATATTTTTGTTGATGTTATTTTAATACATGTTGCAGGTTGATAGACAAGATGATGAAGAAACAAGTTAGGGTGGATTAGAAACTCACCTAGAAAATAAACTATGTTTGAAATTTGATTTACGTTTTGATCATGTTGAACAATGTATGACATTTTGGTCATTTATGAAATTCGGTTTAATCAATATTGTCACAAATAGTGTTATGTTGTTTTGAGCAATTTGTTCGTCTCATCCCGATGTTTCCGCCATCGGTTGGGGTATGATAGAGGCCCTGGCTTGTTGGAGGTCGTTGGTTCAGGCCTCGGGAAAGGCTGTTCTATACAGCATGACATGGGAGGAATTCATTTCTCTCATTAAGGAGAATTACTGCCCTCAACATGAGGTTGAAAAGATAGAGACTAACTTCCTGTCATTGGTGATGACGAACCTTGACAGTCAAGCTTACCTCACGAGCTTCAACACGATGTCCCAGTTGGTTCCGTATCTGGTAACCCCGGAACCAAAGAGAATAGCTCGTTTTATCGGTGGGTTAGCCTCCGAAATAAAGGCAAGCGTGAAGGCCTCTCGGCCAGCGACCTTTAGATCTGTAGCTGACATTTCTTTGTCCCTCACTCTGGATGCGGTCCGACAAAGATCGCTGAGGACCAAAGAAGCTGAGAAGAGAAAGCGTGAAGATGATACTTCACGGAGGTCAGGCAAGAAGCACCGTGGGAACGGTGACAACAAGAGAGGGTCTGAGTCAAGGAAGGATGGGCAACAGTCTGGTGAGAAGCCCAAGTGCAAGAATTGCAATAGACACCACTTTGGGAAGTGCAGACTCGAATCAAACTCGCAGACTCAATCGAAGTCATCTGCTTGCGGGTTATGCAAGTCCAAGGACCACAAGACCGTGGATTGCAAAAAGATAAAAGATGCAACTTGCTATAACTGCAACGAGAAGGGGCACATTAAAACCAACTGTCCTAAATATGCCAAGAAGCCTGAAGAGGCCAAGAAGACCAATGCAAGAGTCTTCAGGATGGAGGCAAAAGATATCTTTTTGCAAATGATATCTTTGCCAGAGTACTTTTCTCGTAAATGATATCTTTGCCAGAGTACTTTTTGATTCGGGCGCTGATAAGTCTTTCGTAGATCATAAATTTTGCAAATTGCTGAATATGCCTGTCAAAACCTTAAATGTGAATTACGAGGTAGAGCTAGCAGATGGCACCATAGAAACCGTCTCCACTGTGTTAGATGGATGTGTGATATCCATTAAGAACCACCCTTTTCCTTTATCTCTACTTCGCTTTAAGTTGGCCGGTTTTGACCTGGTATTGGGTATGGACTGGTTATCTCACAACCAGGCCCAAATCGTCTGCAACAGAAAGCAGGTGGTGATAAAGACTCCGTCCGGTGAATCGCTTACCATTCGAGGAGATACCCAGTACGGATTGCCTGAGCAAGTGACTATGCTCAAGGCTTCAAAATGTCTAAAGAAGGGTTGTGTCATCTACATGGCACAGGTGATTATTGAAGAGCCTAAACCGAAGATAGAAGACATTCCCGTCATTTCGGAATATCCAGAAGTTTTCCCCGAGGATCTACCTGGTCTGCCACCGGATAGGCAAGTGGAATTCAGGATTGATATCATCCCTGGAGCAGCACCTATTGCTAGAGCACCTTAAAGGCTAGCACCAACCGAAATGAAAGAGTTGAGGACCCAGCTGGATGAACTGCTAGCTAAAGGTTTCATCAAACCTAGTTCGTCTCCCTGGGGAGCATCTGTTCTGTTTGTAAAGAAGAAGGACGGATCGATGCGTCTGTGCATCGATTATCGCGAGCTTAATAAGGTCACGATAAAGAATAGATATCCCTTGCCGAGGATCGACGATTTGTTCGATCAGTTACAAGGGGCAAGTTATTTCTCAAAGATTGACTTGAGGTCAGGCTATCATCAACTGAAAGTCAGAGATGAAGACGTACATAAAACCGCATTTAGGACTCGTTACGGTCACTATGAGTTCCTAGTGATGCCTTTTGGGCTCACTAATGCACCGGTTGCGTTCATGGATCTCATGAATCGCGTCTGCAAGCCGTACTTGGACAAATTCGTCATCGTTTTCATCGACGACATTCTTATCTACTCTAAGAACAAAGCTGACCATGTGAAACACCTTCGTTGTATTCTCAAACTCCTGCATCATGAGAAACTTTATGCCAAATTCTCTAAGTGCGAATTCTGGCTTCGAGAAGTCCAATTTCTTAGACATGTTGTCAGCTAGCGTGGTATCCAGGTGGATCCCGCTAAAGTAGAAGCCGTAATGAATTGGCAAGAGCCAAAGACGCCTACAGAGATTCGTAGTTTCCTGGGGTTAGCAGGATACTACAGGCGATTCATTGAAAACTTTTCAAGGATTGCTGCGCCCTTAACTTCCCTAATCAAGAAGAAAGTAAAGTTCGTTTGGGGCCCTAAGCAGCAAGAGTCCTTTGATATTCTAAAACAAAAGCTGAGCAACGCTCCTGTACTGACATTGCCTGAAGGTATCGAGGAGTTCGTAATTTACTGCGACGCATCACACACTGGCATGGGATGTGTGCTCATGCAGAAAGGCAAAGTTATTGCCTATGCTTCGAGACAGTTAAAGGTGCACGAAAAGAATTACACCACCCATGACTTGGAGCTGGGTGCCGTTGTGTTCGCACTAAAACTGTGGAGACATTACCTGTATGGTATCAAGTTTGTGATCTATTCGGATCATAAGAGCCTTCAACATTTGTTTAATCAGAAGGAGTTAAACATGAGGCAACGCCGTTGGATGGAGACTTTAAATGATTATGATTGTGAAATCAGATATCATCCCGGCAAGGCGAATGTAGTCGCTGATGCCTTAAGCCGAAAGGAAAGGGTGAAACCCATCCGAATCAATGCCAAGAGCATTGAAGTGAAGAACAATTTGATTGAAAGGTTGTTAGCTGCACAGAGAGAAGCTGTGTTGGAAGCTAACTATCCTAAAGAGAAGCTAGGAGTAACTGAGGAGCAGTTAACTCTTAGCAAGGACGGAATTTTACGATTAAATGGACGAATATGGGTTCCAATTTATGGAGGACTACGAGATGTTATCCTCCATGAAGCCCATAGTTCCAAATATTCTGTTCACCCGGGAGCTGATAAGATGTATCAGGATTTAAAGGCAAATTACTGGTGGATAGGCTTGAAAAAGTCTGTAGCCGCTTATGTAGCCAAATGCTTGACTTGTGCGCAAGTCAAGGCTGAGCATCAAAAGCCACCAGGCTTGCTACAACAGCCCGAACTTCCCGAATGGAAGTGGGAATGTGTAACTATGGATTTTATTACCAAGTTACCCAAGACAAGGAAAGGAAATGACACAATATGGGTTATAGTCGATAGACTGACTAAGTCAGCTCATTTCTTACCCATCAAGGAGACTTATAGCTCCGACATGTTAGCCCAGTTATACGTTGATAAGATTGTAGCCTTACATGGCATACCTGTGTCTATTATCTCCGACAGAGATACTAGATACACGTCTCATTTCTGGAAAAGCTTCCAGCAATCTTTGGGCACACGTTTGAATTTTAGTACGGCTTACCATCCTCAGACAGACGGTCAGAGTGAGCGTACTATTCAAACGTTGGAAGACATGCTGCGTGCATGTGCTATCGATTTAGGTGGTAGTTGGGATAAGAACCTACCACTAATCGAATTCTCCTACAACAATAGCTACCATACCAGCATTAAGGCTGCGCCTTTCGAGGCATTATACGGTAGAAAGTGTAGATCGCCTGTTTGTTGGGCGGAAGTTGGAGATGTCCAATTATCAGGACCAGAGATAGTCTTCGAGACGATAGACAAGATTGTCCAGATTCGAGACCGTCTCAAAGCTGCCCGAGATAGGCAGAAGAGTTACGCAGATCCAAAGCGTAAAGATTTTCACTTCGAAGTAGGTGAAAAAGTGTTAATTAAAGTATCACCCTGGAAGGGGGTGATGCGCTTCGGTAAGAAAGGCAAACTAAGCCCGAGATACATAGGACCTTTCGAGGTTATCGAACGTGTCAGGTCAGTTGCCTATAAGTTAAACTTACCGGAGGAGCTCAATGGAATTCACAATGTGTTCCACATCTGCAATCTAAAGAAGTGCTTCGCTGATGAATCATTGGTGATACCTCATACATATGTGCATATAGATGAGAGCTTAAAATTTGTGGAAAAACCTTTGTCGATTGAAGATCGACAGGTAAAGAAGCTTCGAAGGAAGCATGTGCCTATTGTTAAGGTCAAATGGGATGCCCGTAGAGGTCCCGAATTCACGTGGGAGGTTAAAGCCACGATGAAAGAAAAATACCCTTATTTATTTCAGTAAATCTCCGGTCGAGATTTATTTTAAGGGGGTGAGGATGTAACACCTCGAAATTTTGTGTCCAATAATGTGTTAACACGTGTCATGAGTTTACACGTGGCATTAAATATTAAATAAAGGACTAAAGTTGACAAAACTTGAAAGTATGTAAATTCGAGGGTTATAAATGTCAACGAAGGGTAAATATACTGTATAGTAACCCTAAATGATGCTAGTACCTCCAAACGAATAAATCATGGATCGTACGGAGCGAGACGCGGAAGAAAGTGAGAGATTGCAAGCTACAGGGGTTAATTGTGTCAACATGTTTAATTTATACCTCTGAGTGACCCTTTGACGAACCCGAGGCTTTGTAACAGTAAAATACGCTCACTAGAATATACTATGTAAATTTCGTGAAGTTCCGTTTTAAAACGAGAAAGTTATGATCAAATTCGTATGAGAGGGGTTAAAAGCGTCAACAATAAAAGTTAAGGCTTTTCGGATAGTAATTAAACTAACCAGGGACTTAACAATACGGGTAAAAGTCACGAGGCCCTTAATGGTAAATAATCGAGGGCCAAATCGCAAAGTTACCCCTTCGAAACCGAAAGGTCAAGTTAATCATTACAAAAGATTTGAAAATCTTGAAATTCAGGCCTCAGGCGGCCCGCCTGAGTGAAACAAGCAAGTTAATGCGGGCCGCGAGCCACCTGTGGATACGTTTCCTGACATGAAGATTCAGGCGGCCCGCGTGCATGTAGCCTGAATCTATTGCGGGCCGCGTACGAGTCCCAGATGCAGAATTCTTGGACAGACTTGCTGTTTGAGGTTGTGAACGATCATTTGAGCAATTAATGAAGCATGGGCGCCCTCTACATGACCCCTAGCACCCAGGGCCACCTGCTGAACATCCATGATCCCTTGTAGGTTGATGTGTAATGATCCTAAGCCCAAAATTTCACTATAAAAGGCACTACATTGCACATAAGTGAAACACACCTCAAAACCTGCTCTCTTGGTCATCTCTGGAGCTTCCAAGCATTCTTCTATCATCCTTAGTCGTGCACCAAGCTTCTGTAAGTTGCCTAACCCTTTGTGGTTTCGTTTTTCCATAGTTTTAGCCTAAAAGTCAATCTATTGTAATTAACGATTGACTTTGCGATAAATCACAAATGGTCCAGTGGTTTGTCGAATCAAAGATAGTTATATGTTGGTAATCATGTGGGCTTTAAACCTCTAAAAGGGCTCCCTCTGATTCCCACTCTAACTAGTCCAAATGTCGAGTCAAACGTGCTTAGAAAAAGTCAACAGAAATGCTATTTTGCGATTTCTTGCAAAATCGGTAATGTAGATGATATGTAACCTGTTTAAACACTCATAGAACATGATAATAAGTATATTAACTAGTCTAAGCTTGTTTGATCCGACCATTTACTGTTTTGACCCGGTTCGGAGCCGAAAGTCGCAAAAGCTTTGACTTTTGCTTTGACTTCAGTTCTGACCCGTTAAAGTTTGATTTAGATATGCCTTAGGACTCTCTTAGGACCAGGTTACATGATGGTATAACCCTCTGTGACCGGTTCGTTGTTTGTCCGAGTCTTTTACACATTTCCGTTAAATGCTTAAAAGTTGACCGTAACGCCCTTTTTGATTTAAAACGAGAATTTCGGACATGTGAAAGAACCATAACCTTAGTTACTGAATTCTAAGCATGTCCCTAAAATTTCACGTCAATCCGAGGTCCAGAATAGGAGTTATGCTAAACAACGCAAATTACGGAAACTTTAGTAATATAATAGCGCAATTAGCATAACGCCTATCTAAACCCGGATTTCGACACCAAACCTTTTACTCACTGATGTAAAATAATATTTTGGGATTTTTAAAGATTTTTAATTATTTTTAACCTGCTCATAACCTGCGGTTATGGCAACAGTTCGGTAAATACCGAATATACCCTTTTTGGCCATAACTTGAGTTCTACAAGGTCTTTTGACCCGATTCCAGTTGCTACTGATTTTAAATAATAAATAAAGTATTTTAGACTTTATAAACTGTTCGGGAAACTCAGATTTCCTGTAGAACTCAGAAACCTCTTTTATAATCTCTAAAAAGACCGAAATACCCCTACGGGGCATAAAATGAACTTAAACTCGTTACGGGCATTATGGAAGGTATCCTACTGATACCACAACCTCTTTAAAGCATGTTGACTTAGGAAAACAGTGTAGGACTCTTACGGTTACCCGTTGCGCCTTTTGCGCGTACGGTTCGGCTTATGTAACTAGTTTACATAAATTAGCCGAAACAGGTCAAACCATATTGTTTTGACCCCAAAAATCCAGAGTATGATTATTATACCCATATAAAACAAGTCTTCAAACTTGTTGGGCCAAAATCACACCCCATTCACAGTTTTCGCCTTTCACGCGATTTAACCGTAAATATCCTTCGAAACTGACCGGTCTAAGCTACGGCTAAATTAAAAGACCCGTTAGGATTCTAATAGGTTAATTTAAACCTTCGTTCCAGATTAAGGGGACCAGTAAAAGCTATCTGCAATTTATTTCAATTTAGGAATTATACTTGCAAAGGTAAATACTTTTAACTTATTTTCCGTTATACGGGCTTGGGTTACGGTATTTAAAATACCGCTTGGTCGGGCAATTGACCCCAACTCATTAGTAGTTGGGTATTATCAATGTGACCCGTTTAAAAATTTGTTTTGTTTGGCTTAACGCCTTTGGGGGCTTAATGACCATGTCCCGGATATCCTTGGCAGCATTTTACGAAATGGCCACGACCTTGACATCCGGGTGTAGGCGTACACCCGGCATTATATCCATGACTATAAAGGTATAGCCATTGGTTTTCCCGCCACGGTTTTATACTATGTGGTGTGTCTATTAAACTTTAACCCGGCACGACCCGGGCGACCAAACGCATAGTAAACATGTAATTCTTTACAAGATTTAATTATAAATTTTCCCAAGTTATAAAGAGTTTGTGCCTTGTGCATTTAAACCAATTTTATTAAACATTTTACAAAAGTGTCAGTTGAATGTATTTACCAGTGTAAACTGACGTATTTTCCCAAAAAGACTAAATGCAGGTACTATGCGTAATTGGCTGGGATTTCTCCTTAGCATCATTAGAAGTCTCGCAAGCTTAAGATGCCTGAAGTCTGTTGAACAATATTTTTATTATTATTATTGATCCCCTGTGGATTTTATTTCAACAATGGTGATACTTTGATATTACATTTAACGTTGAAATATATTTATCTTTATGCTTCCGCTGTGCATTCATATATTGTGTGGTTTGACTATATTGTTGCCAACTACGTCACGGTAACCCCCACCGGGCCCACCGGTGAGACACGTGGAAATCGGGGTGTGACAGTGAGCAGAAGGAATCGAGAGAGGGAGAGGGTAGAAGGTGAGAGGTAGTCTGCTTTATGTGTGTGTATATTGATTTGAGTTGGTGGACATGAGTGGGTGTAGGATATATATAGAGATGTAGAGATTTTATAAGGATTGAGTAAATCTTGTGTGTTTCAAATTTTAGAGACAAAATCTATTATCTAAATTTCATAGAGATTATGGAAGATTTTGCACAGGTTTTGTTTAGATTTTGCTTAGATTTTTAAGGAAAAATCTAATATATTATGTGCAGGTTGAGGCTTGTGGGTTTTGGGCTTGGGCCAGGGCCCACAAGCCCATCCAATGTGTAAGTGGCCCGTAATTCCTACGAGACCTGATATCGCGACCCATACTCCATAATCATAAAATATTCGTGTAACATCCATATTTGTCGGCGTCGTCAGTATTTCGTACGGTTTCAGTTTATTATTGTTTAATTTCCAACAGTATCTCCACAGATCGTCACACGTGCACTGTAGAACCGCAAAGTGTTCCTAAGCTTACTGAGGCCCTAATTAAGTTAATTTGCGTCGTAAACACTATTTATTGTCGCGCTAATCGTCTGTTAATCACTTAATTAAGAGCCGTAAATCACCGGCTGTCACATTCTCCCCTTGTTAATGAAATTTCGTCCTCGAAATTTAGACTACGTTAACTCCTTAGAGTTACGTTATGCGTAAGTAAATACGAATAATGTCAAAGGAAACGAGATATACTGATACAGTCACAAATGTGACCCAGTTAACAGGGTTCAATAAAAGAGAAATTTCAACCAATAGGATTCCAAATGGACGTTTACGATATGTGAATGAATGTTAGAAACAATAACATCCACTAAATGGAACTTAGAATCAACAAGTTCAATGAAATAGTTTTGCATGAAACGCTCGATCATGATCAACCCAAGCTGCAAGTTCTACCGACGCCACAAGGTGCCGCAATGAATGAAACAATTTAATAATAGGGGTGATCGAACAAGTATCACCTGTGTTTTGCATGAGACGCTCAATCATGATTAGCTCAAGCTACAAGTTTATATCGACACCACAAGGTGTCGTAGTGATTAAATAACCCAATAATAGCGGTGATCAAACAACTTCATCGTGTTTGAAATCCAATGAAAGCGCAATAAAGTGAATCTGAAAGTTTGTTTCGAATGACATCATAGAATTTTCAATTGAAAATGGAACATCAAAGAAACACTGTTTTCGATCGACGATGAAGAAGCAATGGATATCGCAAAACTTTCAAATTTATTTTGACAGAAACTTTAGTTGGTACACCGGAATATAGAATGAATTTGCGTACCATTGCCTTAACACACGATTGTGTTAAGACTGTTGTAATATGATAAATCAAAGTGGATTTAAAGCAAATCAATAAATGAATAATTTAAATCCGTGCATGAGATGTGTAAACGAGATTAGCGCAAGCTTCAATTAATGAAAACACCATCACAAGGTGTTGAAATCAACAAACAACTTAATGGAGTCGTAGACCAAGCAAGTCCACTACGACTCGGAACAAATGAAACGCGTATTTGAAACGAAACCACATGCGTAACAAACGATGCATGCGTAACATATGAATTCCCCAATAAATGAAGCAATTGAATATTCACTATACTGAAAGAAATGATCGTGATACAATGACCATCAAGAGGAGTAGGGATACGAAAATCTACTCAGTAAATGTGAAAGTCGAAATTTCAATAAAAGAAATTTAAGGACTTTACCTGGGGTTTCAAGTGATAACCGGTTGTTAGGTGACATTACCATGGAATGTCGAACATAGCGTATTCGTCGTTACTGCGATAGGGGGATGCGGAGACATGCGTCTTCTTCTTAGCATGACTCGTGTCGTTTGCAGGACCACGTGCCAACTGCCGCTTCCTCGAAAGTCGTATGTGACATACTTCAACCTCCGTTGATGTATAGCTTAAGTTTCACGTATACATGTGCACTAGCGTTTCGTTATGCGTAGGCTGCCTGCTCGGGAAGTCAAAAAATCATAGACAATATGGATAATAGTGTGTGCCCGAGTTAATATTCGTGGTTCCTACGTGATGACCTTCAATGAACTTCAACATGAGTTTCCAAAGGTCTTAAATGCATGTTTCCTAAACTCTCAAATATTGTATGTAATTGTTTTTGTGTACCATGTGTAAAACACCACAATAGCGTATGTTTGAAAACAAAATCTTGGCTGTTTGTTTTTCGGCAACGGTTGGAGACTATATTCGAGTACTATGCGTTCTATATGTATTCAGGTTTTAGTATTCTAAGTTCCCAGAGGAAAGGCGAGGTTAGAGCCTAGGTATCTCTACAGAAAACCCTATTCGCTGTAACCTATAGCTCTGATACCAATCTGTCACACCCCGAAATATCAGAGCATTGGCGATTGGTATCTTCATTGCATAGCGGAAGCAAATAAGCTAAGACTTTTAGAATGCGAACGCCACTAAGTACTCGCATCTCCAATGGTTCTCCTATTTCAATCGTTCCATTGTTTGAAAAGTAACCTGAGAAAGAAACATGCAAAAAATCAACATAAAGTTGAGCGAGTTCATAGTTTGTTTGTAAAAGATTTGAAATAAATCTTTTTGAATAACCGGTTTTTGAAGTATTGTTGAGAAAACGAATTTAAAATCATTTTCTTGTCAAGTTATATGGAAACTTTGTATGAAAACATGGTATGTAACTTGTAAAACGTATCTGTAACTGAGTACTATGAATGTTGGTATGTATCTTGTAAAACGTATCTGTAACTGAGTACTTTGAATGTTTGTATGTATCATGTAGAATGTAACTGAGTACTATGAATGTTTGAATGTATCAAGTAGAATATATCTGTAACTGAATATTATGAATGTTTGAGATCGTTAGTGGTTTGCAAGGCCACTAACATGTGTCACGACATAGGAAGCCACCAAACCTAGGCATTTTTGTCGACTTTGACTGAAACACAGAAGCACTCATTGGTAGAAGTAGGCCAAGAGTGGGGTTGCCTGAAACCCATTAGATCTAACCTTTTTTGTTCCGCGGTCTAAATGTATATGTTGATTAATGGTGCTTATGGTACCCTATTCGAGACATGATCTAGAATGTTTCACTTGAATGTTTTTGTACTCCATCATACCATTTGTAAACATTGTAACAGTTGTAACATGTATTTCACCCCCGAAGTTATAAAACCAAAAACAGTTAAAGAAAAGGGGGAGCATGAACTCACTAGGTTTAGAATTTGTGTGTATGCATATTTCGAAAAATACGCTTGTTTGAAAAACCGGTATAAGACATAAGCTTTTCGTAAACCATTCGTGTCTGTTAAAACTTGCTTGCAACATGGTTTGGAAATATGTAATTCTCGTATGCTTTGCAAAAAGTGCATGTCTTTCCACCCCAAAAACATTTAGAAGAATGTAAAACCGTAAAAGGGTGGGGTTATGAACTCACCTGAATATTCCTGTGCAAAGCTAGCTAAATACGACTTCGTGATGTCGTTTCGAAGACTTGACTTGCTAGCGTGCATTCTACAATATTCCTAACACGGAATATCTTATAAGTTTCTAAGCAAAAGCGGTAACTAAACTACGTGTTACCGAGCTCTACCGAATCGTTAACTGAACGATTCGACGATAAGTTGTTAACTTAATAAACATGATTAAGTTATACTTGTTAAGTTTCGTATACTATATGTCAAATGTATATGCCGTTTAGGCGTTTAAATAAAAAGTTATATCTATTTTGCAAAAGTATCATCAAGTTGTTTGAAGCTTGAAATAATATAAAACTATATTTATTTTTATAAGAACGAACTCGTGTCGTGTGATATTTGAAATAAATATATAAACTATATTTATTTTATAAGACGAAATCGTGTTGTTCGATACTTGAAATGAATAGATATATAACTATATTTATTGTATAAAATGAAACCACGTCGTTTGATATTTGAAATAAATATATAAATCATATTTATTTTAGAAAAGAATTCATAGTGTTTGATACTCGAAAGAATTGTTGAGAATATTATATCACCTTTTATTTTATAAAAGATTTGCCAAAAATATAATATCCGAATCGTTGCTTTCGTGATGTTGCAAGTTGTTGTCGTACATAATGTCTTGTTTTACGAAGGTTGCTTGAATTCGTTAGTTGTCGTTTTACAATAAAACGCGTTTTGTTTTTAGATTTTCTCAAAAAACGGGCAGAGTTTCCTCTGTTTTTGGACGGCCCCGACAACACAAGTTGTCATTATTTTAACAAAATTCAATCAAGATTCAATAATCAAGATAATTAATTTTGTTAAATATATCAAATGTAACTATAATCCATCGGTTCGAGCTCGTCATCACGTAATAAACATAGGGAATAATTAACGTAAATATTATTCATTCTAAATCCTTTACCGAATCTTTGTGTCGGAACGTTGACTGAGTTGACCGGGTCTGAGTTGACCGAGTCAACCGGGTTAACGGAGTTAACCGAGTAAACTGGGTTAGCTGTGTTTGACCCGAGTTGACCGGAGCCGTATACGAAAAATCTGAACCCGAACCAAAATCTGTTGACCGCGGTTGCCCAAACTCGAACCGAGTTGTTGACTTTGACTGAATCTGACCCGAAGTGTGGCTGACCCGAAGAGCCCGAACTGACCCGAGACTCGAACCAAAACGAACCCTGTGAATCCAAAACTCAAACTGAATCACCATGCTTGAAGCCTAAATCGACTCACATACCTGTTGGACCCAAGATTGTACAGAAAGGCAGCAAAATGACCACCACAGTCGCCGACACCGCCGGCCGCCGCCGCGTGTGGTGGTCGGCACCTCCATTCTTGCTCCGGTCACTCTCTCTCTCCCGTCTAAGTCTCTTGTTCGTCTCAGCTCTCTTCTCCTCGTTCTGTCTTCAACATAACAGCAACCAAGTGTGTGTCGAACCCACACCACCGTCGCCGCAACGACGGTTGTTCATCGTCGCTCACTACTGCCACCATTTCCTCTCTCTCTCTTCTGTCTCTCTCTCCTCGCCGTCGCCCTCCTTCTTTTTATGTTCCGTCGTCGTACCACCACCGGACGTGGTGGTGGTCCGTTCTATCCACCGAAGCAGGGGGGTTGGCTGAGTGAGTGTTTGGTTTGGGTTTCTTTCACAAGAAAAGAAGGAATGAAGTCTGATGTTGCTTAATATGTAATCGAGAGAGAGTGGAAGGCAGGCAAGGTTTTTGATTTGGAGAAGATGATTTCCTGTGTTTTGTTTTGTGTTTTGAGAGGGGGAATGAGATGCTCAAATTTTGTTGTGGGTGAGCAGAAGGAATCGAGAGAGGGAGAGGGTAGAAGGTGAGAGGTAGTCTGCTTTATGTGTGTGTATATTGATTTGTGTTGGTGGAGATGAGTGGGTGTAGGATATATATATAGAGATGTAGAGATTTTATAACGATTGGGTAAATCTTGTGTGTTTCAAATTTTAGAGACAAAATCTATTATCTCGATTTCATAGAGATTATGGAAGATTTTGCACAGATTTTGTTTAGATTTTGTTAAGATTTTTAAGGAAAAATCTAATATATTATGTGCAGGTTTAGGCTTGTGGGTTTTGGGCTTGGGCCCAGGGCCCACAAGCCCATCTCATGTGTAAGTGGCCCGTAATTCCTACGAGACCTGATATCGCGACCCATACTCCATAAGCATAAAATATTCTTGTAACATCCATATTTTTCGGTGTCGTCAGTATTTCGTACGGTTTCAGTTTATTATTGTTTAATTTCCAACAGTATCTTCGCAGATCGTCACACGTGCACTGTAGAACCGCATAAGCGTTCCTAAGCTTACTGAGGCCCTAATTAAGTTAATTTGCGCCGTAAACACTATTTATTTTCGCGTTAATCGTCTGTTAATCACGCAATTAAGAGCCGTAAATCACCGGTTGTCACATATGGACCTTTTTATAGAGATGTGGTTGATATGTTAAAGAGATCTTATAAGATCTTGTGTGTCCAACTTGAGACAAAAATCTTTTGTACAGATCTTGTAGAGATTTGAAGAGATTTAGTAAGATCTTGCTAAGATTTTAAGGAAAATATCTAATATATTATGTGCAGGTTTAGGCTTGTGGGTTTTGGGCTTGGGCCCAAGGCCCACAAGCCCATCTCATGTGTAAGTGGCCCGTAATTCCTACGAGACCCGTTGTCAAAACCCGAACTCCGTTTAACGTCAAAAGATAAATTTTTTGTATTAAAATACATAAAATACGGTCGGTAGTCGTTGTTTGTGCGTTTGACCGTCGTTTGCGCTAAATTGCGTAAAACGCGTTGTTCATCGTTTTACTCCGTTTCCGATCCGGTTTCAACTATGGTTATTTAAGATTTTATCACGGAGCTAAATATAGCGTAAAATGTAAGTTTCGAAGGCGACAAGCGTCTCCGTCGCTTCCGTTTCGTTGCCGATGCGTTTCCTACCATCGCGTTTTGAGTTCACGTTTGCATTTATGTCGCACGGAAGCCCAATAAATTTACAAAATTAATTTCATAAACATAAAATTTTCATGTAACATTCATAGTTGTCGGTGTTGTCAGTATTTTATACAGTATCAGTTCGTTGTCGTTTGATGTTCCGTAGATTTTTTCGTAAACTACCGTTCACGCCCTGTAAAGCTGGTTAGCCGTTTCTAGGCACTCCAAAGGCCTAATTAAGTCAATCTTCATCTCAATCACTATTTATTATCGCGTTAATCGCCTGTTAATCACGTAATTAAGGGCCGTAAATCACCGGTTGTCACACACTACATTCTTATTTTTTAATTTTTAAGTATTGATTTTTAATAATAAGGGTGTTATTGTCATTTCAGGTCAACTTAACTAGAAAAGCTAACTGTCATCCAATCCGGGGACTACCCGAGTAACAAGTGAGCAAACCATAAGGAGCAAACATGCTATTTTGAAAAGTTGGGGACTACAGGTGAAAAAACGATAATTCACAGGGACTATCCGGGTAATTAACTCTAATTATAATATAATTCTATATATGAACCAAAGTTTCAAAAAGTGGTTGAACCGGTTAAATCGGATGTTGAATGCTTGGTCGGGATGAATCATATCGGTAAATTGAGAAAACGGCAAAAAAATTTGTACCGTCGGTAAATTGGGTTATACCGGTACCGATGTATATCGGGCCAAATGTTAAAAATTTGAGCTTTTAATTTTTATATGCATAAAAAGGTAACTATTTACCTTCTTAGTAAAAGCGAAAAACCGAACGCACAATTGACAATCCATATTGATCGAATTTTTTCCGCACTCAAAGATTTTTACCTTCTTTTGACTTTTGTTCAATCACTCACGTTGAAAGTTGTTATAGTGTTTGCTAATTGCTATATAATGGATATTTAATCGTGAACTTTTGGATAAGTTTTCTATTGGATTAAATTTTGGAATATTTTTTTAGAGTTAATTGCCAAAATCGTCCCTGGGGTTTGGGTAGGTTTGCCATTTTTGTCCAAAATGACACTTTTGTACCAAATTGCCCCCAACATTTATAACTTTTTCTCATTTTCATCCAAACCACTAACTTAGTTTATTTTTTCTATTAAGTTGAGGATATTTGCATGAAACTGACAAATATAAAACCACATGGACGATTTTGGCAATTACTCAAACTCTTTTAAATTTCTTTTATTTAATTAATTTTGTTAAATATATAATAAAAAAGAATATACATACAATTTTTATATGAAAAAATAATAGCTTTGTCACATAATTTTTATAAATTTTCATCCAACCACTAACTAAGCTAATCTTTCTATTAAGGCGAAGGATGTTTATAAACTAAGACAGAAATTAATTTCGAATTTTTTATATAGATCAGTCTTGTAAAAATAAATTCTACTTAAACCTCTAAATTTTATATAACTAAAATGTTGGAGAGCTTATTGAAAAAGGTCAAATAAAAAAAATATTATCATATGTACCAAGTTTGCAAATGAATCTTCTACTCTTTTAAATTCGCTCATAAGGAAAAACAGAAGCCAGTCCCCCCCCCCCTATCAAACAATGTATCGTTACCAAACCTTAAAATTACCCACCAAATTGTAATTATAATGCTATGAACCAAAAGTTTCTTTACTAAAGCTACTTAGAATAAGTATTAGTTAGTTACCCTCATAATCTTAATTAAATAAATATTTTATTTCTACCAACATATTTTCTAGGTGCTCAACACATTTAAAAAATATGTAACATTTTACAATTTTTTTCTATCTCTACAACTGATAAATACTAAAAGTTGTAATCGATTGTTATGTGTTGCACACCAATGACATTTTCTCTTTATAAAACCGATTTATATAAAGAAGATATAAATTAATTTATGTCTTAAAATTTAAAACATCCTTCACCTTAACAGAAAAATAAACTGAGTTAGTGATTTGAATGAAAATTTATAAATATTATGTGATAAAACTATTATTTTTCTTCTAAAAACTCCATGTATATTCTCTTTTATTATATATGTAATAAAAATAATTAAATAAAAGAAATTAAAAAGGGTTTTCTTTCTTTCTTTTTTTTGTGGTTTTTTTTCTTTTTTAATTTTACCTTTTAATTTTCAGTATTGACTCTTACAATCCTTTAACTTTTTAAATACTGTTGATGCATGGAATGTCTGTTGACTTCGTCTGCATTACGTCTTAGGTCAAGATAGGTCAACATAGGAGCTTAAAAGTCAAAATTATGTTTTATATAAGTAGTTTCGCTTTTATGAACATGTATTGCAGAGGTTTCGCTTATGTGTCAGTTAGGAGGTTTCGCTTATGTGGTATCGAGATGGTTTCGCTTATACGGCATGTCGTATAAGCGAAAGCACAGGGACTATATATAGCATAGATGAGCGAAACCTGATCATTCATTCGTGTATGTTGGAGCGGAACTGTTTCATGCTTGTGGTAACAAAACTTTGTCAAATTGTAATCAGAAAGCATCAATAGAGAGGAAATTGAAAAGGAAAAGCTGTGTAACTTCATGTACGTTGATTCCGCCTTCGTACGTGAAGATGAACGTTCTCAACTGACTGTTTAGGGTCGGAACACGGTCCAACAAGTGGTATCAGAGCTCAGGACGAGGAGTTCATACTACTACAGCTTGATTCTACAAAATTCTCTCATTTCTACTCACTTTCTCTCATACTTTTTTGATTTGAACTGGTTCCTACGGTTGAAATGGCCTAAAAATCGAGTATAACGTGTAAAACATACAATTAACAAACCCTAGAAAGTTTCAGGTTAAAACACGGCTTAAAAATGGTAAAAATCAGCTAAAAACCTAGTTCCGCTTTTACGGACATCGCAGGTTCCGCTCGTAATACATAAGTTTCACTCGTAATATCTTGATAGTTTCGCTTATTCGAACAAGTGAGTTCCGCTCATACGGACTTGAGGGTTTCGCTTGAACGGACATTTGACATTCGCTCATACGAACATTATAGTTCCGCTTGAACGGACATTTGACTTTCGCTCATATGAACTTATAGTTTCGCTTTTATGGACAATTATAGTTTCGCTTATCTGTCATTGTTTGGTTTCGCTTACTGTCATTGTCTGGTTTCGCTTATTCAGACATACTCTGTTTCGCTCTTTTGTCACTATTGGTCAAAATCTCGAAAATTTTTCTAAGTGTTGGCTGATTTTGCAGGTATACTCAAGATGGATGACATATTCTTGAATCCGTTCAGTGACATGTACGCGTTTACGGGAAATTCCGGAAATGATGATGCTTCATCAAGCAAAGAAAATGAGAATCCGCCGAAAGAAAAGAAAAAGGAAGCTTGGGAATCGGAAAGTGCTTTTGGAACCTTCAATAAACCTCCAAAGCTAATGGCTATCGAGGAATACAGTCGGTGGTCAAGAAAGTTTGAAGATTGGTTGATGGCATTTGCATTTCCCAGCTGGAAAAGTTTGAAAAACGGTTATGATAATGGAAACAAAAATGGTGAAATGTTAAGATCAGCTGAAGAGATTGATGCATTTGTAGCTGAGCAAAAATGTGTGGCATTGTTATTTCAATCCGTTCGGGAAGACATAATCTCATTGATCAATTATTCAAATGCAAAAGATCTATGGAATAAGCTAGAAACAAAATGTCTAGGAAGTGCTGAAATTGTAAAAAGTAAAAAGAAACTTCTTAAGAAAGAGTTTGATATGTTTGGTTGTCTAAAGAATGAGTCAGTCTGTAAAATGATAGAAAGGTTTGGTCATCTGAAGCTGGAATTAGCAAGACATGATATCAGATTTCCTGATGAAGAGCTTGTCGACAAACTGTTCGATTCATTACCAGACGAGATGGATTGGAGATATTATGCGCTTATGCTGAAAAACACTATCGAGCCTTCAAAGTTGACTATGGATTTGGTGATTGAGAGACTTGAAAGTCACGAGTTGGAACTGAAGAAGACATACAAAGTCAATCACTCATCTTACCAGCAGAATTTGGAGTTGTATTATCCAAAAAGCATGATGCCAAAAGCAACTTCTCCCAAAACTGCTTTTTCTGCGGAGAATGTGTCCACATCAAGCAAAGATAATCAAAGTTGTCAAAGCAGTGGAAATCACAGTGGTTATCACATTGGATCTTCATCATCTGCAAGTCATTCTGATGCAAAGAATCGTTTTCAATGCAACATTGCAATAGATTTGAAGAATGCTCAGAATTTTGATGAAGAATCGGCCAAACAGCAGATGATCTTTCTAGCATCGGTGTTGGAATCGTATGAAGGGTTAGTCGCAGGGAAGATAGGCAACACCAACCTAACGAAAGAGGACTATGATCAAATAGATCCTGAAGAAATGGAGTTAATCGATATTCGTTGGGCTATGGCCAGTGCTGTTCGTCGAGCACAGCGTTTTATGGAAATTACTGGCAGGAAGACAATTGGTGGTCCATCTACCAAGCTGGGGTTCAATAAATCCAAAGTGACGTGTTTCAAGTGTAAGCAGAAATGTCACTTCAAGCGTGAATGCAGAAACGCATATGCTGATGAGTCGGAGAACCCTTTTAGAGATGATTACTATAAGAAGGAGATTTATCACCAAAATAAATCTGAGCCACCTAGATTGAAGCAGGTTGAAGACAACAAAGAGAAATATAGAGCTCTTACGGTGATTTATGATGATGAGGGGTATGATTGGAGTCAAGAGGTTCTACCAGAAGAAGATGCGATTGGTTAAGCATTCATGGCGAAAAACGACGAACCTATTCCTTGGAAAGATAACCGAACTGAAGAGCAGAAGTATAGATACAGAAAAATGATTGCTGAGAACAGAATCATTAGAATTTCTGGTATCTATCTGGAAGCGAGGAGAGCAAGAAGATGGGATCCGGACAGGGAGTGTTATCTTGACCCATATGGAAACATTGCGATCGATGACAAAACGCTTGATATCGAAGCTATAATCAAGGAGTTAAAAGAAGAAGATGAGTATTGGCAGAATAAATGGTGGGGAACTGGAGAAGAGAAAGAGAGAAAGGAGAAAGAAGAGCAAGAGAAATCAAAGAAGATTGATACTGGGGTTATTGATACAACACAGGAGTTGACTGCTGAGAACTTGGGAAAAATGGCTGACAAAGTGCTGGCTGCTAAGGCACTTGAGGTAGAGTCTAACTCCGTATCTGAGTCAAAAAGCCAAGTCAGTTCAAACGTGTCAACAAATGCGTCAGGTAAGAAAATTGATGGAAATGTTGATTGCAAAAATTGCAACAAAGAGTGCAAATTTTGTAATACAGTCACGTATCTCAACGGAAAGAAAGTTGATGATCTGACAGCAAAGGTCAGAAGCGTTGAGAATCAAATTCTCAATCGTGACAAAACAGTTAAAGCTTCAACTGAACGGATAAGAGAATTAGTTAGCCAAATTGAAAATGATAAAATTGATCATGAAAAAGTTAAAAAAGAAAATGAAAAGTTAATTCTTGAAAACCGTCAAATTTCTGAAAAGTTTGAAAAACTCAAAAGCACAGTGAAAGATAGTGATGATCGAAATGGTAAAACTTTTAAAGAAAACGAGCATTTAAAAGCAGTGCTGAGAGTAAAAGAAGAATCAATCAATAATCAACTGGATGAAATTGCTAAATTGAAACTTAAATTTCAAGAGGCTGAAATTGAAAATGAGCGAATCCAGTTGAAGCTTAATAGTTACAGCTCTGCAAGCTTTGTTTTGCAACACATTGTTCCCAAACCCATAGGGAAAAACAAAGCTGGCGAAGATGTTTATTCTGATGGAACCGGGGTGGGTTTTCATAGAGTTCCACCACCTGTTCTTGATAACTACACGAAAAAACAATTTGGGTTGGTTGAAATTCAGGAAGAAAGTGAAGTTAAACTTCCGGAGAACATTGATGTCACGTTCACGTCTGCCAATGACGATAGTGTTCAAAATGATATTGTAAAAGGTGTTGTTGAAAATGTGCTAAAAACGGATAGTGACACTACTGAGGAAGATGGGTGTTTCTTGGACAAATACATTCCGAAACAAAAGTCCAAGAACAACTTAAATGAAGAATCAAATATTGTCATGTACAAGATGTTGGGTTCAGATAAGTTGTTTTCGGATTCAGAGTTTCCGATCGAGAATGTAAACATGAACAAATTGACAAATGTTTTCAAATTGGTCGAGGTTGAATTGTCAGAAGTGAACAATCTGAGTCAAAAGAAAAATAAAATGAGGTTTGAGAAAGAAAAAGTTTACAACAAGAAATCTGTTAATTCACCGCGTGTTTATAATAACAACCGAAACAATTGGTCGGGTGGTTATCAGGGGGTTAAACCTTATCAGAAAAGAAATGTTCCAAACAAGAGGTTTGTTGAGAAGAAAAAGTTTGTGAACAGTTCAAGTTCACTTGCTGATGAAGAGAAAGAATTTTTTTCAAAATCAAACAAAGAGTTCTTTGAGAAAAGAGCTTCGCAGGCTCAGTCTGAAGGCACAAGCCGAGTGGCTGATACTCAAACATGCTTCAGATGTAATCAAGTTGGTCATATTGCATGAAAGTGTACCAACGTGAAGCCTAAGACTGAAACTGTGAAGACTCAACAAAAGAAAGTTGAGGTGAAGGGTAAAGCACCAATCGTTGTTGAGAAAAAGAGTGTGAAAAATGATAACATCAAAGTGAAAAATGAACCCGTAAAGAAGTCGGTAACTAAAAATGACAAATTTTACAAACGGGTTGCATTATCTCAACAAGTTTGGAAACCCAAAATAGAGAAAAAGGTTTCACCTTCCGAGGATTCAATTCAAGTTGATTATGATGCGAATTTTCCACCTCTGAAGGCTGAAAACTTTAAAATTCAAGTTGCGAGAGTTAAAACGATCAAGGGGCTGATGAGGCCTGGGTGGACACCATGTTTGACTAAGCAGTTTGAATTGCCGGAGCTTCCTTGATCGCGAAGCAGGAATCGGCATCTTTATTGAAGTTGATTAAGTCAAAGTTTGTTATGTGCAGGATCTTCCAAAACTTGTATCCAGATGGATCATGGATAGTGGAGCTTTAAGACATATGACAGGGAAGACTGCGTTGCTGTATGATGTGAGAAACATAAATGGAGCATACGTAGGTTTTGCGGGTAATCAAGGAGGAAGGATTATTGGTGAAGGAACGTTATCCAACGGGATTGTGACGTTTGAGAGAGTTAACTACATCGCTGAGCTGGAGAACAATCTGCTGAGTATCTCGCAGATCTGTGACGGGATGTATACCACTCACTTCACTGATAAAGAATGTTTTATCTTGAAACCAGGATTTGTTATTCCTGAGGAATGGATTATCATGAGGGCACCAAGAGTCAGTGATCTGTACGTGTTGGACATGAGCGTAGCTACTACAACCATGGGTCAGGCTCATTGTTTCGTGTCTAGAGCAACTGAGAAAGAATCGAGATTGTGGCACCGGAAAATGGGGCATATACATCTTAGAAAAATGAATCATTTGGTGCATAATGATTTGGTTACAGGAGTTCATGTCAAAGGTTTTCATCTGGAAGGGGAGTGCCTTAGTTGTGTAAGTGGCAAGCAGAAGAAGAAGTCACACCCTACAAAGCAAGTCAATTCAGTCTCAAGACCCTTGGAGAGACTTCACATGGATTTGTTTGGTCCGGTGAATGTCAAGAGCATTACGGGAGATAAATATTGTCTTGTGGTTACTGATGATTATTCCAGATTTTCGTGGGTTTCTTTCTTGAAGACGAAAGACGAAACGTTTGACAGTTTAATGGCGTTGTTCAAGAAGATTGAGAATCTGTACCAGAGGCGTATTAAAAGAATTCGAAGTGATAATGGTACTGAATTCAAGAACAGCAGAATGGAAGAATTTTGTGATGAAAGAGGTATATTGCATGAATTTAGTGCTCCGTACACTCCGCAGCAGAATGGATTCGCAGCACGCAAAAATCGGACGCTAATCGAGACGGCCAGAACTATGCTCGCAGATTCAAAGTTACCAATTAATTTCTGGGCTGAAGCTGTTTCCGCCACATGCTATACGCTCAATAGGGTTCTCACTGTCAAAAAGTTCAACAAAACATGCTTTGAGCTGATCAATAATCGCAAACCGAATTTGAAGTATCTAGAACCGTTCGGGTCACCCTATACAGTTATAGAGCCTTATGGAAAGTTTGGTCCGAAGTGCATTGAGGGTATATTTGTTGGATATTCAAGTCCTACACGTCGTGTCTTCGTTCCAAGTGAGAAGCGGATTATTGAAGCTGCAAATGTTGAATGTCAAGGTTATACTATGCCGCCACAAAGTCCAGGAGATTCATGGCGATATCATTACGACAAGTTGTGGGAATCGTTTGACATGATGGAAGAAGAAGAAGAAGAAGATTTCTTTGATGAGTTGGATATTTTGCGCGAATACGAGTCACAACAAAGGTTCCCAGCTGAGTATTCAAGACCACCACGGGAAACTTCAAATGATGATGAAGCAGGTCCGAGTAATGCTGGTGAACACGATGATGTCCAACAGAATGAGTTGCTCAAGATAATCAGTCAGAACAGAATGATAATCAAGAATCAGAGAACATGCCGATCTTTGATCATGGAGGTTCAGATTCTGAAGGGGAGCAAATTCAGGATTCAAGTCAAATAAACCAAGTTGGTGAACAAAGTGCAAATCAAAATGTTACTAATCTGGAAGGTGATGTGGATGTTCCAAGCGAAGTGATACCGCGAACTCTTTCTTATCATCCAGAGGAGTTGATCATAGGAGAATTGCATTCAGGCGTTCGCACAAGACGTCAAATAGACCAGGGCTTAACATGTTTTTATTCTATAGTAGCACCTTTACAAACTGAATTTTCATTAAGTTGTTTTATTTCGCAGATCGAACCGAGAACGTATAAAGAGGCGCTTACTGAAGACTCTTGGGTTATTGCGATGCAAGAAGAGTTGAGTCAGTTTGAAAAGTTGGGAGTGTGGAAGTTGGTGGATTTACCGGATGGTCAAAGGAAAATCAATACAAAATGGGTATTCAAGTGTAAAAGAGACGACAGAGGAGTTGTTGTAAGGAACAAAGCTCGACTCGTTGTTCAGGGCTTTAGTCAACAGGAGGGGATTGATTTTACAGAAGTCTATCCTCCTATGGCACGACTAGAGGCAATCAGAATTTTCCTTACATTTGCGTCTTGGAAGAACTTCAAAGTTTATCAGTTGGATGTAAAATCGGCGTTTCTTTATGGGAAGGTCAAAGAGGAGGTTTATGTCGGTCAGCCGCCGGGCTTTACTGACCTAATCCACAAAAACAAGGTCTACTTATTGGACAAAGCGCTGTATGGTTTACACCAGGCCCCGAGAGCTTGGTACGAGACTTTGTCTCAACACCTACTAGCCAACAAGTTCATACGTGGAAAAGTGGATGCCACTCTCTTTACTAAAGAGGTCGACGGACATCTTCTGATAGTTCAGATTTATGTAGACGATATAATTTTTGGGTCAACGAATGAGAAATTGTGCAAAGATTTCGAACAGGTGATGAAGCAAAAATTCGAAATGTCATCAATGGGGGAGATGAAATTCTTTCTGGGTCTACAAGTTGAACAACTACCTGAGGGAATTTTCATTCACCAGACGAAGTACATGCACGATATTCTAGAGAAATTTGGAATGTCAAGTTCTACTCCAGCTGCTACCCCACTTGCGACAAATCATGGGATTCACCCAGATCTCACCGGAGATAGGGTTGATGAAACGTTCTACCGTTCCATGATAGGTTCTTTGATGTATCTAACTGCTTCACGTCCTGATATCATGTACCCAACGTGCCTCGCAGCAAGATATCAATCTAACCCAAGAGCTTCGCACATGATTATTGTGAAGAGGATATTACGCTACTTGAAGGGAACTCCTACATTGGGGTTGTGGTATCCTAGAAAAGGCGATTTTACGCTCGAAGGGTATTCCGATTCGGATTTCGGATGCTGCAAAGTCAATACAAAATCAATAACTGCAGGATGCCAGTTCTTTGGACCTAGATTGGTTACCTGGCAGTGTAAGAAACAAACGTCTGTGGCGCTATCTACATATGAAGCGGAGTACGTTTCTGCTAGCAGTTGCTTCTCTCAGATCCTGTGGATACAGCAACAGATGCGCGACTACGGTTTGCAGTTTCTTAACACGCCTCTATTTGTTGATAATGAGGCCGCAATAAATATAACAAAGAATCCAGTACATCACGCTAAAACTAAACATATAGAAATTCGTCATCACTTTATTCGCGATTGCTTCGAGAAAAAGTTGATACGAATTGAGAAAATCCACACTGACGAACAGAAAGCTGATTTACATACCAAAGCTTTTGATAAAAATCGGTTTAAATATTTATTAAAAGTGAATGGTATGAAGCTTCTTTCGGTGTCGGATGGCATAATTGGCGTTGATGAGAGTACTGTTGCGGATGAAGATGAGAAACAATCTGCAATGGTTTGTCGATTTTTTACTTGTTTTGGTATTTAGGGGGAGTAGATAGATAGATGTATATAGTTTATTTTTCGGAAAATACAAAAACAGTAAAAAATGCAAAAATACAAAAACATGATAAAACTAAAAAAGAGCTTGTGTATAAAGGGAAAATGATAGTACATCGGCTAGACAATTACAGTATGCTAAAGAATTGTAAAGTCTAAAATGAGTTAACAGTCTCACTAATGATGTGACGATAGGTTTTCACACATTTAGTAGATTTATTCGGGATATAAACCTAAAATTTCAAACTTGTGAAATCCGTGGGGAACACTACTTGGATATATAGGTAACCCCTGAAATCTCGTTTGAAAGGTCCCATATTCTGAGATACTAGGTCTTTATACTCAGTGATATCTAGGGTATTATTCTGGGACTTCTGCTGTATGGAAGTACTAACCTAGTCCCCGAATAATACTTTCTACAAATGCTTGAAACACAGCATTGCCCTCAGCAAGCTGATGAAACAATAAAATTGATAGTCGCTGCTGTTGTAACTAAAAGATCCTCTAAAGGGGACACACCAGAAAGTCGAAGCCGTCATCTCTCTGCGTATACGGAAGTATCGACCTGAGCTCTCACGGCCCTCGCATTTAACCCCTTACAGATATCATTTGTGGTATACTCACCTGTAAGACTGAATATCTGGGATTCTGGATACGGGAGTATATTCAAGAGGTGGGACACATGAATTGAGCTAAGTTCATAAAACATCTAAATCGTATCCTGAATAGATTGAAATCTGTGTGAGAATTTAAGATGGATCAGTATATCGACAATCGAGGTGAATTGTTTAAATCTGAGCATGTAATGAAGCTTAACGGTACTAGTAATTTGTCTAAAAAGCTGATATGATTCCCTGACACGCTCGCCAAAAATAAGTTTGTGTATAGTTTACTTTCTGCATTTTAAGTTTTCTGTATTTCATTTCTTAGTTTAGAACACTTTATTAAAATCCAAAAAAAAATTATTTCTGCTTTATTTTTGACAAACCAAAGTGGAGAGTTGATCGTTGAATTCTCGAAGATTACAGCAGATGCAGGAAAGTTCTGAGCTGAAGAACGAGGAGAGCTTACTTTGTCAGAGATTGAGATGTTTTCAAAGATAAAACAAGTTCATTAAGTTGATGCTTGTTACATTGTTTTTAGAAAATGTGAAAATGATTTTACAAAATCAGTTTGATTCGTCAAATGATCAACCAAGGTCATTGAGTTGAACTTGGTAAATTAATTGAGTAATCAGGGTCATTAATTTGGACCTGAGTACTTGAGTGGATTTCTAAAGCTGATTGAGTTTATGATTTATTGTTGAAAAGATAGAATTGTAATGTTATTGGTTGAGTAACAGGTTTTTGGACTTCATTATTCCCAACGGAAGCTAAATGTCAAAGCTTGAACCAGATACCTCAGATTCTATCATATCGAGAGGGGGAGTCTGTGAAAGAGGGAGTCTGGATCAACAGTCCAAGGGGAGTTTGAAGATAGAGCTAGGTTATAATCCTAAACCTGTGAAGATAGAATGCTTATGATGAGAAGGCAGAGAGTTGTTGAAAAGACCAAGACTGAAGACTCGGAGCTGTAAGACTACGTCAACATCCAAGGGGGAGTCTGTTGATGCATGGAATGTCTGTTGACTTCGTCTGCATTACGTCTTAGGTCAAGATAGGTCAACATAGGAGCTTAAAAGTCAAAATTATGTTTTATATAAGTAGTTTCGCTTTTATGAACATGTATTGTAGAGGTTCCGCTTATGTGTCAGTTAGGAGGTTTCGCTTATGTGGTATCGAGATGGTTTCGCTTATATGGCATGTCGTATAAGCGAAAGCACAGGGACTATATATAGCATAGATGAGCGAAACCTGATCATTCATTCGTGTATGTTGGAGCGGAACTGTTTCATGCTTGTGGTAACAAAACTTTGGCAAATTGTAATCAGAAAGCATCAATAGAGAGGAAATTGAAAAGGAAAAGCTGTGTAACTTCATTTACGTTGATTCCGCCTTCGTACGTGAAGATGAACGTTCTCAACTGACTGTTTAGGGTCGGAACACGGTCCAACAAATACTTTTTAATCGAGTTTTATGTCTTTATTTTTATTTACGTGTCGATATAAACTTAAGCTGATTTACATTTCGATATAATTTTTTTGTGTTTATTTACAATTTTGCCCCCAATATAAAATTCGTTTTAATATTTTTTTTACAAGACTGTGGTAGTGTTTTGTTTTAATTGGTTGACTCGATTTAATTTTTATTCGTCATGCCAAGCGGTAGTTTTTCTATCGTTTTAGTTTTTTTAGCAAAAGTATGGTAGTATTTTGTTTTACTTTGTTTAGTCTATATATCAAATGACAACACCACTTTGCTACAGTGGTGTTGTCTTTTTCTTTTCTTTTATTCTTTTTTCTTTCCTTTTTCTTTCTTTTTTTTTTTTGGTTTTTTTTCTTTTTTACTTTTACCCTTTAATTTTCAGCATTGACTCTTACAACACTTTAACTTTCTAAATACTTTTTAATCGAATTTTATGTCTTTATTTTTATTTACGTGTCGATATAAACTTAAGCTGATTTACATTTCGATATGATTTTTTTGTGTTTATTTACGATTTTGCCCCAATATAAAATTCGTTTTAATATTTTTTACAAGACTATGGTAGTGTTTTGTTTTAATTGGTTGGCTCGATTTAATTTTTATTCGTCATGCCAAGCGGTAGTTTTTCTATCGTTTTAGTTTTTTTTTAGCAAAAGTATGATAGTATTTTGTTTTACTTTGTTTAGTCAATTTAATTTTTTTTGAGATCGTGTTATGAGTATGTACAAGTAACTAAAATACAGACGTACATGCTATGAGAAAGAAATATCCGGCTTAATGCCTTGCAACGCGGCGGGCAAAACCTAGTTTATATTATTTAATTATTTTTGTTTTAATATTAATTATTTGTTGCCAATATTTAGATTATTTAATTGTTTTTGTTATTTATTATTTACTATTATTATTTATAACAAAAATATCACATCAACCTTATGTTAGAGTATTTAAAGTAAAGATATGTTAAGATCTGAGTTTGATTGTTGTGACATTTAAGATGGAAATAATGAATGAAGATACAACAGAGATGAAATATGCAACGGAATAATTAACTTTTCAATCACGACAATGAAGATATTGCTTTCATCAACATGCTTTTATAAATTTGCAATTACAAGTTTACGTATGCATGAAAAATTACAACTCCCCCTCAGCCTGATCACTCCTTATTTGTTCGTACAAAAATGTCAATGTGAAAGGGATGAATAGAATAATACATGCACTGTTCTATTTATAGTACAAACGAAACATCTGAAGTATCTAAGCTGACGTCACCTAGACAGCGACATCTAATAGCCTAACAAACTCCAAACATTTGCTAGAGCATAAGCACTATTACATTTATACATTGTATTAAAACAAAACAATTTTGGCCACTTGGCATTTTGCTTAAACCTATAATTGCCACATGGCAGACTACTAATCAAAGGTAAATGATTTTGAGCGGGATTATACCATACCTCTTTCATCCGCTCTTTTTGCTCACACTCAGTTTGTTCGAGATTGATACAATCCGGACTTTCCATAAATTTGATATCAGTTTCCTTTCAATCTTGATTCCAATCACAAATTCTAATTCAAGCCAATTTCACCATCATTCTCTTCCATTTGTTTTCTTCAAACCCAAGAATTGATTATTCTTTGTTGAGGCTTGAAGATTTGGCATCTGCAATTCTCTCGGTCGTGTAGATTTGCGTATTTCTTCTTCAGTCGGATCCACATATGTTTTTTTATGATTCGTCTTTCATATTGTTTAATCTTGATTTATCATTCAAAAACCCTAATTCTCAGTGAGCCGATTCTTATATATCTTCGATTCATCTTATACTCAGATTCATATCCCATCTATCGTTGATTTCTTTCACAAACACTAAATCTATACTAGGCTATTCTCTCAAGCAATTATCAAAAAACACTACATTGCAACCAATTGGATCTGATACAGGTATGCAATTTAATTCACCGTTTAATTTGTTTTCAAATGGTGTTCAGCAATAAGAAGCCAGGTCGGGGCTTTGGTATGACTTTTTCTAGTTTGTAGTGTCTGGAACTTTGTTTCAGACTTATTTTCAAAATTCATTCAATGAAGACTTAAGTATTTTTAAATTTTTTTTCTTTCTTTAGGCAAATTTAAGTGTCTGTTTGTTTGTATTCTGATATGATATATGCATATAAATGACATCTGAGGCGACTGTGGAACTAGAAGTTATGCGGAGGCTATGAAAGTGGTACCTTGGAGGAGCTCCTATACGTTGTTATGCCAAGAGAGTATTAGAATTTATATGCAAAATCCATACAAGAAAGTGTTTTTTAGCAAATTCGAGTTGTCCGTGATGGTTAGTGACGAATAGTCTTCTTTGCCGATTTAAAGGTTTGTTTCTGCTTACTGTAGTCCTAACAGAATTTAATTACAGAATGTGATTTCATTTTGTATATTAATTTCAGTTTTTTATTTTGTGTATTAGGGTATTGTCACAACCCCGACCCCACCTTGGGAGCGGGAGCCGTGAATAAGTCAAGTGGTATCGGTGTTTATTAAATACACAGCGAAAATTTTTTTCATCAGGATCGTAGTTAGGAAATAATTTCAGAGTTTGTAAAAACACCAAACTTTTAATATTAAATAAATGGGCTAAAACACGTATTTCATTCAAATGTTTTTATAGGGATAAACCCAAATAAATAAAACATAAATTTTTCTTCTTTTATTCAGGTATTTATAGCCACTTTATTTAAGCATTCAGTGCTAGCTCCTATTATCTTTACAACAAGTTACCTGAAACGCGTTTTAAAAACATTTTATCAACAAGAAATACTGGCGAGTTCATTCTATTTTATAAAAAATATATTGTTATACTTCACAGTATCAAGAGCGATTACAATATTTATATCTACCCAAAAACTCATTCAGTATTTGTCATCTTGGCAGTTACAATGATTGTGTTTATATTACTATTGACTAACTTTCGTCCAATAGCAACGCTTGAATAGTAGTGTATACAAAACCCCACATACCGGCAGTAATTGTAGAATACAAAGACTTAATCACTGTAAGTATAATTGAAAAACATTTAGGGTTTTGTAAAGTAATTTGATAGAAAGAGAGAATGACTCACTTTGTAAATGTAGGGTTTAACTAAAAGCCTCCTGACAATAATCTTGGTATAATTCCTAAGCTCTTGATAAAATATACAATGCACTCGTGTTAGTATAATAACCCAATTCAACTTTATCAATACATCACGAGATCATAACCCCAACGTAGTTAACAAAGCATAGCCTTAATCAGGCAGTGCCTTGACATCCGTTGTTGGGTTCAAGATCGATCGGATAGGGTATCGAATCAGTGATCAGGGGTTAAAACACTTAAAACGAGGCAGAGCTTTGTAGTATTATGGGTGTAATACCTAAAGCAAAAATGGATATATATATATATATATATATATATATATATATATATATAGAGAGAGAGAGAGTAGAGAGGGGGCGAGAGAGAAGGTATGGTGTGAGCAAACAGAATGCTTCACCACCATTCTCTATTTATAGTTGCAATTATGACTTGGAGGTCATGTATTAATTGATTCTTTCTGATCTTTATCATTCCACGTACACCACAACATTAATTTCATTGTAAGTTTTATTTTATTATTACTAGGGAGAAAGCCCGTGCGATGCACGGCTTGCATAATAGCTATTGTTTGTTCATGGTAAGACGTCTGACACGGCCGGTGCATAACATGTAAGACAATATGCTTACAAAGGGCGTGCTTAAACTTTATTAAACCATGGACCATAAATTGTTTCCTTGGCAAAACTTGCCGGCCAAAAAAAGTGGAAAAAGATGTCTTCCAAGAAAAAAAACATGAAACAGAAAAAGGAAAAACGCATAAACTCTCGCACGCCTTCCTATCTTATTGGATAACACATAGACCAAACTTTAGCTAACGCATGCCACCGTCATCCCCAATCCCATCACCAGCCAACTGACTGCAGTGAAATAACGAAAAGAAAACTATTAAAAATGGTATACTATGTTTACGTATATATGCATTGAAAAGTAGTACGGGTTTTCATTACTAACACTAAGTGCAGACGGTATACCTTTGATGTGGGTCACTATCAACTGTTTCTTCTGAATCCAAATCTGCATAAGCAGGCCTGCGAAGGAAAAGCACGAAAAATTTATGTACACGGTTATCTAAAAATAAATATGCACAATTACATTGTGTATGGAAATCAATCAATTATAGGTGAAACTTCCACAAGGCAGATTATTGGAGCATTTTTGAAAATGGGTCCCACAAAAGGAAAAGGTATCATGTGGCCGTTAGTATTCTCCAATCGCATTCATTCATTCATTCTCCAATCACATTCATTCATTCATGTGGCTTACGTAGGCCTAAGTGGGGTCTAAGTTGTAAAGTAAGTTAGTAGCGTACCTTCTTTTTAGTCTTGTCGCCACGCACCTTGTCCAAAAGCTCACTTAGGGTGCCAACACAGGCTACATCCTCGGTAATTGGCTCGCTAGTACCGTCGACGGCAACACAGCTAGGAAACGCATACAAATAGTCAGGCAAAGCCCAGAACAGTGCAACACAGGTAAGCAGAGGGTAATTAGTTGAGGGTGTAATAATACCTGATGGACGCCCTGAAAGACTGCATCGCAGGTATCTCATCCGAATCGATGAGCATAGTCGATGTTGAGCTGGACAAACACAGGGTGCCTGCGCCAGGCAAGAAAAAAGTTAAAACAATATAACAACTTCAATGGTAAGCAGACATGTAACGGGAAACAAATGTACCGAGGTAGAACTTCGCGCTCATGGAAGTCAAGATAAGAGAGTAAACGGGTGGGTTCTCACCCTTCCTCTGAATCATAACATCACCAAGGTGGCCCCACGGTGTCACTCTGACTTGGCGCTTGCTGCAAAACACCGATTAGAATAAAAGTCTCAGTTGTCATGTAGGGAGAGAAGGCTGCGTAAGCAATAGGAAGGTGTTACTAACCGTTCATTCGTTAGACTGAATTCGACTGTGCGTGAACCCGAAGCGTTCACAGATGGCGCACCTACCTCAGTAACATATCCGATGACATCTGAAATGGAATGAGACAAAGAGTCATTAAATAATCAACCTAGGTATTTTAAGAAATTAACGGGGATATGGTTATACAGTAACGTCTCCATTTATTACCTCTACCGTTATAAATAAACGTGCACACGCCACTGCCCATTTTGGATACATAAAATCCTTTAGCAATAACCAATGCGGGTATATATGAACTGATTATTTTCACACAAATATATATTCAATTATTTTAAATTATTTGCAATTCTGATTTACTAATTCTCGGTATTCGGTAGCTATTTTTCTTTTTACTGAACTCGGCGACCCGCCTTTTGCTTTTTTTTCTTTTCCTTTTCTGTTTTAGTAATTCTCGGCTCCAGGTATACGTGGTCTCACATTATGAAATGCACTCTTTAGTTCAATGACAATATTAATATGAACATGTGACATATATGTTCAACACAAAGACTCATATGTGGTGTTAGCATCGTCGGTTCCAGGGTAGTGTCAGCCGGACGATCAGCCAAGCCCGGTAATTTTCGAGGCAAATATTTTTCTCTATATATTTAAATTTATTTTTTTAAAATAGGTATGGATCTTAATCATTGTAAATATATTGGGCCCAAAACCTTTTATATGAAAACTGGTTACTATTTCAAGTTAACTGTATACATTCCTTTATGCTATTGAACTTGTTGTTTTGAATCATGTTAAAAGTATGTCAACGGCATGTAACCCCACTTGCCAAATATCATGCTAAACATGTCAATGTTGTGCAACTTTTCCTTTATGTCGTATATTACATGTTTACCTAAATATGATAGTGTACCCGATGTTAACACGACCCATTTTAGCAAACAAAACATATCGCCTGCTCTACCCTCACCAAATAAAAAAGACAAGTATTGCATTTATGATTTAATGGCCACATTGCACCCATACTACAAACCCTGTGGTATTGTTATTGTTATGATCAACTTACCAAAACGACATAAATTTATAATCAGAATACATTTTTTTGGGGAATTTTTACTTTGCTGTTTTACCTATGTTAAATGAATCACATCATTAATTATTTTAAAAACACGTAGCATACTGATGATATGAACCAGTAACATCTAACTGTAATAAGTGTGTCGTGTCTATAATCTGCTTTAAGTTGGTCTTAAAAAAATTAACATGTATAATTTAGAATATTCTTTTCACACTCATTTATTAACATTACTAATTATTATTCTATTTGTATATTATTATTATTACTATTAATTACGATTATTAATAATAATAATCATTAGCGTCTTTAATCATAAAGGCGCAGCCCTGCCGCCCCCTAGCCGTCTACCTACTCGTGTTCGTAGCTGATCGGAGGTACTAAAACTATTATTATTAAAAAATATAAAAAATATTATTATTATTATTTATTACTATTAATATTACCGTTTTACTATTAATATTAAACGCCGTAAGCAGGAAAGGGTAGCGTTCAAAACGACCGCCGTCATCATCAACCCGCTTCACAGTTGTCGAACCATGCAACCCAATCACAAAGGGGCTGTCTTTAAGAACCCGATACTGATTTGTAGGTTGCACGGTGAAACCGTTGACCAAATATACACTGCCCTCTTTGAGTTTGTCAAAGAAATAGTGGGCAATGTTATTCCTTGTGGTGCAATGCATCACACCTCCCTTCGCAAATAAAGGCGTAGATTTTTGTTTCAGAATCAAAAGTAGAAAAGCGTAAGAATGTGGGATAGCATAGGGTAAAAAACTACCTTTATGTCAGTGACAATATAGTCGGTGCTCATGTACCTGCCGTTAACACTTGTCACATCCCATTTTCTACAAACCATTATCATGATAGGTCCGGTGCTCCCTTCACGGAGTTCACTAAGAAACATATGACTGCTTGTACCACCGTCGAATGTTTGCAAACTAAGGGGGCTGGCCATGGCAATAGAGGAGGAAAGGAAACTATGAACCTACAAACATAACAAAGCCGACAATCTTATAGCATAACCAAAGACCGTTCAACTGGCTACAAATTAATCATATCCTAATGAATGAAATTAAATGACAGGGATATTCAAAGAGGCACAATAAAACAATGCAATTTACAAACACCCATATGAAGAATTAATCAAACAAATCGATAGGGATCTAGAACAACAACAACAATAATAATAATTACATAAAAAGAAGATAAAAGCATATGGTTAAAGTAATTAAACTCTAAAAAATTCAAATTGACAGCACCTGAATATCTCTGTTTCTTGAGATTGTTGTTAAAGTGGTGATCTTTAGAGTCTTGAATTGCTCATAGTGTGAATCAATCGAGAAGATTTGAAAAAGTTGTTGAATTTGCAGTGTTGGGGGTGATTTGAATAAGAAAATATGGGTTTTTTTATTGGTTGATTGATGATCTGTGTTGCCGTTATCCCCCCACTCGTATGATTTCAAGAAAAGCTTTACCTGTATTGAAACCTCATTAAAAATATCAAAAAGAAGAGCTTTACCCATTCTTATAAGGTAGTCGATAAGTGCCAGTATTAAAACACAATTACTGAAAGAAATAAAGGCTAGTATTAAAGAAATAAAGAGCTGTAAGTAATAGTGGGTAGAGAAAGGGTCAAAAGGTTAAAGATGGAAAAGAAATCTAGATTTTAACTATAGGGCCAGGATTAATTTACCATTATATCTCAAACAATAAAAAAAAAGCATACATAAGTTGAGGTTTTTGCGTCTTTTGAGTACCACAAAGAACCTGATACATATTCCCGGTATTTCATGTTATATATCATACATCTTGAAAAAAAATTATAACATCATACATAAATTGATGAGCGAGATCGCTCCAGCACTATGCAAAACCCCCCAACTTTATCTAACCAAATTCGTTGGTGAACAGCTGAACATACATATTCCACCTCAATAGCTTTTTCTCTCAGTCGTTGAGATAACCAGAGTGTTTTGATCTCAGCTTGTGATTTGCGTAACTCTTGATCATTATCTGCAAAAATAAATAATCGAGTAAAACCTTAGCCGGTTAAATAATATTTGGACGGTAAATGTTTTTTAGATAAGCACAACCAAAACCATCCCATAAAAGAAGTAAGATGTTTTGACTCGTTACCTTGCCCAACCGGGTCAGACGACAAATGGAGAGACGTCCAACTTTAGAATGATTAATACTAAGCTTCCATAGCTTTTTATATGTTAAAAATGTAAATTTATATTATTAGCGCTATGCGAAACCAGAATCACACAACCCGAAATGGTTCCGTATACCAGGCCGGCCCGTTTATGATGCTTAATTTAGCTGCACCAACCATTGGGTTTGCAGCATAGACATGAGAACTGTTCGAGCATGTCCTTGTGATCATAAGCCAATACGTTAAAACAAACTGGGTGATAAAAACATATTTAATGATTGATAGGATTACTACACAACTACTTGATTGAATCACAGAAGTTAAAAAGTATGGCATATGTATGAAACTAAGAAAGATCGAAACCATATTTTACTTACAACTGCACTCAAATATTTCCACTTCTTTCCACCAGCTTTCTCGACCTATACAAGCAAAAATATCACACATAAAATGTAAATCCGATCTGAACCAACTACGTTCTGATCCAAAACCCGTCCCGGCCGCTCGAAACTAAATCTAAACCGAACCTGTTTCGATCCGAAACTTGTCCCGTTTCTTTAAGACACCAACCCACATTGATCCATTTCTTTGAAATTGTCGACCCGTTTTGACCAGAAAGTATATGAGATGGAATTTTAATTGACCCATTTTGACCCATTGAGTGAAAATATCTTACCCAAACCAACCCATATAATTTAAAAAGCAACCCAAAGTGACCCACTTGGAAGGCTTTGGGCAAGATTGCCCCGTCTAGTAAAATGTTTGCCAAAAAGTAGACCTCAGCTGCGCTGTATGTAAACACTGCGCCTTTTGAAGCGATGGGGGGTTTTTAAAACCCATATCATTTTTTTCACCCTTTCAATGTAAAAATAGTGCACTAACATACATGAGGACCTCCTGGGTAACTTAACAGTATGTCACAGATGTGAAGAATGTCCGCAAAAATAAATTCTTGGGTCAATATAAGTGTGATCCATTTAAATGCATAAAACTCTGGATCGACCAGTCATTAAACAACCCAACATAGATAAAATTTGGTCATGAGGAACGTAATTTGCAACTTTTAATGTAAAAAGTATCTTAGAATGGTTCCGAATAACCGAAAAGTATATGAGTTCCATACTTATACTACCATCATCATCTTCAAATTCATTTTTGTTAACAAAAACCAGGCAACACCATCCGAATTATCTAATCACCCAGATTAACAAAAATGAAAAAGTGTTCTTTACACACAACTATGATAATACCTGCAATACGTTTGTAACCCCCAGACTACCTAGTATTTTGTACACACTCAAAACCCATAAAAAAGTAACAAAATCAAAGAAATCAAAGAACTACATAACGTTAAGCCTACCTTAGATCCAAATTAGTTATTTGTTGCATCAAGTTTTTCCTTCAACAAACTATTTTCATCATTCAATCAAGAAACATAATCCTACATATAAAACCTTAAGATCAATTCTAAAGAACTTAAAATCATAAATAGGAACAGATGAGAGACGAAGTGATCTTACTTCGGTCACCAAAATATCCGTGGGAATCCTATTTCGCCGTCACCGTCGGTGTTCAATCCACCGTTGTTTCCATTCACCACCACAACCAAGTTCGTCACTAAATTGATCCACCATCGCCGCCAGGTGTTCATCGTCGTCGCCTAGAATCCATCAGTTGTTTTCTGTGGAAACCAACGATTGAAGATGATGGTGAAGCAATCATTTCAAGTTACACATTCAGGAGATACAAAAAAGGCAACAATTTTACATATATCGCATATCAATTTTAATTTATTGTCACATGGGTCCCGGCTCAAAGTAAAATACGTAAACCTGTAGTTCAACTCTGGGAACAGCATGTGATAATCCGGCTTCAGCAAAACCTACCTTGACGGATAAAAATCGAACTTCATTCCTCACATTCGTTTGTTTCTCCATGGATTTTTGTGAATAGCCTGTTCTTGATGGCTCTGTACCCGTTGGTTGATCTGGTAAAACTGGACACTAGTCGTCACCACCTCGATCTCCGATGACATCGCACTAGATTTTGATTCGTTAATTGAAGATGGAGATGAAATGGAAATGAGTTTATTGGGAATTAGGGTGTTTCAAAGAAGCTATGTAGGGTGTGGTGGATTTTATGGGATTGGAGGGGTTAGGGGGAAGATGAAGTGAAGCGGCGTGCCTTTACTATTAGGGTTCTAGAAGAAGATGGCAAATTACCCTTTGGTGTCTTAAAATTTTGGATTAAATAGCTTACACATCCTTGTACATGGTGCTTCGTAACTTGTAAATATGATAAAATTACATTCTTGTACACAAATGTATTTAAGAGACTCATAATGAAGGTTGTAAAATAGTTGATATAACTAAATTTTTAAGTTTATATAGATAATTAATTAAGCTGTTTCACTCATTTATCGTTTATAACTTCTAAAATATGACGTTTTATAGAACGATGAATATGTCATTAGAACGAGCATATTTTTATCTACATTTTGACCTAAGTTTTGTAAAAAACGAAGTAAGGTTAATTATAATGTATTTTTATTATTATAATTTTTAAACGGTTCCTATGTTCGTCCAAATACCTCATATTTCTAACAGTCAACTTACTCGTAATCTACCCATTAAAAATATAAGTTTTATATACTTTATTTTAATATATAAACAAATGGAAATGTTACATCCTCCCCACCTTGTTTTAAATCTCGTCCTCGAGATTCACTCAAATAGGGAGGAATACTTTTAGTTCGTCACTGATCCTAGTTCCTAAGTATATTTTGGTCCTTGTTTTGAATTCCACTTTACTTTGACCGGAACTATTCTCTATGCGTTGAGATTCTTATCTTTGACTTGTATGGTCTGTCAATGGACTTGATTTCTTCATTTACCTCTATATATTTGAAGAGGTATAACTAAAGATTTATCAGCTAGGTATTTCCTTATATATGAAGTATATCATGTATTCCTATCATTTCTTCTGGCAACTTTAGCTGATAAGCTACTGATCCAGTTTATTTAATGATTCCGAATGGTTTAACAAATCTTAGACTTAACTTTTCTTTCTTGCCACATCAGACTATTCCTTTTTCATTTATATTTATCCGTAATTTTTATTTAAACATTGATACCTCTTATCACTTCCACGATGCATCATATAATTAGTTTTATGAGTTTTTTCGAGAATCCTTTCTCGTAGGTTTCCTTAAATAGGTACCCAAATTCTTTCCTTACGGAATCTCCAATTTCCATCAGTTTCTTTTTCTAATTCCTTTATTATTCCTTTTTAATTATTCAGCATCATTCTTGATTGTTGTTTCTTGGGTAATATTAGTTGTTCCATTAAATCTATTTGCAAATTAAATATAAGAGCACATACTTGTTTTCGGCTTCTTATGAAACTTACGACTTAAAGCATCAAATACAATATTAGTCTTACCTTTGTGATATATCACAATCGTAGTCACTTAAAATTTCCATTCAGCGTCTTTGCTTTTTGCCCAAAAATATATCTTAAGCTCTTATGATTTGTAATTATAATGAACTTACTACCATACAAATAATGTTTCCAAATTTACTTATTGATTTGGGTAATGGGATGGCTATCCGGGATAAGTCTAAAATGTTGATAGTATCCTGAGCATATATTGACAAATAACGAGCTCCTAGAATAAGTCGTCAATTCTTGGTAATGGTTATCAATTCTTAACTGTGACCTTATTCAATTTCCGATAATCGATGCACATATGTATCTGTTCGTCCTTCCTCTTAACAAATGATACATGTATTTTAATAATCGGTGTTGTTCCTAGTATCAGGTGAATTATGAGTTCCTCCTCACGATGGGGTGATAGTCCAAGTAGATCTTCTGGGAAAACATCGGAGTATTCCGATATTGCAGGAATTTCTTTCAGTTTTTTGCCTATAGGGGTGAGCATCAAACCGAAATAATCGAAATGTAACCAAAATAACCGAAAAATCCAGACCGAAAAAATCGAACCGAAACAAAAACTGACGGTTGGGTTTTTGAACTTTTAATAACCGAAAATTTCGGTTCGGTTTTCGGATAATCATTTCAATAACCGAAAATAACCACACCGAACCGATAAGTTTTAATAGTATACCAAATCTATATATTTTTATGTTTAAGTTGTTTAAGTATTTACCCATTCTACTAAGAATTATTAATTTTATTCTTGTTTATTAATTATTTATAACTAGAATTACGACCCGCCGCAATGCGGCGGGAATTCTTTAGTTATAACTAAGTCGATTTAGGACGCGCACGTTATGTTGAACCTGGCAAACGGGAAAAAAAATAGACAATGTAAAAACGTTCACTCACACACGTACGTTGCGTCGTGTTAACTCGCAAAATTTAGAACGAAATATAAAAACGTTAAACCAAAGACGCACGTTGCGATGTGTTAAGTCACACAATTTAGAACGAAGCATAAAGAGAAAAATTTGCAGAAAATGAAAAACTATAAAGGACCAAAGTTGAAAACAAAAAAAAGTTGTGAGGATAGATTGCAGAAGATAAAAAAGTTTTGTGTTAAAAGTAAAAAAACAAATAGTCTTAGGTTAAAAGTAATTTATGAAATACTTTTATGTGAAAAGTAAAAAAATCAATTTTTTTTTTTTTTTGTAAAACCCCCAAAGCGAAGGTTACAACACATAAGTAAAAAAATGAAACTGGTTAAATCGCTAAAGATGGAAACTTTTGAATTAAAAGTGAAAAATCAAATTAATCAAAGGGGTTAAATTGTATAAGATGGAAACTTTTGAATTAGAAGTGAAAAATCAAATTAATTAAAGGGGTTAAATTACCAAAGATTAAAACTTTAAACTCAAATTGTCAAAGATTAAAACTTTAGGGTTAAAAAGGAAACAAATATTACCAAAGATTAAAACTTTAAACTCAAATTGTCAAAAATTAAACTTCAGGGTTAAAAAGGAAACAAATATTAAAACTTTAAACTTAACTTGCAAAGGATTGAAACTTTAGGGTTAAAAAGGAAAAATCCAATTTATTTTTGAGAAACTCCCAAAGCTAGTTGTACAAGTACCATATGCATAAGATAGTTGGTTTTTAATAAGGTTTTAATAAGAACATTACCATGTTTATGTATCATTAAAATTCTCCATTGTTTACAAGAACTAACAAAGTTTAATATAAAAATTAAATGGTTTTCAAAGTATTATAAGAGAAAACGTCTTAACAAAAACTTTGGATAAACATTAAAATATATTAGAAGGTTAGATTTATATGAATAATATTAATTAAAAAGACTAAATATATTAACTTAAATGTAAACATTTAAGAAAGATTTTCTTAAACTTTGAATTATACTTTTAAGTTTTGAATCTTACATAATTTGTTTCAAAAACCGAAAAAACCGAAAAACCGAACCGAACCGTTGCTAAAACCGAACACGATATTTCACACATTGTTCAACGCTTATACTGTCGTTATCTGATTAGGCTAACTCTCTGGCGCTCCCTTCAATCCAAGCTTGTGTTTAATTATTTAAACACGAACCGTGAGTATACTCGAACCCTTTTTGCTTTACGCACTTTTGGGTGTTACATACGTTACATATTTCAAATCACAAACAACACACAATACAAACACTTTTATACGCTAACCGTTATTGCATGTTATACGTGTTATTTGATGAATGCTTGTATGTTATGTTTACACAGTGATTGTTGCCTGACACCTTAGCAACGATAGTACTATAGTTTAGACTCAGCACCTGTCATGGACAGGGGTTGTTAAGGGTTTTACTTCACGTATCATGGTGGTGATATGTGTTGCACATTCTACAACTCGCAGTCATGTCTGTGCACATTTCATTGTCGATAACCTGCTAGTTTCACACTTCTACGTGTTTCATGTTGGTTATGCGTAAATCGCTTTCGCTACTATTATACTATTAAACTTGTATGCTCACCTTTACACTATGTGTATTGACCTATTTTAACGTACGTGACAGGTGTTTAGGATGCTTTTATTTGCTGGATGTCATGGAATCAAGCTTAGGATTGAGTTGTCGAAACTATGATTTTGTCTTTGAGAACAACTATGTCTGTAATAATTGCTTTTTATTTGATATGTTATGGTATGGGATGTAACGTTAAATATCTGGTAATTTTAGTTGTTATGGATTTCTCCTGGACAATCTATTTCGCTCAGTGTCTCACCCCGATGTTTCCGCCATCGGTTGGGGTGTGACATACACCACCGCCCACCAAGACCGTCGACCATCAACATCATCACCATCACCATCACCATCACCATTAACCTCCATAGTCCCGCCACCATCAAGATCCAACCGAATTTCTCAAAGAAATCCCCTTTCGAGGGGCTGGAATACACCCACCCGGTAACTTCACTTTCTCTTTCTCCTTTTATCTCGAACTCTTCATCCGTCTAAATCCCGATCGAATCCAAAATGTTTAGGATCCTCATTCACACCTTGCAGACCTCTCGAGTTCTTCGTAAGAGTAGAAAGGGTTCTCCAAAATGTTTATATAATAAACCGCCTTCAACACAAATATCCAAGTAATCACAGCCCACTTCAACACAAACATTAACAACATGGTCACCATACTTGCGATACGGGCCAACGCAGTTGAGGACAAGCTTTGTTTGAGAAGCCATGCACCGGAGAGATGATGGGTCAGATGTGTCGGCCATGATGAGGGGGATGGTGGGGTGGGTTTTGGAACCGGAAGCCTATTTGAGGGATTCGGTGAGTTTGGAAGAGTTTCGACCGGCTAAAGCTAGGATTTTGATGGGGGAATTTGGGGAGTTGAGGAACTTGAGGGCCTCTCGGACTACGTACTTGCTGGTGAAACCGGATGCTCCGAAAAAGATGATGTCGTAAGTGGGTGGTTGAAGTTCGGTCATGTTGTGGGATTGGTTGGTTTTTGAGATCTTGGAATTGGTGTCAAAGGGGTGGGGATTATTGGTGCCAAGACCTGTGAGTTTGGAGATTGAAGATGAGAATGGCGAAGAAACAGATGCCGCGCCTGCACAATATTGCCAATCCAACTACTTTGTTGTTTATATATTTATTACAATTGGATCTTGATGGTGGCGGGACTATGGAGGTCAATGGTGATGATGTCGGTGGCCGACGATGTTTGTGGGCGGTGGTGGCCTGATGATGATGGTTGTAGAAGTGGTATGAAGAAAGAGAGAGATAGAGAGAGCAGGGGAGATGATGATGATGGTTTAGGTATATAATTTTAAATTTTAAACATTCTTTTTTTTTTGTATTAAATGACTGTTTTGCTCTCATATGGGTTGCACATGACCTCACTTAACTGAAAGTTTTAATCAGGTTAGAGTCAAATGAAATAAGGTGTAACAAGTTTTTTTTTTGGGTAAAGGGTTACCCCGGTGAATTTTATAAATAATCAAAGAATAAACATGTGCATCAGAGATAATACACACTGCTAGACTTGGCATACCAAGCCTAGAAAATCCCGAAAACCACAACCCAACAAACAAACATAAAATAAAAAAACAACCAAGAGACAGACACGACCAAAACTACACGCAGCTACCGAATCCTTTTAGGAACTAGCCCATGCCATTATTGTTTTCTAGAATCGGAATCTTCCATTTCCTCATCAACTTTGTAAAGTTAGCATCCTTTGTAGCCTTGAATCCCATCACGCGAAGCCTGACAATATTCATTATTTTTTCCGTTATCCCAGAAACACTGTTTTGATTCGGAGTGAACAGACGAGCATTTCTTTCCTGCCAAATGAAGTATGTTGATGCCGCTATTACCAGCTTACAAATAATGTGTTCAATCTTCTTTGTGTTAGCATGCTGAATCATCCAGTCCATAACGGGGTCCCATGAGTCATTGACACTACTCAAATCAACCATTACCTTTACATTGTTCCACACTTGAGCCGCAAAAGAACATTGGAAAAACAAATGGTCCCTTGAGTCTCGATCATGCTTACAAAGTGGATAGCACATCAGCCGACGGTTTGTTTCACTTCCCACTTCCCATGCCCGTAACCGGTCCTGTGTACTTAACTTGTTCATTATGACGAGCCACATATGGAATGAATGTCGGGGAATACACTGCGCAAACCAAATAAGATTTGCCCAATTCACTATAGCGTTGCTATTCCGAATGTTATTCCATACTTCTTTCAAACTGAATTGTTGCTGATTACCCTCGAGGTCTTTCCATATCAGGTTGTCTTCTATTTGATGCGTTAGAGCGGGAGTTTCAATATTGATCAAAACCGGAAACAAATCAAGCCAGGCTTGCGGCCACCTCCAATGGCCGTGATCATCCACCAACGAATTGACAGAAGATTGCAAGTTAAAACCTGCATTCGCAATAACCCGAGGAGAAATAAACGAGTTTAAAAGACTGAATTGGCACCAGTTGTCACTCCATGCATTCGTTTGAGCTCCACTTCGAATCTTTTTCCATATAAACGGCCGAACTAGACTACGAATGGAGAGAAGTTTTCGCCAACCCCACGTCATGCTTCCCCGGCTAGGAATATCCCATAGGCTTCTCCCTTTTAACTTGTGAATTTTAATCCATTGGACCCTGCCTGTTACTAAGAATACTCCAGATATGATTTGTCATGAAAGCCGAATTCACATCAGAAATGTGCTTTATGCCTAGACCCCCTTCTTCCTTATGTAAACAAACCTTTTTCCACGCCACTTTAGCATGAATGTTAGATTGAGGACCTGCATTCCATTAGAACCGTCTCATTCTTTTCTCTAGCTCCTTAATAGCATATACCGGGATAATAAAAACGGCTGCCCAGTAATTATGCATGTCTGAAAGAACAGAATTGATTAACTGGAGGCGGCCAGCGAATGAAAGGGATTTAGTCATCCAATTGTCAACTTTTTTATCCATGCGCTCCACTAAGGACTTGCAGTCACTCAATTTTAACCTGGACGTAACTAGGGGAACCCCCAAGTAGCGAACAGGCAGATTACCTTGTTGAAATGGCATAACTTGTAGAATCTCCTGTCTAATCTGAAGAGGAACATTCCCAAAGAATACAGAACTCTTTGATGGATTAAGAACCAAACCTGAGACAGCAGAAAAGCTTTGTAGCACTTCTTTTATTTTCCGAATAGACACCACATCACCATGTACGAAGATAAACAGGTCATCCGCGAACAATAGATTAATGATCTTCTGTTTCGCACAATGGGCATGGAACTTGAACGAACTCTGTGCCGCTCTTTGGAGCATAGAAGACAAGACCTCCATGATGAGAGTAAACAGATAAGGAGACATCGGATCTCCTTGGCGAAGGCCTCGCTTACCATTAAAGTAGCCATGCATCTCACCATTAATGTTTAATGAGTATGAAGCAGTTGATACACATGTCATTATCCAAGCAATCATTTTATGGTGAAAAGCAAAGTGTTTGAGAGCATCTTCCAAGAAAGACCAACTAACAGTGTCATAGGCCTTCTGAATATCAATTTTAAACGCATATCTCGATGGGCCCCTGTGAAGATGATAGTTGTGCATAAGTTCCTGAGTCAGAAGAATATTATCTGAGATCCTTCTCCCGGGCACAAAAGCAGATTGGTTGATACTGATTAACGACATCAGACTGCCATTGATCATGTCTGTTAAGATTTTGCTAATGCATTTATACAAAACGTTGCAACAAGATATCGGCCGATAATCCAGGACCGAATCCGGGGTCTCCTTCTTTGGAACAAGAGCCAAGATAGTATGATTAATTTGTTTCAGAAGTTTACCGTTTTGAAAGAAATCCAAAATGGCATTAGAAATATCATTACCTACTATATCCCATGCATGCTTGAAAAACGCTGACGTATACCCATCAGGGCGAGGCGCTTTATTTTCACCAATGCTGAACATCGCCTTCTTGATTTCCTCTCGAGTAACCTGCCGCACCATGTGATCCCTAGCATTTGCATCAAGAGTATTCAGAGGAAGATTGTCCCATTCCAACATATTAACCGGTTGTTCAGTGCCCAAAAAATTAGCATAGTGACCAACTAAAGCTTCAATAATCCCATCTCCTTCATGTCTAGTACCACTAGTATCCATTATGCTATGTATTTTCCCTCTTGCATTACGACTTTTCACCGCATTATGAAAAAATGTAGTATTAGAGTCACCTGCACACAACCATTCAACCTTGGATTTTTGTTTAAGATAACACTCCTCGTCATAAGCAGCTGTTTGAAACTCATTTAGACAAATTGTCTCCTGTTGTCGAAGAGAAGCATTCAACAGATCATGATCTATCAGCTTGTGTATATTATCCAATTTAATACGAAGCTCCGACACCTTTTTATGCAGGTTTCCTTGCGAATACAATAACTTCCTAAAAAATGGCTTCAAGTTTCTAAGTCTTTTCATGACCGAGAACATCATGAAGCCATCAATCTTCTTACTCCATTCCTGTTCCACATAAACCCGAAACTCAGGTTTAGAAGTTAAAAAATTCGAGAATTTGAAAGGCTTTTGTTTCTTGTGAACTTGACTAGAGAGCTTTAGAATGCATGGTGTATGGTCGGAGACCCGAAAAGGGTGATACACAACAAAAGCTTCCGAAAATAAATCAAGAAAATGTATGTTCCCCATCACACAATCAGTCTTCTTTAACAATCCCACCCCATCCCTTGGCTTCTGGTTCCAAGTAAAATGGAGGCCATGCCCCTTCAAATCCATCATCTCTATGTAATTTATACAATCATTAAATTCACGCGAGCCAATAGATGTATTAGACGGGCCACATAGAGAGTCTTCAACATGCAACATCTCATTAAAATCTCCCATTATGGACCAGGGTTTATTGTGACAGAAACTTTTATGCCTACATAGGTCGTCCCATAGCTGCCTCCTATCTTGGTACGTATTTTTTGCGTAAACAAAGGAACAAAAGAATACCGTCTTATCGTTTTTATTTAGGATCTGAACATGAATCACTTGATCCGTTTGAGCTAGAACCATAATATCCACCATCGCTTCATTTCATCCTAGAATGATCCTCGTACCTTTTCCGCATAGCCCACCATTAGAAGACCAGCTCCAATTTAGGAAAACATTTTGACACACCTTTTCAAGCTTAGATACATCCACATGAGACTCAAGTAGAGCGCAAATATTAACTTTATTTTCAGAAACAAGTAATCGAACCTCAGCTTGTTTAAGGGGACGGTTCAGACCCCTAATATTCCACGTTAGAATGCTACCCATTGACAACACCTTGACCAGGAGTGCTTGCTCCCTCAGAAATAATTTTCGGGTAATCCATACTCATAAAACGAGACGTTTCTGTCGGAGTAATTTCCACAACCTCCTCAGTAATCCGGCCAGAATTGATGTTAACACTATCCGATTTCCACTGCATATCATTCGGGTTTTCTGCCCCATCTCCATCCAATTTTTCTAACGTCTCAAACGAGTTTGCCATCCGGATAGAGCTAGTTGAGTTCGGGTAATCCAAATCAGGCCTGTCAACAGGCTTTGTACCTGATGTACTCGGTTCAGCTTTAGAGATTTTCGGCCGGTATTGAACCTTCAGTTTTTGCTTTTTATGAATGCCACCAGGTTTGACTGTCTTCCTCTTATCGGTAATAAAGCCATCAGCATCGACTATAACTTGTTTTGGTTTGGCCACCACATTCTTAGGACATGAGTAGTCATCATGTCCGAAAATACAACATAAAGAACAACGTTGGGGCTTCCATTCATACTCTACCCGAATTTTTTCCATAAGATACCCCTCTTGGTCTAACTTAGGTATTGCAACCACAATGTGTTCCTTTAGATCCGTTTCAGCATTGATTTCAATCATTGCCCTGGCGAAACTGCTTCTACCCCAGTTTTCTGCACACATGTCCGCCGTATAACTGTCTAACCTTTTTGGCACACCAAGCTTCGAAGCTAACAAGCTTAATCCATCATCCGTGTAAATAAAAATAGGAACATTGTGAAGTTTAATCCAAACCGGGACGGACTTTATTCCTTCTTTCTTTAAAACTTCCGAAGGGGACCAAGTATTCAAAAACAAAGGAACCTTCCGAATAAGCCACGGACCACCCTCTAGAACTTTAGCCATACCTTCCTTAGAGTCAAACTTAAAAAAGAAAAACCCCTCTGAGTTCATCATTAACTTAACAAACCCAAACCTGGACCAGACATTCTTTGCATAGTACTCCACTACCGGATACGGCAAACGATTACCCAGAAAATAACCATAGAGCACATTTTCAAACTTGTCCTGAACCTTCTGCACAACTTCTCGTGGTATAACCACATCTGCTTCCTGGTTGGAATTAGCCGAGACCATATGCCTGAAGTTTACTTCCTTATTGTTCACTGATTTCTTCATGGCCACTTCTGCATATGATATCCTATTCGATAAAGGTTCAGCTTCTCCAGTAACAGATATAGGATCCTTCTGAAGGTGTAACAAGTTTTGCAGATCTGTAATTATTAAAGTGAAAAATTATTTATTGCAACTCGTTACATACATAAAAGAACTTTACCCAAATAATAATAAAGGGGAAAGTGAATATGTGGCTGTTACACATTTAACCTTAGATGTGAAACTCATCAAAACGACGTAGTTTTGATAAAAATCAATTAAAATTTGATCAGTTCTTTTTATTTTAAGAAACTAATCTCTTCGAATCCTATCAATTTCATTAATATTAGTTCTTTCTCTCACAATTCAATATGCAACACTTCCTTCTTCATGCTCTGCCATTGAATACTGTTGAAAACAATGAACAATTTAAAAAGCAAACCTTAAATTAGTTCGAAGGGAAGCATGAACATAGATTAATTGATAAGTATATATATTAGTTTGATAGCTGCACACACAGTAGCTATGGAATTTCCAAGATAACAAAAGTATTCATAATTTTCATATGAATTTCTACCTAACCATTAGATATCGAATTTCCAAATCACAAAAAAAATAATAATAAGTTAATAGTTTTCATTTGAATTGATTAGGCACGCCATAGAAATGGAATTCCTGAAAAACAAAAATATACAAAGTTTGCAATTAAATGGTTTCTACTGTCCATTCGAAAGTAGCCATTGAAGGCTTTGATTTTAATTCTTCCAATTGTAATTCAGTTTCAATGAAAGCTTGGTTTTAATGATTAACCGTTTTTAGTTTTAGTTAGTAAGATAAAGTAATTAAAAGGGCGTAGTTTTGATGTAAAATTAATCAAAACAAGGTAGTTTTGACAAATTTCACATCCAAGACCATGTGTAGTGGAAGGGGAAGATAATGCCCCCACCCTAGGGCATTTTACGTCATGTGGCGGTCCAGTCAGCAAAAGGGCATTATTGGGCGTTTTCTAAAATAGGTGTAGTGGGGATGGGGCATTATTGGGCATTATGTTTTGTAATAAAATAAAATTAAAAAAAAAAGAACTTAAAATTCTTATTGGCCAATTAATGCAAACTGAAATATGATTGGACAAGCATTCCCCTCTTAGCCTTTTTAAACCACGCCAAGAAAGCTTTTTTTGATTTTTTTTTTAAAAGACGCCCAATGTAATGGTTTGAGATCGTTTTTAAGCGTTTTTTTTTATTTAAAAAAAAAAAAAAACCGTCCCACTACGGATGGTGGTCTAAGCTCAGGTGTGTAACACCATATGTTTACTTTCCCCATAATAAAATAGGCAAGAAGCAACACACGCGCTGCACCAGCTTTCACCATATTCCTAGTTCCTACCCCCAAACACGTTTTTGCTGGCTCCCTCGTCGCATGACCACCGTAAGACCACCCACCTCCGATCACCCACCTACTTTCTTCACCGGACAATATTTCGTCTTCGATCGACAAATTGAGGTATTAACTCTTCACTGTAACCCCCAATTTTGTGTTTTTCTACTCTTTACTGCTTGTTTTTACTTTCCGGCAATTGAACTCCGATTAAACGTGTAAAATGTTCGAATTCATTATATCTAATTGTTGTTTTGTTAATTGAATCAATTTTTAGTCCGAAGAGTAGGAATCTGTTTTTCAATGCTAGACCTAGTTGACTTTATGATTATTTGAAATAATAATTATTTGAAAATAGCTGGTTAGGTTAAGAAAATTGCAGACATTGTTAAACTGAATTCTGTAGTTATGGATGATGAATTTCTGTTTTTTTAGGTATGTCGACGGGGGATATTCCTCTAGACGAAGGAAACGATAAAAATTTGGTTTCTTCTGATCAAGGAAATGATGAAACTTCATCTGGTAAGAGACGTTCGAGAGCTTACGTGTGGGCTTATTTCGAGAGGATAACCGGGGAAGACGGGTTACCAAAAACAAGGTGCACCACTTGTAACAAAGTGTACGCTACTGCTGCAAATTCAGGTACATCGACTATGAGGAGACACTTACGGAAGTGTTGTCCACAGCCGCTAAACCAGTTTAACCCAACCCAAGCTGTCCCATGCGCCAACAGTGATGAGATGTCGGAAGAGGTTAGGGCTGCAAAGAAGTTGAAGTCTGTTATGGTGGATAAGCTACGATCTAAAACGGATAGGGAGTTGGTGGAATTTATTTGGATGAATAAACGAAACGTTGGAATCCTTGAGCAGAAGTTGCCTGAAAAGGCCAGAGCTATAAAGGAAGCTATCAAGTGCTATGAAGATGAAATTGATCGCAGGGCAAAACTTCAGAGTCCTAAGGTTTTCCTTTTTAAATTTTTTATTTCTTTGACATTTTTGAATAATGTTGTAAAATTATTCAAATATTTTATATGTGAAATGGGCTAACTAACAAATATTTTATGCTATCTAAGATTCCAAATTATTAGTTGCTTTAGATATTTATTTTTCTTCGCCTAAGTTCACATTTTTGAAATGTATGTTCCAGGAGAACGGTGCAGGTCCTGTCACCAGTTTAGGGACAGTTAAAGTTGAACCAGATGATGAACTTGCTGCTGAATATCCGAATGTTGGCGAGACACGTGCCAATGTGAATCAGGTCTTTTTCTATTCATATTACTCCTTCTACCCAATGGGTTGACGATACTTGAAATATGTTAATCTCATATCATCATATGATATTCACTACAGATTAAACAACTTTCTTACATCAATGACTTTTTCTATTATAAAAAATATCAAATGTTAATTCCCCTCCCTACATCTTGAACTCGTTTTTTTATCTGGTTGGTGATTTTGGCCTCCGTTATTATGTTAGTTGCACAAATTTAGCACTTGGTTAGACTGTCTGTCAAATTAGCACCAAATTAATTCCCTATGTCAAACTATAATTCTTATGCAGCAGTTCAGTTTGTTTAGTTTCCTTTTGAGGGGAAATTCTATTCTAATAAATAACAAAAAATTCCATTTCAATCTCCTTAATCAAATTACAATTGATTATTAAATTAGATAAGAATGTTCAATTTTTGAATCAATCATTTTAGTTTGTCGAAACGTCTAACCAAATAATAAGCCTGTGATTCGTCAAATTGACAAACCTTAAGCGGAAAACGGCTCCCTTATTCACCATCCTAAAGAACAAAGTAGATATTGATGTTGGACTGGATTAGTCTTTTCCTGCTTTATAGTTCTCTTGTTTTATGTTCCTTTTTGTTATTTAAATTTCATCCAGCAGAAAACCAGTCCACAAGCTGACAGTGGAAACATGGCTAGAAAACAGGAAGCTGACCAATCTGTTAATGGAAATGAGCAAATAGCTGAAGAAGAGCGTGTAGCAAGACTTCAGATTGTAGCAATAAATAGAACTGAGAACCAGGTAACTTTTTTTTGTATGAATGTCGTTTAATTGGTGAATGGTCAATTTAAACGAAATATTTCCTGATCAGATATTCTCTTAATTGTTGGGGATTCTAAAACTTATGCCAAAAAAACTATTATCACGTTGAATCTTCTAGTGGCAGAAACCACTACCACATAGAAATTGTTGGTGATAACTTAAAAAATGGCATATGAAGGAGTAGGTTTTTGATTAGTTGTTTTACATGTCAAAATTGTTAAGACTCATTTATTTTTTGTATGAGTGTCTAATTTCCATGCAGAAGGCTTCTTTCTTTTTATAATCAACTCTCCAATTGCATTCGCTAGAGATTCGGAAAGTCAATAACCATTCCTTACAATAAAGAAACTGCCTTTTCTCTTCTTTAAATAGTTTCTTATTTGATTTGATATGCTTCATCTTCGTTAATTGTCTATATCTGTTCCAGTTTGAATTTATCTTCCAAATCTTCACGCAATGAATCCTTAAAAAAAAAGTCTTCGATCTTCATTGCATGATTGCTTATCAGACATTTGTCAAATCTCATAAGTACAATTGATTGTTCAGATTCTTAATCTGATCTTTGACTTTGACTTCGACTTCGACTGAAGTACTTGTTATATGTAGTAGTTAGCGCCTTGGTTTTAAAATGCACACATCAGGAGCGCATAATGCGCGCATCACATGATGCAGTGATGAGATCGCATCGCATGTAGTGATTCCATGATGCGCGCATCACCTGATGTGGTCTAATGTGGCGCCTTATGCTGTTGATCGGTATTCGAACAAATTAGATCTTTAATTGAACAAATCTGACAATAGATGATGAGTATATATTATAGTTTAGTGTTTAAAGGTTCACGAGTTAAAATATTAGTTTTAATTATTTATTTAGTATTTTTAAATGAAGAACACCTCACATACGTGATGCGTGTGCTTCGCTCATCATGCATCACGCATCGGGTTTTGAGATCAAAACGCACCGGATCGCTACACGCATTTTAAAACCAAGGTTAGCGCAACATATTAGCTTCTTGATATGTACACATGCATTAGCACAGGAATATACTGAGTATTATTTACGTAACTGACTTTGTTGAGTGTTTGTTATTGTTATCCGGGACTAACAATTGCACAAAATAGTTTTTTTATTAGAGAAAAATGCTCGGATAGCCCCTGTGGTTTGCCCATTTTTCACCTTTACACCTATAGTCCCAAGTTTTTGAATTTCGTTCCCGGATAGTCCCTGGCGTGGATGGGGGTTAGTTTTTGGTGTTAGGTGCGTGTGAAATGACAAAAATACCCTTACTGACAAATTAATAACTAAAAAGTTAAAATAAATATAAATTAATATTTTACAATTTATGTGGGACCCACCACCCACCCTACCCACTTCATCTTCCCCACTCCACACAATGGGCGAAGGTGAAAAATGGGCAAACCACAGGGACTATCCGAGCATTTTTCTCTTTTTATTATGTACTTTAAAAGTTTTTTTTTTAGTATTCTACAAGTTATAGAAAGTAGTGAAAAAGAAATATATATAACATTGGTCATCCTGACCCAGTTAGAACATTCTGCTTAATGAACGAATCTCTAGATAGAATTAAGTTTATCTATACTTTAATTATTCATTCTGCAAGCGGCTAATTGGCAAAAGGTGGTCAAAGTTCTAATGTGTGTAACAGAGTTTTTTATCGCTTAGTAATTAAAAAAAAAAAATTCAGACAAAACCGTGTTAACTATTTCTACATGGCGTTGGATTGGCAGTTTGGCACCGACAGGGTGATTAGATAACAGTTACCTGTTGACATGGCTGGAAACTACCATAACTTTAAATTTTTTATAGTTTAACGACAAAACAAAGTCGGTTACCTGGAATATTTTGACAGAGTTGGTTGCCCTTTTACCCTATATACCCTTCTGTAAATCTACTAAATGCAGTAGGATCTGTTCTGAGAAGTGATAAGCTAGAAGCGTAGGATCTGTTAAGCAATTCTTGAAAGTCCAATGGCTGTTTTGTAAATTACCGATTAAAAGGGGGCAATTTTACAAATTCTAGGAAGTTAAAATGAATCTAATATGAAAAATTTTCAAGGTTCATCTTATTGATTAATTAAGGTTAATACAACATGCTGAGAAGTTACTGATCTACAAAAGGATGTGAATAAGAATAGGGAACATTAAACATCATCGGCTGCCTCTACCTCTAAACAGAAACCTTTGTATATTCTTGTTTTTTAGTATTTATAGCAAGTCTTGTTCGGTTCTTGTAACACCCAAAATTTTTAACCGTTTTCTTAAGTATAAATATCTATTCATAAAGCAATTAATGGGGCTGTTTGGCAACATCTGAATGGTTAAGTGCTGAACCAGTAAGAGGTTTGAACCGTTAAGTGCTGAACCAGTAAGAGGTCTGAACCATTAAGAGTCTGTATAATGCTTAACCGTTCAGAGGCAAATGTCTGACCAATTCAGATTAGAGGTCTTAGCCATTCAGACTCTGTATAAATCTTAACCATTCAGAGGTAGATGTCTGAACCATTCAGACATCTGCTCGTGAAACAAACAGTCTGAACCATTAAGTGCTGAACCAGTAAGAGGCCTGAACCATTAAGAGGTAAACAAACAGCCCCTAAGACATTGTTTATAAACACTGTTATCATTTTTTGTGCTAGGCAGAAGAAAAACATGCCCTACAAACTGCCATCTCGATTCGTCCTCAAGATATATGTGCAGATTTAAAAGAGGTTTCATCTGCGCTTTCTATTCTAACTTCACCAGACAGCTTCTACACTCCTCAAGGCAATCCTCTTGATCAAGAAGCCGAAAATGCAAAACAAACCCTCATTCAACTTCTGAAAAAAGACTTTGAATCCATAGTCAAATCACCCGATGAAGAAAAAGTCAAATCCTGCATCAAAATCTTGACCGAGAACCTCCACAGGCTTCCCAAGTGTCAAGGCCGAGTTATCGAGGCCCTCAACATCGAATTCGAATCCGCTTGTCAAAACTGGAAAACGTGCCATACGAATATTCAAACAAACATTGCATTGGAAGTGCAACAAGGAGACAATCTCAAGGTTTTGCAGGAATGGCAGGAGAAAGATATGGAATTCGAGTCCAAAATAACTAAAGTGGATGCGGATATCCTTCGGTTGAAACAAGAACTGCGCGAAAAGGAGTTGACCCGAGATAATTTGGTCAAACAGAAGTCGGATTTGTTTGATCAGAGCAAGATCTCGATTGATGAAGCGAAGAAGCTCCTTCAAGATATGGTTACTGCAAAGTTGCAGAGCGATGTCGCGATTGATAACATGAAAGAAGTTGCTAAGAAATGGGAACGAAACAGGGAAAACTTCCAGATCAAGCAAGTATGACTGTGTGAGATGGTTAATTTTATTATTTAGCTGTGAAATTGAAAAAGAATTACAGTAGGTTTAGGTTCTAAATTATGTTGAAATATTTAGTTCAGCCTTTTGTTTATTTACAGTAGTGCACTGTGTGTGTGTGTTTTTTTTTTTTTTTTTTTGGTTGTAAATTATTAGACAATATACACCGATAAGGAGCTAGAAATAGGGATAGCGGCGGGTGGATATTGGTAATTTCAGTTCGGTGTATCTCATATATGGCACATACCCGTTACTCATTACTCGCCAAGCTCAGACCACCCATAGTGGGGCGTGATTTTTAAAAATTTTTCAAAAAAAAAACGCCTCATAACGCCCCGGCCGCCATTACACAGGGCGTTACCGGGTGTTATTTTCGAAAAAAAAATGAGTGTGGCGTTTTAATTAAAACGCTCAAACATGTCTGACCACTTTTGAATAATGCCAATCAAGGTTTGACTAGCCAATTAGTGTTCCCCACATGTGTGACAATCACTTTTGATTTTTTTTTTTTTGCATTAAAAATAATATGGGGTTATTGGAATAATGCCCCACTACACCACTTTATGCTATAATGCCACATGCTGACTGGGATGACACGTATCGGATAATGCCTCATGGTGAGGGCATTATATTTCTTCACCACTACACATAGTCTCATAGGTTTCCCTTGGACATACACATTTATGATTTTGTGTGTGTATAAATTACCCGTTGAGATTCTCATCATCAAAAAGCTGACCTCAAACTCATCTGAAAAACCAACTTAAAATAAATACTGTACTGCACTAGTAACATTTCTATAATTTTTTTTATAGAGATAATTACATTTTTTCTTTTAAAATCAATCATTGAGTACTGTATTCAAACTGAGAAGCAGAGAATTAGGTTTGGTTCCTGTTGGTCATCCCTTTGCCCCTTGCTCCCTTTGGATGGATGTTTGTTAAGTTTATGTACCACCACTCCCAGCGGTCATCCCTGTCTCCTTCCCTCTTTGGATGATTGTGATGTGAATTTCAGTTTGATTTTTTGCTCTTGGTTTTGGGTAAAAGGGTCATGAACAACACGTGCATCAAGGTTAGATTGATATTCCAAGTGGGCCTTATGCGGAGGTTCTACCCGCACACCATCAAAGCCACCTCCGGTTATTGGGTAATTTTTCCCTAGAAAAAACCCGAGCAACCCGACTTGAAAAACCTGAAACCCGAGAGAAAAATCCAAAGAACACCCCTAGTCACTATTCCGGTCACTGTACTTTAAATAGATGAGTAAATTTCAAAGTTCGTCCTTTATGTATGTCTAAAATATCAAAGTATGTCATTTATCTTTAATAACCTCAGAAAACATCCTTAATGTTTGAAAAACCAATCAGGTTATGTCCTTTAGCCTAAACCCTGTTTGTTTTCCCAGTTAAGTTAGGTCACGTGAGAAGCACATGAGGGCATTAATGTCATTATACCTATCAATTACTGTGCCCTGTTATAAAAACCCTAAACCCCACTATCATCTTCTCCATCTTTCAATCACCTGCACATCAACATACCCCCTTCTTCTCTCTATCTAACAATCCTACCACCACCACAACCTACCTGCCGCCACCACCGCCACCACGACCCACCTGTCGCCGCCATCACCGCCACCACGACCCACCTCCCCCCACCACAACCCACCTGTCAAACCGAGTTATACCAAACCCGAATTCCGAGTTGTTTGAATCCGAACTTAAGGACGACTGTTGTTAACCCGAAACTGACCACACCACTGCCTTCACTTGCCGCCCGGACTGAAGCCGCCGGCAACGGTGTTTTACCACCACCATCATCATCATCTGTCTTCAACATCAACATCATACACCTTCACCGACCCCTCCTGAACAACACGAAACAGCCAAAAAAAAAAAAAACAAAAACAAAAAGATTTGGGGATCTAAAGGATCTGAGATGATGAACTTAGGAGTCAAAATCTTACCGGTGTTCTTGTCGGGAAAGCGGCTCCGCCTCCTGATTAACGTCACAACCCACAGCCGCCGCCATGAGCAGCGGCGCCGTCGCCGGTCTGAAATTGACGGAGCAGAGGGAAGAGGGTGGTTCGTCTGCTGGTGGGTGTTGTCGGAGAGGGGAGCCGGTCGGAACTCCTCACCTCCTGTCGTCTGCCAAAGGAAATTGAGAGGTAGAGGGTAAGGCAGAGGGGTGTATCATATGCATTTTTGTTTTGTGAGATTGGATTTAGGATAAGTTTTGAATATTTTTTTCTTTGTGTTTTGAAGATCTGGGTTTTGTTTGAAGTTTTGAAGACATAATGTGCAGTTTTAAAGATATAATGTGCAGATTATGAAGATTTGAATTTTTTATAATTTTATTTTTCTAGTATTAAGGTAAAGACCAATATACCCTCATGTGCTTCTCACGTGACCTAATTTAACTGAGAAAACAAACTAGGTTTAGGGTAAAGGACATAACCTGATTGATTTTTCAAACATTAAGGATGTTTTCTGAGGTTATTAAAGATAAAGGACATACTTTGATATTTTAGACATACATAAAGGACGAACTTTGAAATTTACTCTAGATGATATATAATCTAATATAATATTTAGTAAAAAAATCAAACAAATTGGAATACTGAAAGAATGAGATGAGGAGTGTGATATGAGTAACTTAACCGAATAATCAAACTAACTAAAATCTAACAATCATTATATTGTTTATAAAAATAAAAAATATTTTATATGTTAAGAAAACTTTGGTATAGTTTCAATAATAACGTTTTGTTGCCTTCTTATTTAATCCAAAAACTTGATAGAATGAACGAATAATTAAGTAAAACAATCTTTTCCAATAATTAACCGAACCATGGTTTGTGACTGAATTGTAGCCTAACTTTTTTTTAACAAAGCTTATGGTTTTTTGTTTTTTTTTTTTTTTTTTTTTTTTTACAAAATAAGCTTATTTGGTGTTTGGTTTAGGTTTTTAAGCTTATGTTTATTAGCTTATATAAGCTAATTTAAAGATTGTTTTTAGCTTATTTGAAGAAACTTATTTGTATAAGTTACTTAAATGATAGAAAATAAGCTATAAGCTATTTCAAACACTTAAAAAAAACTTACTAAATAATAAAAAATAAGTTATAAGGTATTTTAAAATATAAGCATAAGCCAAAAAATAAAACTAGGCCAAACAGCCCCTAAGTTTTAAGTGGACAAACCTTCCTAACACAAACACAAAAGAAGGGGTGTCTTTTAGAACAAAATCTAAAACACAAGGGTTGTTTCTCACATAATATAGTGTGTGTGTGTGTGTGTGTGATACCACTCTTCTTCCCCACAGATAGATCCATTGCCTCCCAAACCTTCACAGACATTCATGCTTAATCAACGAGATCAGCAAGTGTCGATAGATATAAAGCAGGTAACTTCAAATTTTAGCCATCAGAATCATTCCGTCGTTTATAGATATCACTCTGCGAATTGGTTCAGTTACGTCTTACATGTTCTTTCAAACCTAGAATATGCCCTAATTTTCGTGCATAAATTGTATAGCCGTTAGCATAGTGAATGGGTTAGATGTAGATGGAAAGCTATTGTTTTTGTTTATTTTCTCTTCACCAAGTGTTCGATAAAAATCCCCAATGAAGGAAGTTGCTGCTGCTGCTGCTGCGATTGTTTTTGCTTATCTTTTGAACTCTATGTATGCATCAATACATGTTAGTTAATAATAGTTGTATGTTAACACATCATTTCCTGTTATTTTGATTTCCATCCTAGTTATGATTTATGAATTTATCTTTTTTCTACTTGATGATTGAGATGCCAGTGGAGATTGTCATGCTGTGCTTGTTGATAACTGAGATGCCATGAAATTGTATCCTGAAGTTCTCAACAGAAACTTGTTAGATTTTTTAATTCTTGAATATTAAGGCTACGCCACAGCATGAGGCAATTGATGCTGGAAGAGGAAGAATATGTGATTTCAGTAACGTCACAACTGACCGCAGATCAGTTCGATTAATCTATGTTGCATTCACAAATTAAAATGAAACAGATCTATGCGAAACCAAACAGATCTTCCTCTTCCAGTTCCAGCATCAATTGGGTCACACTGCGACATAGCCTTAAGATTCGTATTAAAAAATCAGCTCGGTTTGTAAACTAGCCGAGGTTGGCTTGCTAAAGTTGAGCCCGACCCACAATTATAGTACCATACCATCAGTCCAGTCCAGCCCAAATTTCATAGCCTAAAAATAAGAACTAAAAGCTGATTCGCATTTTGCCCCAACTTCATTAGCCTTATTGAACTATGCAGTTAATCTCGGCGCTATAGCGTCGATATCTCAAACAAAGTATTTACCACCTTTTGAGACTTTCATTCACGCACCCAAAACTTCCAACATATATGTCCTAAACTTTTGCTACTAATATTATATAGGTTCTAGACTTCTACCACCTCTTGATGAACACTTCTTTATTTTGCTATTAATATTATATAGGTTCTAGACTTCTAGTATATATATATATATATACTCTAGATATGAATATATATCATATAGGGTCTAGATATATATATTTATGCATGATATTATAAATTACCGATATCTCACCGCGATAAACGATATCTCAAATATCGGTCCTTGACCGATAACCGATATTTTTCCGCTTTAACTGCATAGTTATTGAACAGATCTTTCAAATCCTCATTCTCTTCTTCATCATTGTCTAATTTGATCATTGACCTAGCAGCACAGGTTTCAAATCCTCTTCACATCTCACTATCCAGAACTGACCGACCTCCACTTTGGCGACTTCAACATCAACTGATAAAGCTGGTAAATATCTCTGATATTTTTCTTACTCGCGGGTTTCAAAAGTTTTAAAGCCATCAGTTAAAATTTTGTCAACAGTTGTGACTTAGTTTTATAGCATGTTTGAGGATTTTTATTGGTTTACTTGTGGTTACTTTGCATTATGGTCGTTAGATGTGTATCCAAGTAAAATTTTCATTATATACATACATTGTTTATATTCATTTTAGATTTAGGATTTCAAGTGTAAAAGTGGCCATATGGATTAAAGACGTAATTTAGACGCCTATATTTATATGTTATCACTGTTGGACATTGTGCAGTTTTAGCTCCCAACAACAATGAACGACCAACAAGCTCCCTCGGCCACCACCGATGGCATGTCAACAGATCCAACTATCCAACGCAAACATGCAGCCATGATCGAACGCCTTTCAAACCTCCACCAATCACGTGTTTCTAACAAAACTGACCCAAAAGATCCGTCATTTGAGTCCACCAAATCATTTCTCTTACTTTTCACAAATTCCAAGCAAGCAATCGAGTCCTCGCTTACCCAAGTTCAACAAATCTCAGATACAGATCCGACGCAAGATCTCAAACCCGAACTCGAAAAAATGTCTCTCTCTATCACCGAACTCGAAAAACTCGTTGCTGAAAACTCTTACTTTTTACCCCCATATGAAGTCCGTTCGTCCCTTAAAACCATCTCTGACCTCAAACAGACATTAGATTCAGTCACTTCAAAAGTCAAACCTAGAAAAAAGTTCTCATTCAAAAACAGACCCGCAAAAAAACCAGAACCCGCGAACACTATTACCATAGAAGCCATCGAGAATGAGAGAGAACAACAATCGAGTTACAAGGTTAAAGATTCACCGGGGTTCAGGAGTAAAGAAAATGAGATATTAACCAAGGAATTTAAAGGTTCAGAGATTGGAGAATTTGTGCTATCAGATCTAACCAACTGTGAGGTGAGACTGAGAGGATGTTTTCGGACTTTATTTATAAACCGGCTGAAAAATTGCAAGATTTACACGGGGCCTGTGTTGGGTTCAATCTTGATTGAAGAAGTGGAAGGGTGTTTGTTTGTGGTTGCATCACATCAGATCAGGATTCATGACGCTAAAGAGAGTGACTTTTATTTAAGATGCAGGAGTCGCCCCATAATCGAGCGGAGTTCTGGGGTTCGATTTGCGCCATACCGATTGTGTTACGACGGGATTGAGAGTGATCTCCGGGAATCGAATTTGGATGATGATACTGGGAGTTGGGCGAATGTGGATGATTTTCAGTGGTTGCGAGCTGTTCAGTCACCAAACTGGTCAATTCTGCCAGAAAGTCAACGCATTGATACAGTGAACATTTGAAATTTGTTTGTGTTCAGAGATGCTACATCATATCATATTATATGTAGCTTTCTTGTGATTTAAATTGCTATGCATGAATGATTTTATTTGGTTATCATTATCATTATATGTTTTAATAATGTGGATTATTGAGTTGTTTATAATTCACCTTCTTTATTATACAAAGATCAAATATTATTTCCACCTCTTGCTTAGAATCATGTACTCGTTTTTCATATTTAGTTGATTTTTGGGCTCCATAATTATGTTGAAGTGTCACAACTGCAGTGTCTGAATTACATGTAAAGAGAGTTTACTTTTTAAGATTATTATACAAACTAACACTGCTGTGCGGAATGCCACAGACTGTTCCGTACTAGAAATATCTGGTTAAGAACCATTTTGTTTCCGTACAAAAGCCTAATTATTGTGAAGAAGACGTCGTCTCTCTGTATGTTTAAAATCAACTCTCCAGTTGCAATCGCAGTCATCAATAACTGGTTCCATAGAATAAGGATCCTTTCTGCCCTAAATGATTCATTCAGTAAGCTTTATCTTTGATGTCTCTTCCTGTTATTGATATGTTCTTCTTAAACAGTATCTTCGATTCTTCATTGCAGATTATCACTTGCCAAATCTCACAAGGACAGTTGACAGTTGTGTAGATTCTGTCCATATGAATGTGGGACTAACACTTGCACAAAATTGTTTTTTATTAGGGTAAATTAAACTTTTCGTCCTTTATGTTTGTAGCGGGTTGCAATGGATGACCTTTAACTTTAATAATTATAGTCACAATCCTTTATTTGGAAAACTTATTACATATTTCGTCCTTTAGCACTAATCAGGTTAAAAATTTAAGTTAAGTCTGTTCACTTAAGGGTATTCTGGTCATTTCACACTTTTATTTAAAATGTCTCTAAATTAAAACATCTAAATTAAAACAACCAGCACCACCGCCAGTTACAACCACCACCATTGCTCCGCCGCCAACCACCACCATCTGCTGCTAACCACCATCACCTGCTGCCAACCATCACCACCACTCCCTCCTGCCATACATATCTGTTAATTACATTAAATAAGCGAGAGAAAGAGGAACATAAACAACAGAGAGAGTCGCAGATATGAAATTCATTGAACCTATTATCTTCGATAACAGAGAGAGACATATATGAAATTTGTTGAGCACTTAGGGGGTGTTTGGCCTAGCTTTTTTAACAAAGCTTATAGCTTTTTTAGCTTTTTTTACAAAATAAGCTTCATTTGGTGTTTGTTTTAGCTTTTTAAATTTATGCTTATTAGCTTATATAAGCTGATTTGAATAAGCTTATTTGAGAATGGTTTTTAAGCTTATTTGAAAAATGATAGAAATAAGCTATAAGCTAATCCAAACACTTAAAAAAAGAGCTTATCAAATGATAGAAAATAAGCTATAAGCTACTTTAAAATACAAGAAGCCAAACACCCCCTTAATCTCCAAGTCTTCAATTAATTGAACCTACCATCTACCATCGGTCACTGTCTCCCTCTCTCTGTTAGGACACCATTTTGTCTAAAATAATATTAAAAATTAAATCTTAGAACTAGATAATAAGATTAAAGGGTCAAATGCATACCTTTCTGTTGTCCTCGATAGCTTCTTGTCTTCATCTGGCTATTTTTTCTTGTCTTCATCTGAAGTCAACATGTTGACATTTGGCCATCTCCACAACAACAGAAGATGACATCTAATAATAGTATCAACAGAGCTTATCCACTAAACTTGAAGCTCACCTGAGAATACCAACAGAATGTGGTGTTTGAATGTGTGTTTTAAAAGTAATCATAGGACATTCAATACTCAGATCAGATAACCATTTGTGATAAAACGGTTTGTAGAAGATATTGTTTAGAGCACATCTGAAACAGATGGAGAATTGGAAAAACGACCAAGGGCGATGGCAGGCTTCAGGTGACTGGTGGCAGCCGACAAGCACGCTCAAATCACCACCACCGGAAAAACGACTAGTGGCGGAGGCAGCCAACGGCAATGAGTTGATTCATGTGGGATACAGTGGTGGTGGTGGTAATGGAGGTTGGTTGAAGATAGAGGGAGAAAGAAGGAGAGATATTCTAGGGCTGGAATGGGGAATTGGGGAAGTTAATGTAAATATGTATTTTTTTGGTTTTATTATTATTAATAAACACTTTAAATAAAAACGTGAAATGACCATAATAACCTTAAGTGAACAGAATTAACTTAAATTTTTAACTTGGTTAGTGTTAAAGGACGAAATATGTAATAAGTTTTCCAAATAAAAGATTGTGACTGTAATTATCAAAGTTAAAGGTCATCCATTGCAACCAGCTACAAACATAAAGGACGAAAAATGTAATTTATCCTTTTTATTATGTACCTGTAGATTTTTTTTACAAGTTATAGAGTAGCACATTTGAACCTCCTTTATATAATAGTCAGATTACTGTTACTATCTTGTGACCAAAGCTTCTAAGTTAAGATCCGTATTATGCTCGCGCTCCCTTGATTCTACATACATATATTTTTTTCTTTGGATGCAATATCTACTTAGTAATCTCTATCTCTATCTATTAATAGAGCAACTTAAATGAATAGTGATATTGTAGATCACAACCGTTTCATTTTAATCCTACCATCCACACATTATTCAACTAGGATTGGTTTACGTGGACGGTGGCATCCCCACCAAAAGGCCACCTCGTCCACCGCCCGTCTCAGTAAGAATTCAACCGATGTGTTTCCGGAGGGTTTACGGTGATGTTCTCGAACCTGTTTGTGCTTTTGCAGGTGGTTGTCGGGGAGAGAAACGCATGCCTACACGTCGCCGGTGGTGATGTTTGCCCGCCTTAGGTGGCGTCTGTGCTGCGGAGTCGTCTCCCTGGGTCCGGGACAATGAGAGCCTGATAGAGAGAGAAAGCATCGATGAGAGAGAGGGTCGTTGATGGTGGTTCTGTGGCGGCAACTTCACCATTCCGGCAGGCAGGGAACCTACCGATGGTCTTGGTTTGTTCATTCGACGGTCGGTAAGTGTCTGTCTCTCTCTGTTGCATGGCTCCAGCGGCTCTCCAGTTGTCTTATCCTTGGTCTCCAGTTAGTCGGGGCTGCTATATTTATGGAGCATCCTGAGATGGCCTGCCATAACTTGATTTTGCTGAATTCAAGTCCTAATTTGTTTTGGGGCTGTTTTCTGATTTTGTTGCCTTATGTAGTGTCAATGATGCTGCCTTTTGGTAATATGAGGCATCTTCAGACTGTAACTTGACGTTGCTGAGTTAAGAACCAAATTTATTTGCTATTTGTTTATAGTCCGAGGCTGTGATGTGTGGATAGATTTAAGTGGAAGTTTTTTTGAAGATCAAACTTTGGCGTGGCCAAATTACAGGATGGTAGGTTCTCACTTGCAACCTAATTTGTAGCAATGATAGTTTGATCCTTTCACAAATTCAGAGCCTCATGGTGTCGCCTATAATATTTTTCTACAATGGAAAATAAATAATCAACTAATCGACCAAACAAACAACAATTGGTGTCTATATCTATTGTTATGAATTGTAAATGCAGCCACTCTTACAAGGAATTGAAATGAATGCTTTTTAGCCATTTATGGATAGTATTGAACTCCTGTTGAGGTCAGTTATACCTAAGGGAAAACCACAGAGTTGTTGCAGCATAATGGGTCAAAAATGTTAATTACACTGACTTTCCCATATAGTAATTACATTTGCTTTGCACGTTAAATTTCTCTGAATATTACCTTTTTAGACCTCAACGTTTTCTCCATTCATGCAAGCAAGCAAATCGAATTCCTTTTTTAATAACAATCTTTTGTTTTTGACAATCTCATCACCACCTGTACACTTTTTCCTTAAGGCTTCCCACAATCTGTTGGTGTATATTTCGTACGTCTGCCACTGTGCGAATAGCTAGATAGAGCGTGTGTTGAATATTGTATAGTATAAAGATAAGTTAGACACGGTTTTGATAATGTTAAGGTCCATCCGGACGGATGGACAGTATGTTAGTCCAAACCCCATCCGAATAGGTTTCTCAATGTAAAAGTCCATCCGGACGGATGGAGTCCATCCGAACGGATGGACATAGGTTCATTCGGACATAGGCTATTGCCTATAAATAGGGAGTTGGGGTTCCCATTTGGACAAGCTTTTGGTCCCTGAGGGGAAATACTGTCCAACTGGTCTCACAGTGCTGTAGCGTTGGATTATCAATAGAGACCAGATTTGAAGTGACTGCTCGGTGTTCTATTCTATCTTCTACTCATTTCTGATCGTTTCTTAGCACCGAACACGTCGTTTTGGGACCAAAGCTCCGTTAAACTCGCCGGATCCTGGACTCATAATTGGTATCAGAGCTACGGTACCGATTCAATCGATCTAACAATGGATTGAATCACCTACGCTCATAGATTTTGGACGTGTAGTGAGTTTTGACGTAAAAACGAATAAAACATCAAATTGAAGTCAATTCACGGATGAATTTTGAAATTGAAGACATCATTAGATTCGGAATTGATTTTCGCACAATCCTGTGAAATTTCATCATGAAATTCGCAGAAATAAAGATTTTGGATCGCAAAAAAAGTGATTGGAATGTTCTTGAGATGTTCAGGCACATCCAGACGGATGGACATCTCCATCCGGACGGATAGACATCCCCATTCGGACGGATGAACATTGGTTCTTAAGTGTCAACTCGTTCCAAAATTAGTTCATCCGGACGAATGGACCTATTCCATTCGGACGGATGAACAAATGCCTAAAAAGGTATTTTTTGATCGCAATGACGAGGTGAGTTTCCAGAAAAAATTTGGTGATTGAAGTTTTTTCGGTTTTTTAACAACCAAGCTGGGTTGTTCGGGGACATCGTCTGGGCTTCAGCGAACAGATTTGATGATGCGATCACGGATTATGGAAATTAGTGGGGTAGTCATGATACTGGTCTAGAATGTTTATCATCTGGGTTATCTGACTATTTATGGGTCGTAACGTAAAATCCGTAATGGTGAAAAACCGACGTTTGGGAAAAATTGTCATATTTTCAGCAAGTCAAGTTTTTTCAGAAATGAGAAAAGACTGAATTGCTCAGTTTGATGGGGAATTCAATGATAAGACGTCAGAATTTGCAAAAATGAGGGGGAATAAAAATTTCAGATGAAATTCTGACATTTTTGAAATTCGTGACACTGCAACAATATTTGGGTAGTTCAGACTTCAAGATTGTTTGGAGATGCATAGGATCTGGATTCGTGAATTCATGATCATAGGAAGTTCAGAATCTACAGACCAGTGTCAGATTAACTTCTTAGGGTTTGAGTCCCGGGTCTTCGTCAAGTCGGTCGCATCAGGAGGTGCATCTGTATTGTGGATACTTATAAGATATCACAAACATGTGATAGTCTAAAGTATCAAATTGGTTAATCTTCGAGCATATGAATTGTTTTTCGGACTAATCGCTGGGAAATGAAGATGTTTGTTGGTTAAGTTGTTATCGGAACTAGCGGAGAAGACTATACATCTGTTATCGTGACTAAAGAGGAAGAATGTGAATCTGATCGTGGATGAATATTTCTGAGTTCTGAATGCGTTACCAGATGATTCGTTATCCGATGAAGATTTACTGATTGTGGAGAGTACCGTTTACACGGGTCAATCATTCTTACGGTGCGTTAAAGTGATCTCGGAAAACGGGATATCAGATCTTCAGGGGGAATCATTGATTTGAAGTTAATTAATGGGGTATTTGAAGTTTCTATCAATTGCCGGTTGAGTTTTTGATACATTCTTAGATCAAGCAAGCGGAATGCGAGATCGTGGTGTTGAAAGGTTGTATCTAAAAACTGAACACGGATGTGGCTAAATCTGAAACAGATATTACTGCATTAACTAGTTTCAAGTTGGTGATTGTTCGTGAAGATTGCAGTTTAACAACTCAGAGGAGAGTCGTGAACTGTCAAAAGACCTAAAGATTCATTTAAGGGGGAACGTGCTCGACATTGTCAAAAGCAAACCCAGATCATCAATCAAGGGGGAATCGATTGAAGATTTCAAGATGCCTGATTGAAGTTGCAGAAAAGTTGAAGTTTCAGAATATTCAAACACAGCTCAAGGTTTTGTGACGATTCGACAATGACAGCCGAGGGGGAATCTGTTGGTGCATATTTCGTACGTCTGCCATTGTGCGAATAGCTAGATAGAGCGTGTGTTGAATATTGTATAGTATAGAGATAAGTTGGACACGGTTTTGATAATGTCAAGGTCCATCCAGACGGATGGACAGTATGTTAGTCCAAACCCCATCCAAATAGGTTTCTCAATGTAAAAGTCCGTCCGGATGGATGGAGTCCATCTGAACGGATGGACATAGGTTCATTCGGACATCGGCTATTGCCTATAAATAGTGAGTTGGGGTTCCCATTTGGATAAGCTTTTGGTCCCTGAGGGGAAATGCTGTCCAACTGGTCTCACGGTGCTGTAACGTTGGATTATCAACATAGACCAGATTATAAGTGATTGCTCGGTGTTCTATTCTATCTTATACTCATTTCTTATCGTTTCTTAGCACCGAACACGTCGTTTTGGGACCAAAGCTCCGTCAAACTCGCCAGATCCTGGACTCATACAATCCTTTTGAAGTGTCATCACAATGAAGTAGTGATATGATATCATCTCTAACAAATTGGTATAACAGTACAATCATTTTCTGTTCATCAGAAGCTTTCTTGTTATCAACGTCAACATGTTCATCGAGTGGTACTAATTCTCCATCTTCTTTTGTTGGACTTGTATATCCCAATTTCAATAAAACCTAACCGTCGTAAGCAAACGCTTTTACCAAACCTTCAAATCTATTTTTCCACTAGTTAAGTCCTCGATATTCATAAGTCTCGGTGGTTTCTGACAGTTTCCGTACACATTGTCATAATTCAAAAATTCCGAGATCGCATTTGAAATATTCTTTGTTGTCGACGTTGTTTCGGTCGTAAACGCGTTATAAAATTCGTTATAGAACTCCTCTTCCATGATGTTTAGATTCTTGAAATCTTCTGCAAAACAATTAACAAACGTATCAAATCAAACTTGAAACACAAACAACAACAAACCCTTGAAATGTGCGGATGAGGAATGAAATGATATGTGCGAATGGGGATTGGTCTTGATTCGTACGGACAAAACACTAGTAGATCCGTTCAACTGTTCCGTGAATATGTATGCTCAATAGAGTCGTGCGGATGGATGTTATATCAATTTGTGCGAAGTTAGTATCACAATCAAACAACCCTTAACCTATTGAAAATTAGTATGTAAGAATCCACTCCCAATTGCGGACCAACAGCGACTCGTGCGGATCAGCAGTTAGGTTCGCGCGAATGAACTGGTTTATAGGCCCGTGCGAATCTAGACAATAAACTGATTTGTGAATGTCACCTAAGTTCGCGGATGTACACTGTTTTTACACTCGCGCGGATGAACAGACTCTAACTTCTTGCGGATCAACAATTCTTGGTTCGTGCGAACCTAAGTTTTCTAGGTCCGTGAATGTTTATCCTTAAATGTTGATTCGTGAACTTTAATCCGTGCAATTGAATCGTGTGGATCAACTTATAGTTGATTCATACAAACTTGCAAACCTGAAAACTAGAATAGTGCGGATCCACTGATTGTAGATCCATGAATATTGTGTGTGAACCGACAAACTTCAACACTTGAATATATCTGAATGTATCTTTTTCAGGTTCGTGCTTATACTAGTTCTTGATCCGTTAAACAATCCTTGATTCGTGAAAACAACTTAAACCAGATTCGGGCGGATCAACTAATGGTTGATCCGTGCCAACTTCAAACAAAGAACTCTTGATTTGTTCGAATGTGGAATATTAGATTCGTGATTATTCAAACACTAACCCTTGTTTCTTGATTCGCTGATCCGTGAATAACTCAAAACGTTGACTCGTGACAACACAAAGGCGGATCCGCGCGGATCAAGTAGATCCGTGCAAGTAATTCAGCGTGCAAACAGTTACAAATTTCATAGATTTTCACGAATTTGACCAAGATTTAGTTTGAATTTTGTTGTGAAACTTTGTAGGATTTATCAAAACACATTTTCGCACATTATATTGAAAAATCAAACGTTTTTATCCATGAAATCAGCGTAGATCTGAGAGTTAAAGTTTGGAAAAAAAATTCAGAAGATGAGTAAAAGAAGAAAGGATGAATTTTAGCTCCGATATTGATGAAATCAGCTTGAATCTTGTATCTTCTATCCGTGCAATCGATCTCCTGCTCTGATACCACTTGTATGTTCGTGTTAGGATCGATTCAGTAACTCCGATGACTACGTAGATCTCGTATCACGTGCGGAATCCTTATACGAGAGTGGATCAGACAAGAACAAGCTAATGCAAAGTTGTTTTCTATTGATGATTGACAGTTAAAATACCTTGAAAACACACTGACAAAGTTTCTCTCTCAAATCAGCAAAAAAATCTAAATGAACAAGACACTCCTCCTATTTATAGGGGATGTCCATCCTTGCTAACATGCAAGCTCCTTAGAGAGGATGGACTTTTCGTGAGAATGAACTCCATTTCGTGAGGATGGACTCCTAATTATATTTCATATAATAACACTTCTAAACCTTGTCTTGAACATTTCTCAGCTACGATATGTGATTGACGGAAGCGATAGACATATGCACTCACACCTTCACAAACCTTCAGCTATAAATAGAGTACTTCGCCAACAGGTTTAAGGATCGTTTCTCTTATTCTCTCACTCTATACACACACTTATTTTCTCAAAGCGAATACTTATTCTCACGGCGGAGGGAGATTAAAATGAGAACCCCTAATCTCTCCTCCTTATAACGAGTTCACCGGTGTTTCATTTTGCAGGACGGATAGAAGAGTATTAGATTTGCTTAGTGAGGAAAGAACAGGGATCAACTGTTATTTACGGAACTAACCAGCTAGGTCCAACCTTGTGTTAACTTAGTTTTTCTTCAGTAATTATGAATGATATTGCTGTTTTAAGTAAGAAAATAAAACAGTTAAAGGTAAAACTTTTACCAAATAACCAAAGATATGTTTCAAACCGTTGCAAGTTTCTATCACTTGTATGTTTCACAAAGAGAATTTTGTCAAAACAGTTGGTGGGCATGAAGAATCAAAATAAATGGAGAGGTGGGGCAAATACTGGGGGCCACAAGGAGTTGATGCCAGCGGTGCCCACTGCTTATAATCCCATTTGTCAACACTGTTAGGTAACCCGGGGCGAGTACGTTATAAAATAACGGAAATTTCCAACACGCGTTATATTATCATTTTACCATCCCGCCAACACAAGTTCCACGCGTTATAATTTCAACGCAATCCATTTTCGTGATATTTTCAACGTGTGATAGTTTTGTTTTGTGAGTGTAATTGTTGGTTGGGGGGAAATTATTGGGTGTGGTGGTGAGTGATGACCACCCCTACTAAAAAAGGTTTTGAGTGATGGAAAAATAGTTGATGACATGGCATGATTTGATTGGATAGTGGGAGTGATAGAAACTATCACTAGTGAACCACCCTCCTCCCCTTAGTTGTTATTTTTAAATGGTTGTTTGTTTTCAACATAAGTTGCGCTCGACCTTGTGAAAATTAAACAGATTATTTTAATTAAGTTATTTTACAAAAACTTCTAATTATAAAAAGTGTAAGAACAATTTATAAAGTGACAGATGTCCAATAACCTAAAACCTAAGTTCATTACATTATCATCCAAAACCTAAACACCTATTCCCACCCCACCCACCATCACCCAAAAACCTGTAAAACGCGTTTGGGCCCACTTCTAATATAGACGCATCCCACCTCTAATGCGTTTGGGCCCACCTGCAAAACGCCACGTGTCCAATTTTTATTGAGTGTTTAAAGGGTTTGCATATGGACGCATCCAAGCCGGATGAGTCCCTCAAAAAATGCATGAGGATGACAAATCTGAAAATAGTTTTGGTCAACTTACATTTTCATAATTTCCTCAAATAAATATACACGTTTTTTTCTTTCAGATCTAATTTTATTATTTTTTAAACTTTTACTAGATCTATTTGACCTTCCCCTGTAGTTGTTACATACATAACTAGTAAAAAATGTGCAAGTTGTAATAAAACAAACAAAAACATAACCACTCTTATCTTCAATCCATTATTTATGCCAGCCTACATATTCCCGTTATCATCATAAATCCAACTCATTCCAACACACCACTTCCTTATAACCAACCCCACACCACCCCCATATAATCTCCACCACCACCACACATCACCACCCATACACCACCATGGCTTCCCCTCTCATTCTCCTAACTCTCACCACCCTCCTCTTCCACCTCCCCTCCACCCTCTCCCAATCCGCCCCCGCCCCCGGGCCAGCCGGCCCAATTAACATAACCGCCATCCTCGTTGGTGGCGGCCAATTCAACTCCTTCCGCCGCCTCCTCAACGAAACCCGAGTACTCGACCAACTCCCCAACCAACTCAACAACTCGAACCAAGGCATGACCATATTCGCACCGACCGATAACGCCTTCCAAAACCTTCCCGCGGGCACCCTTAACGGCCTCTCAGAGGAGAAGAAAGTGAAACTTGTATTGTACCATGTCCTACCAAAGTTCTACAGCATGGATGATCTTGTTACCGTCAGCAACCCGGTTCCCACGCAGGCCGGCAGTAGCCGCGGGAGCTTGGGTTTGAATTTTACCGGTAGGGCGAGCCAAGTGAACGTGTCCACCGGAGTCGTTGAGACGCAGATCAATAATGCTTTGAGGAAGGATTTTCCTCTAGCGGTGTACGTGGTTGATAAAGTGTTGTTGTTTCAGGAGGATGCTCCGGCGCCTGAGGGGGCTTCTTCCCCACCCGGGACGAAGCCCTCAGCTAAGGCGCCGAGCTCCCCTGCTGCGGACGGTGACGGGGCCACCCCGTCCAAGAATGGAGGTGGAAGGATTGTGGATATGGGGATGGGTTTAGTTGGAGGTCTTGTGCTGTTTTGCATGGCTTTTTTGTAAGGTGATTTTTTATTGGTTTTGAATTATTTGTTTATCATGTTCATGTTATTTATTTTATTGTTCACACTGTTTTATATTTTGTTTTGTATTTTTTTATGAGTAATAATAAAATTCGATTCAAGATTGAGATTGATCATACATGATTTAAAAATGTCTTCCAATTAGATCTGGATGTTTAGTGATAGTCTACGGGTTGAAATTGTGATCTTGTGCTCTACATAAGCACCACTTATTGGCAGAAGTGGACCTTGGGGTAATATTTTAAATACCGGTATGAACCAGTCAGTTAAACCCTGGTAATACTGGATACTAGACACGGATCCGGTACGAGAAAGGTCGGTAAAACCAAAATACGATTTGCATTATCCTAAAATTCGACTTTTAAATTTTGATAAAATATGATATTAAGGTAATGCTGCCCATTCCATATTAACGGTAATTAACATAATGTCTTCTATTGCAATATTCCGTCACTGTTAAAACTGTTATCTACCTTGTCAATGTAATATTGTTTATTAGTAGTAATAAAATGTTCTTAAAATGCTTAATATTTTACAAGCTAACAGTTGTTTTTTAGATAAAACTATGACCAATTATATCAACTCAAATTGAGATTGAATAATTTTTTAGATAAATTTGTATTTTAAGGAATTATAGGGTTAACTGATAACCCGGTTGAACCGACCGGTACAGCCCGATTGAACCATTTAAGAGCCCAACCCGGTATGATTTAAAAACTGGGTTTTAAAACATTTCCTTGGGGTAGGCGATGGGGGTCGACCACACCCCAAAAGCTTTTAGTTTTGTTTTAAACGTATTTTATCTTGAATGACCCCCAATAAATTTTAACACTGGCCTAATGAATTAGTAATTGACCCATATGTAAGAAGATACTTGCATCAATCGTCACATCATATTTCTCGCCCGACACATTTTGCATTTGTAACTGATGAGGAAGAAGAAGTGAGGAAGAAATAAGAGCATCAGTGCATAATGGCTGGATGTTGATTTAGGGTGTGTAACTATAAGGTAGAAACTAGTACCTAATTGTGTTAATTGGATCTTTAAATGCTTACAAATAAACCAGTTTGGACCCATATGATATAACGGGGGGGGGGGGGGGGGGGTTGGGGGTTGGTAGGACAACAAATAGATACCTTTTTTATAGTTATAGTTTTTAACTTAACTAGTGCAATCAACCCCGGCGCGTTGCGCCTGTGGATTCCCAGTGCTACGCAGCAGAAATTTGGCCAGCATCCGTTCATTTAGTTGGTTATCGTACCACCACTCGATATCAACACATGATATTTATATCGATCGAAAACAATTGTTCGAAAGAAATCAATTCGATTAAGTTGTATGTATATTCCACTATAACAAAATTAAATGCCTAAATTAAATGAAGTAAGAAGGCATTCTATCCCAAAAAGAAGGTACGCAGCCTTCGGTATGGTGTCAAAAGTGCTGGATTCCCAAAAGGGATTCTCATTTGCTTGTTTTTTATTGAGTCAATGTAATCCCATTTGACCTGCACATAAAAAACATCCGTTAAAATACAAGTTAGGGGGATCATCAAGTATTTGCTGTATAATCCTATAAAAGTCCTCACATATCATCTTCAAGTTATTAAACCAGGGACGGTGCCGGTCACCCCTACACTTTATGAGATTTAAAGAAACTGGTCACCGTCGTGGCTCTGCCACCAGGGGCGGCCCGGCTTCTACCAGCCCTCACTCTCTCTGCCAGCCATGGTGACGGAGCTTCTCCCATCTCTCTCTCTAGATTAAAGCATGCAGTTGGAAGTTTGGATCTATCTTCAGTAACCTGCAAGGTAAAAAAAATGCAAATCAGCTCTTTAATTGTTGCAGTCAGCTCTTTAAAATGATCACATCTATTTTTTAACTTAACATTCAAGTTAAAACTGAATGAATAAAGAAACCTAACAAATATAAAACATGATTTCATCTAGCGGGAGTTCGATTCGGTTCATTGTGATTTGTGGCGGTACAAGCACTTGTAAAATTTAAAACAAAACTATTGTACAAATCTATTTAATTAAATCGTTACAAATACATAACTTATAAATTGTTACAAATAGAATAACTTTTATACATGTGATGTGACGCTGCGACACATGTTTACAAAAAAAATACCAAATACGATGAGATCGTGACAAATGGGATAGGCAGGTCGTTTGAGACTCAGAAGTCAAAACTCGTTACGGCTGCAAGAGATTACCCATATGTTATTATACCATAATGAGAAACCAAGTTCACATTGACATCGTGGTTGCCATGCCAAATATAGATCCAAATCATGAAATAATACTCATGGATTTTAATTTAGCCTGACCTGTCAAGTTTTCGCCACATAAAGAAGTCCATTTTGACCCAATTTGGTTAACCCATTCAATCTTTTTGTTCAAAATATGTGAACTTTTTTGACAGCAAATTTTTCGGGCATACCCGGCCTTACCGGCCCGTATTCCCTTCACAAAAGCCACCCATTTTTATATCATTTTACTAAAATAAAAAAAAAAGACTTTTTTGGCCAATAAGTGGGACAACTTACACCAGCCAATAATTAGGACAACTTACACCAGCCTGTTTTCCCTATATTATATCAAAAGGTCACCCACCCATTTTGTACCAAACTCATTCCACCCAATGCGTATAGCCCAATTTTCAACCTCTAGTTCTCAACATGTGACAAAACATACCTGGGTGGTGTCGGCAACACCCACATTGTTGATTCTGAAAGAGTGGACAGCCCAGTCCAAGTAGAATGCATGCTCAGCCTTCCTAAGTGGCAATCCTTCACTTCAAAGCAGCCTCATCAATTTGGGTCACCGTGATTCCAACTTTTCAATTATTGTGTCACCTATTAGAGCCAATGACACATGGAATCAACCGATAAAAAAATAGGTACAAAATTTACTTCAAGTCAAATCTATCCAGTCCGAACTGCATAAACATAGGACCCGCCCTGTTGACTGTGATCTGGAATCCTAGATTTGCTTACAGTTTTAAACCAACAGATACAGCTCAAAAAAACATTTATTAGTTCTCTGTGTTACTACCCTATATAGTAAATAAAAAAGAAAACACAATCAAACAATCTGAATAAACTGTAAGGTTTGTAATAGATTCGCATGCTGTAATACAGTAGAATTCCAAAACCTAATTAAATAATTCAGATTAACAATGTGAACAACTTAACTAACAAACGTCCTTTACGACTTAAGAGATTAAAACTGATTAATTTCTCTCTCTAAAACACTTACCATATCGTAAATGAATTCAGAACTATTAAAACATACATTAGAGATTGAAACTATATACCTAGTTGTTAAAAACACATTAAATGAAAATAAACATCTAGTGAAAACACCTCTTTCAGCCACGTGTGATATTTTTCTCTGATATCCGTCCTTTTCCATGCACGCAAGTCGAATGTATTCATCCCATAATCCCAAGTACATTCTTCTGGATCAATATTGTTAGATATCTAAGGGTGAGAAACGTTGAAATAGGTTCTGAACCGCTTAGACATCACCTACGTGTCATCACCTATGTAGGTTTCAACTACTCCGTTGACCTTTCCACCAAGGTGAACTTCCCAAAGTTTCAACGTTTCCTTTTCAACCTCCTCATTCTCTTCTTCGTCCACTTCAAAACCAAAATGCAGAATTAATAAACATTAAATCAGCAAAAAAAAATTGTTTGAAGATAGTGAATTTGAAAAGTGAATCTTGATAAGTGTTACAGGATTGACCAATAACCCACCTCACTAATGTGCGTCGTGCTAAACCGAATCATTCTTGGTGTGACAACATGTACGTTATACAATACAACTCATAACACAATCGTGCTAAACCGAATCATTACATTACAACTCATAACCCGAACCACTTATCAAAATCTCATTTAATAAAAATCTCGTTTAAATAATAAAAACGCCATGTTTTTTAAGAAAATATGTAATTTAAAACAAAATCTCATTTTTAAAGGTTGCGCGCGATGCGGCGGTTCAAACTCCGCATGTTGCAGCGCCTCAAACTTATTTAACACATCGATGTAGCTTGCGTAATAACGTCGCTTACATTAATGTGCATGTGTATTATATAGCAAGGTATGGAAAATAAGCACATATTTACAAACAATTACTTTTATAATCATCAATGACCAAACCAAAACGTTCAATGATGTACGTACAACGACAAACATAATCTCCATGGGGGTTAAGATTAACTAAAAGATCATATAGGGATCAATGAATGGCAAACCGGTCATATTTAACTAGTCCACAAGAAGTAAAAATGGAAACCCAAGCAAGTTTCGATGATTGAATTTACCTATACGGCGGTGTGGGCAATCAGGTGTTGAAGACGTGTTAGCAAAGGACCATTCTGTTAAGCTTTATTTTTACATTTTGTGTAGGAGTCAACCCATAAATCAAATTCACCTAACCAGCCCCCAATTCCAACGGTGTCCTACTCCTCGTCACTATTTCTACACATTTAGACTTGATTATATAACCAAAATTCACATATGTGGCCAGAAGTAGTTCGTGGCTTACCATATATGTAGAGTCCACCTGGAGAGTTGCCGATTCACTTGAAGAACTCCCGTACAGGCTTTAATTTGCTAACCGGATCATCAACTGATTCTCCTTGTCGGCACTGATCCCTAGAACCCTAGCCGTACCATCTATGGAACACTTTGTTCACGTAATCAGAATATATGATCCTTAGAAGACTCATTTGAACCGATATAACAAAGAATGAAGCATGAAAATGGATTCGGACCTTACCGGAATCTGTTCTGATTTGGTCGGAATGCTAACCGTCGTCAAGGTCGTCGTCTACACAACCTCTCTCTCTCTCTCTCTCTCTCTCTAAAACGCTCAGCCATCATACCGTTAGTCGGGGTCGCTGACGCACCGGAATCGGGTGGTGCCGCCAAAGGTGGCGGTGGTCAGCCACCACTCCATCACGATTCTGCCTCCCAAACTCTGTTTCTATCTGCAGAAAGCTGTATATATCTCTCTCACCCTTCTTTCTAGGGTTTGTATGCGAAAAAATGAAGGGTAGATAGGTGGTTTTGGGTTTTAAGCGGGGGTGTGCGGTTTTGTAAAAACCGCCTGTCATCTAGGAAGACAGGTGTTATAAACCTAAAAGATGAAGCAGGTTGGCAGGTAGGTGACTAACCTTTCTGCCACTGTTCATTTCGTTTCTCTATTAACATATAGTAATAATAATAATTTTAATTTAAGTAGGTTCGCTTTACATTTATATACCTGTATATATCTATACTAGGTTAGTGCCCGCGTGTACACGCGGTTTAACAAATGAAAATACTTTGAATTTGTTCAGATTTAATCAAAATTAAATGAAATTAAACTTCATAGAAATAAAATAAACTTCAAATCAAAAAGCTTTCCTGAAATGGGTAAGCGATTGAAAATCACCCTAGAGCTTTGCTTGTTCAGTATGAACATATTATTGTAGCAGTCATAGTTGACACCTTAACTATTTGGTTAAAAAAAATAGACAAAGAAAAAACGTGTGCAAGAAACCCCAACTCCTCTATAGTCAATAGTCATTTCAATCCAAACCTGTTATGACTTATATGCAATTAACTGAATGTTATGATTTTACAGCTTCGAAGTTTCTATTTCTCTTCTTCTTCAATCTTGGTTCAAATGTTAACCCTACACAAGCATAAATCATTAGTCATATATCTAAGTAGCAAGCACAATAAAACCAATAATGTTATTCAAATGAATCATTCACCTTCTTAACATACTAATCCATTGTAAATAACCCAACTGTTTCCTTCTTTGAAGTAGTCTCAAGGATCTAATCATATTATTGGCAATTACTTATGTGCCCTAATTTTATGGATTACACTTTAGGCTATAAATTTGACATGCAAGCTCTATTGATCATGCGGGTATACCCGATATCCAACGGGTAATTACCTGATAGAAATCCGATGGGTTTTAGGACGGATTTTGGGACAAGCTTAGTTAATCGGCTTTGAGGTTGGGATTACCTAAACCCGCCCCATTGTCATCCTTAGTACTAATTGGGGGATATACAACTAATTGACGGTATGCCTCTATATTCACCTTAATTAGACAATGTAAAGGGGAAATTTTGTAGCATCAGTATATACAAAAAAGCAAAGTAATTACGCATAGTCTGTCAATGAAATATAAAAAAGTCCATATGGATGAAAATTAAAAAAATATCCATAGACTAAGGATGAACAAATATATACACACCAATTGTACACATATGAAAATAATACTGCTCCCGTTATATAGGTGTTTCCTTTTTGAAAGCAATCACAATTATATGTGTCCATGCATCAATATTCACAAAAAAGTGCATAAAGGTACAAAGAAAATTATGTAGCCTAAAATTCAAAAGCTTGTTTAAGGTATGAATTGAGTAATTGCTTTTTAGGATGTAGAGAAGGATAAGGGAAGAAAAAAAAAAGTTATTGGGCTGGGATGGATTATCGTTGTTGAAGGAGATGTTGAGATAAAATGGATTCTTGTGATAGGGTTTTTGAAGTAAAAAAGATGAAAACATCGAATGAGGCAAAAATTTAGAGATTTGTTCTGCATTTAAAATTTGGATCATAAAAACGATTTGGATCAAAAGAGAGAGGGCTCTTAGAATGCAACTTATATTAAATTTAATAATATAAACTAAATAAAAATGATCTACAATTAAGTAGTCTATATTAAATTTAATAATCTAAACTAAATAAAAATTATCTACAATTAGGTAGTCTAGAATAATGACAGGTGTCCTTTCAGTGGTTTCTTTTATTATAGTAGATAGATTATCTAATAAATAAACTAACCTAAACAACACGTGTTATATTCATAGTGTTTTTTTAAGGCCTTGGTGTGAATGCACTATGTCTATCGCTTCCGTCAATCATGTGTTGATGTGTGCAAAATGCAACATATAAATTACATCAAATGAGACATAAAACTAACACTTTTTTAGTACTAATGTTAGAAAAAGCGTGTTTCTTTCTTCCTTTTGAATTTACAGGACCAAACGATCTTAAAAGAACAAAAAGAGCAAATAAGCAGTCAAAACCAACATAAATACAAAAAGAAGGAATAAACGTGAAATGTCTGACCTCTCGGCAGCATCCCCAAAGCAAAAACGAGACAACAGAGCCTGACCACGGGGTCGTGCCCAGCTGGGCATGGGGCGTGGTCAGGAGCCTGCACAAAAGACAAACCTTTAAAAGCTTCCACGCCTACCACGGGGGCGTGCCTAGCTCAACACGGGTTTTGGTCAATGCTAAGATACGCAGAATCTTGATAGTACAGCAAAGAGTTGACCACGGGGTCGTGCCCAGGAGACACGGGGTCATGTGGGCCCTCTGCTGACACTTGCAATTAATGAAGGAAAAGAAGATGATGGCCACTGGGCGTGCCCACTTGATACGGGGCCGTGGCCAGGGCTCTGTTCTGGCTATAAATAGGGGTGCTTGGTTCACTTGAAAGGCATCACTTGGCAAACCACTACTCTCCCACTTTGCCACCACTCCACCACCACTACAACACCAACACCAACCACCATCATCCATCATCCATCTTTAGAGTGTGTAATAGTCTCGGAATCCAAGATTGATTGTAAGGGTTCTTGCCAATCAAAGGCTATGTTTGGTTAAGCCTCTTACATCACTTGGTGAAGACAAGTCTTTTATGTATTACTTTTGATTTTTAATCTTTCGACACTTTTTATTTGGGTTTGTATTAGTGACTTTGATAACTAGTTTCTTATGTTGAAGGTGAATTTTCTTTATCATTTTCTCAAGGTGTCTTGAGGTTACTTTACTGTCTATATAAAGTAAATGATGTCATCATTCGTGTCTTTACAGTCTATATGAAGCGCGTTGACTACCTGGTCGGGGGTTAGGGGATGGTTTGGTAAAGTTCTTGTCTCGTTCAGTGTATAGATACTGTGAGGACCTGGTTCAAGCTTACTAGGACCTCCTTCAATACCCATTGGTATTGGATGGCGGGGGTGCGAATAGCTTGAACCCCTCATATGTAAACTACTATTAATACTTTAAACCGGTTTCTTGGGATTGTATCATTGCTGACTCAAACCACTTAGCCGAGGGTAACGTCACCTTCAAAAGAGGGGTCTACCACTTTTCGCATTAATAACTAACTTAATTGTCTTTCAATATTCCGACCCTTTGGGATTGTATCCTTGCTGACTCAAACCACTGGGTTGAGGGTAACGTCACCTTCAAAAGAGGGGCCTACTACTATAACTAAGATAATCTCTTAAAAAGTCCGAAAGTGCGAGAATCATCAAAGGATACATTAAAGACGAGTTGGATCCAAGTGATTCTATCTTGTCTATCTGTTTTTATTTTATTTATCTTTGTATTTTTTGTTTTTATTTTCACGTTACAAAACTTTTCCCAAAAAAATTTAGATCGATTAGTCGTTGAGGATAAACCGGTATTAAAAGCTCTTGTGTCCTTGGACGACCTCGGTATCTTACCAACACTATACTACGCTCACGATGGGTGCACTTGCCAAAGTGTGTGTTTAGTGTTAGTATAATTGTAAGTAGGGATGAGCATATGCCACCGAATACCGATCCCATACCGATTCCGTACCGATCCCGTCCCGATCCCGATCCCGATCGGTATCCCGATCGGTATCCACTTTTTGGCGTTTTCGGTATCGGTACGGTACGGTATCGGTATTATACCGATACCGACCCTCAAAATACGGTATAATACCGATACCGTACCGTACCGATACCTAACCGACATGTTTCGGTTTCGGTACCTAGTTTGGGTGAAATTCGGGATCGGTATTAGGCGGTATCGGTATCGGTTCGGTATCGGATACCGATATACTCATCCCTAATTGTAAGACCCTTAGAAATTTTAACATAAATATATCATTAAAATACGCAATATATATAAAAAATGCGACTTAGCAAAAACTTTTTTATCCAAACGTTCACACATGTTTGAATCATTCAAAAACTATGTTATGAGTGTTTACACATGTCAATTATATAAAGCAAAACAAGATCAATGCGGAAGCTTTGTTTAGTCGTGTGTTCGGCTCTTGATCTTCACTTGATCTTCATCCGGAAGCATACTACATTCACCTAATTTCAAAACCAACATAAAAGTTAGTTTTGATAGCTTAATAATGAGTTTAAACAGGTTTATAGCATCAAACAACAAAATAAAAATAATTTTTTTTCCGGATTCATGCCTCTCGCGCCACGCAAGAGGCTTCCCTTGCCATTTCGTGGGCCGCGACACCCGTCGCGTGTCGCGACGGTGCCACTATGTCCCCTCGCGTGCCGCGGGGGAGACCACTTTCCAGCAGGTCCGCGTCTGGACCTGCATATTTGCCCAACTTCCAAATGTCATAACTTTTTATCTACTTATCCGATTTGCGTGATTCTTTTTCCTATGCGTCTGTAATTTAATTACGGATCCGTTTATCATCTTAATTCACATCAAAAGCTGAATTATAAGCAAAAGGCTTATCAATCCTTCATGCCATTATTCGACCCGTTTCATTTATCTACATAATACATGTTTATCAACGATGATTGTTTCTAATCCCTTTTTACCCATCCCCGGGCTTGTCAACATTAGTGTTTTCGCTACTATTACATGGTTCGCACACGCATCTTCATTCGTCGGTTTATTTTGCAACTTTCTTACACTAAACCAACAATTTACCACCTAATTTATTTTTACCCATTTAGAGGATTTAAACCTTTAAGTTTCGCCACCACAACTCTAACTGTGGTGATTAAATAATATAGATTTCTTATTCCAATTTGTACCATTTTGGATCGTCAATTTACGACGAAAATCATTGTTGGTGTATTCATCTGTTGTCTACGTCTTATATCGAGTCTCGGTTTACTAACTTGAAGCTGAAAGTTTGAAGCTGAAAGTTTGAAGCTGAAAGTTTGAAACTGCTGAAAGTTTGAAACTGCTGAAAGTTTGAAACAGCTGAAAGTTTGAAATGTCATGTCCGTTTGAAATGTCTGTCCGTTTGAAATGTCTGTCCGTTTGAAAGTTCCTGTCCGTTTGAAAGTGTTTCAAACAGAAGGGTCAATTAGTATAAATAGGTTTTAAACTTTCACATTTGTAACTTTCCGGCTAGAGCAACGAAGTGCTGCCGAAGTGTTGTCAGGTTGTAAAACGTCACGAAATCAATCATACAACAGTTTAAAGAGTAAATCTAGCTGAATTGAGCTCTACACGTCTGTTTCCGCCGTTCGTTTAGAGATAAACTCTTCTGATTGACTCGTTCGGGTCTGAAACCGATCCTACAAGTGGTATCAGAGCTCAGGAGGAAGAGTTCTATACAATTCAGCTGCATTTTCTATTTCTACACCTTTCTTTTTCAAATTTTTCAAGTTTTCATGGTTGAAATTGGCTGAAACTTACACAATATGTGCGTAATGGTGTTTTAACAAAGCCTTGAGAATTTCAGGTCAAAAATCGAAGTAAAAGTGACAAAAAAATGGCTTAAAAAAGGTGTCCGTTTGAACGAATCATTGCTTGTCCGTTTGAAAATCATTTTCCATCGTTTGAAAATGAGTTCCACCGTTTGAAAACTTGTCCCATCGTTTGAAATAGAGTTCCTATCGTTTGAATTAAAGTGACCGTTTGAAAATGCATCGTTTGAACATATAACTATCGTTTGAAAGTTGTTACCATTTGAGTGGTCGTTTGAAAGGTGTTACCCATCGTTTGAAAATGTGTCACCGTTTGAAACTATGGTTTGAATAATAGTCACATCGTTTGAAAAGAATACCATTTGAGTTGGCCGTTTGAATGATTCCCATCGTTTGAAAAGGTTACACATCGTTTGAATCTTGAACGACCGTTTGAAAGTTACTATAGTGACCGTTTGAAAATTGTCACCGTTTGATTAGTCCACTTCATTCATCGGTCCTATTAGAATTCAAGGAACATTTGGCTCAATCACCTTGTAATAAAAAAAGGTGGTCTACTGCTCAAGTTGTCGGTGTCCCATTAACTTTGCAGCCCACGTGATTGTTTATGTACACCGGCCCACTTGGTATTAAAGGTCAAATAAAGTTCATTTCTTATAGTCATTGTCGGCCACTAAGGAATGTATGTTGTTGATAATTAATGTGCCGCCCACATTATAAAAGAGGTCCAATGAAGGTTATTGTTTAACTCAGAATTACATGTGAGAGTAAAAGATTGGCGGCCATTATCATTTGACTTGTGAAAATTGTTTGTTTGTGAAGATTGGCAGCCATTATCGTTTAAATTCATCAACCCACATTATCAAAATTGTCTGCTACTGTGAGTTTTTTGGTCCAATCACTGTCTACCGTTTCATTAACCATAGGCAGCCCACTATCCATGTGATTGGAACATTTATTTGAAATATTTGGCCCAATCAGCCCAAGACATCACACATTGAGACCAAATCATATTCGGTGGATATTTGAGACTGTCAGTCCATTTGAAAGGTCCAGTCACAATTTCAGTTCATACGAAAAAGGTTGTTTGAGATTATTAGTTTGTTTGGGCAGTTCGTTTGAAAGGAATTCATACGAAGTAGGCAATCCGTTTGAAAGATCATTGAAAAAGTTGTCTGAGTTTGATCTGGGTCATAGCAGTCCGCACAGTCTGCAGTCTGCACAGTGTGTCAACATTCAGTCCGCACAGTGTGTCAACTTTCAGTTCAAACAGAATATTCACCAGTTCGAGTACCAGTTTTATCCTGTTAATTGATAAATCTATAAACTGATTGTTGTTCGTTTGTTTGTTTGTCAGGTATTATTGTACGAGGTGATTCAAGGTGATTTGTGTACCAGCTCATTTGAAAACATGGACGAAGATTTCTACAACGCGTTTGCTACTCCGTCTACTCCAGCTGCCATTGCTAAAAACATGAATCTAGAAAACGAAACGGGGACTGCACAAAAACCACCTAAACTCATGGATATTGATGATTATAACGTGTGGTCTGAACGTTTTAGAAACTGGGTTGAGGCTTATCACCTAGATGCGTGGGAACACACTGAGGAACAATATGTTAGGCCCACAAGAAACAATGTCGAAAATGGTGTGCCGTTAACACTTAGAGAAATGAGTTCGGAAGACAAAAAGAAATATCGAGATGAGAAACTCATGGTGAGTCTGCTTCAGCAAGCTATAAAAGAAGATATCTTGATACTGCTTCAACATGATGGAACTGCATATTCTATTTGGTCAGAATTGGAAGCAAAGTTTATTGGAAGTGATGATATGCTCAAGAATAAGATGTCTCTCATGAAGAAAGAATTTGACTTATTCCGGGGATTGAAAACTGAAAACACCAAGCAGATAATTGATAGATATTGTAACTTGGTGAGAAACATGTCAAAACTTGGAATCAAGAAAACTACTGAGGAATTGGTTGAAAAACTTGCAGATGCGTTACCATATGAAACTTGGGGAACGTTTCTGATGATGCTACGATCCAACAGAAAAGATTACAAGAGTATGACACTGGGAGATTTCATAAAGCATCTGGAAGCTCAAGAGATGGAGCAAAGGAGGATCGCGAGAATGAAAAACTATGATGGAGAACAGGATATCAGCTTGTATTATAAAGGTGGTGTTTCTGGAACGACAAATCATTCTCTGAAAATTGAAACTGCTTACAGTGTGAAAGATTCTTCAGAACAGAAGTCATCCCAGGGATCAAGCAGCACAAGATTTTCATCATTCGATCCAAACATTTCTGTAACAAAGAATGGAAGAAAACTTCAGTGCAACATTGTTCTTAGTATTGAGAATGATGAGGATTACACTAAAGAGATTGCTAAAAATCAAATGTCTTTGTTGGGAATGGTATTGGAATCTTATAGTAGTTTTGTGGCTGGAAAGATCGGTAATCCAATGCTCACGAAAGAGGATTACGATCAAATCGATGCTGAAGAAATGGAATTAATGGATATAAAATGGTGCATGGCTAGTGTGATGAGACGTGCTGAAAAGTTTAAACAAATTACAGGTCGGGATGATTTTCATGATGCAAGTGTTTCAACTTTAGGCTTTGACAAATCTAAAGTTACGTGTTTTCGTTGCAGGGAAAAGGGGCATTTCAAGAGGGAGTGCAAAAACCGTGAAGCTACTGGAGCCCAAAATCCTTTTGGAAACAACGATTATCACAAAAAGGCGATTTATCATCAAGTCACGTCACCAGCACAGCATCAGGCACAAACTGCTCACGGGAGAGATGTGATTGATAGTTCAAAGAGAGCATGTCTAAGCAAAAATGAAAATTTTTCATGGGATAAATATATTCCAAAAGACAGCAAAGTTTGTGTGGCAGAACAAGATGATGAGAAATTAGCTGAAGGCTTCAATTGGGACAATTTTTGCCCAGATCAAGAATTTATGGCCAAAGAGATGTCCAACAATCTGTTCAGTACTCATGCTTTCATTGCTAATGCTTATGATTTGAAATGTGCAGAAAGAAACAGAAGAGTCATAGAAGCTGCTGAAGCAAGACGAAGAAAGCTTGAAGAAGAGGAAGAAGAGGAAGAGAGATTAAAAGCTGAAGCTAAAGCTGAGAAAAAGAGAAGAGCTAAATTTTTACAACCAAACAGGACAGTCAAAGAGGTTCCTGAATTTGAAGTGAAACTTGATGCAGAACCAGTTCAAGTTCCAGAAAAGTGCATGAACTGTGATTCTCTAATCAAGCAGAACAATGAGTTGTTACACAACATAAACAGGTTGAAAGAATCCTATGATACAATGAAGAGAGAAATTAACAAATATACGGATTCAGATGGTGAACAAGCTGTGGCAATGAATACATTGAAGATAGCGTATTTGAGACAGCTTGATGATGCAAATTTTCATATAAAGAAATGTGCTGATCTGGAGTTGGAGTTAGCAACATAAAAGATAGAAACTGAGAAAGTTAAGAAATTATTAGAGAGTTACTCATGTTCTACTTTTGTTGTTGACAGGATCTATCCAGTTGTGAAAGATTTGAAGACATTTGAAGAAGTAAAGACATCTGAAAAAGAGAAATTTGTGACAAAAGATGAAGAAAAGGTGAAGACTTCTGGTAAGAAATCAAGTGTGGTCTATAACAGATGTCCGCCCCCGGTCGAAAATGGATATTCACCTCGAAATCCAAATTCTGAAAGAGTCAATAAGGCTATCAATTTACAATGGGAGTCTGGGCCGTCGGATAACTTGCCAGAAAATATTGATGTCACGTATACGTCATCAGACACTGATCATGAGTCAAAGTTGATAAAAAGTGTGGTCGATCAGGTGTTAGATAAAGATGACAGTGAGGAGTCAAATCTGGAGTCCAAACCCGAGTCAAAGTCTGGGTCCAATGTGTCAAAGCCGACATTCAAAAAGAACAAACGGGTTTATGATAAAGAGTTTTTACTTTCAAAATCTAATTTGAATGATGAATCATTCAAAGTAGCATATACTTTGAAAGATTCTGACAAATTATATTCTGATGAAGTTTTTCCAATAAGAAGTGTCAGATTTGAAATGATTCAAAAGGTTTTCAAAATCACAGAAATTAATATTTCTGAAATAAAAGATTTAAATCTTTCCGGAAAACCTAAACAATACACTTCAAGAGTTCAACAAAGAATTAACAAGAAAATGGGTTACAATTGTGGATATAATTTCCAAAAGAAATCAAACCATAATCGTAATTTCAAAAAGAAAGGTCTTGGTTTTGTTCCACCGAAAAACTATAAAAATGAAAAAATGTATAAACCAAAAATTGTGTTTGTTTCAGGAAAAACGTCAGAAGCTGAAAAAGAACAATCATTTAGAAAGCAGTCTAATCAGGAATTCCTTACCAAGAAGCAAGAAGAACTGAAGAAGAATGAAGTTCCGAAGAAGATTGAGAAGAGAACTTGTTTTCAGTGCAAGATTGCTGGTCATGTGGTGAAGGATTGTCCAAAGACATTCAAGCCAAAACAGGAAGTTTCTGGTAAAATGAAAGAAAAAGTTGTTGAGAAGACTGAACTGTCAACCCGGAAGTTTACTGGCTTTGAAAATTCAACTTTTGAGAAAGGAGAATGTTCAAAGAGTGCTTCAAGAAGAAAAGATAATGTGCCAAATCAAAAATGAGTTGTGAAAGGTTCAGGTAATAGTTCTGGTGATGAATCTGATTCCATAAAATCAGAGGAGCCACGTGTTGAGAAAAAAGTTGAAAGATCAGTTCCAACTATGAACGATGAAAATTTTCCACCGTTGTGTGCTGAAAATTTTATGAAGAGAGTTGGAAAAGTTGAAATTTCAAATCAATTTTATTCTGACAAGAAGAAATTTGATGTTGAAAAGACTTTCAACGGCAATGTGAAACGTATCTTTGGACAAATGGTCAACGGTAAGGCCAAAAGTATCAAAGATTTTTATGCTTCCAAAGGACGTGTTTACAAGTCTGTTGAAAGAAAAGATGAAAAAGATGTTGTTACACCCAAGGAAGGTCAGGCTTGGGTGGATATATTTTTCAAAGAATAAAAACCTGACTTGCCGGAGATCCCAAGTTGGTAATCGTGGATCATGAATCGGCATCCTTCTAAATCTGTGTTTAAGAAATTGCAGGACTTGCCGAACTCCCAGGTTTGTAAGCGTGGAGTAGGAATCGGCACCTTGAGAATTCAACCAACAGATGGTAATTGGTTGAAAAACAGGTTTGAGTTGTTTGTTTGTGATTGTTATAAGTGGTTCAGAATTTGAACTAGGTTGATCGTACAAGTGGTTAAATCAAGGTCATTAATTTGAACTTGAGTTAACTATCATTCAAAAGATTGGTAAAACAATGTGATGATTTGATCCCCAAATTTTACAAGTGGTAAAATCAACAAAACTTATTTTCCGGAAAAACCATTCTGATTAAAACAAACTTAAGTGTTTTGAAATCATTATGGGAAAATAGTTTGTTGTGAGGGGGAGTTCTGATTGTTTAAGCCAAACGGATGGAGAATTGAAGCGATTCGATATCAGTTGTCATGTTCTGTACAGTTTGTTTTCAATTTTCATTAGATGTATTTGAATTTTAGGGGGAGTAAGAATTTTTAGAAAATCCAAAAACATCAGAAAATTTAAAACAGACAAAAACATGATAAAACTGAAAAATGAGTTTTTGTTGCATAAAAGAGGAAATGATAGAACATCAGTGGACTATCACGACACGCTAAAGAAATGTATAGTCAAAAATGTGATAAACAATCTTACTGTGGATGTGTCAGTAGGTTTTCGCACATTTAGTAAACTGTAACGAGATATAAACCTAAAATCAAACTTGCTTGTTCTGTGGGTTAACAAAACTGCTTGGATATATAGGTAACCCCTGAAATCTTGTTTGAAAGGTCCCGTATTCTGAGATACTAGGTCTTTATACTCAGTGATATCTGGGGTATTATCCCGGGACTTCTGCTGTATGGAAATACTGACCTAGTCCCCGGATAATGCTTTCTGCAAAAAGCTTTGAAATATAAGCTCGCCCTCAGCAAGCTGATGAAACAATAAAATTGATAGTCGCTGCTGTTGTAACAAAAGATCCTCTAAAGGGGACCCACCAAAAGTCGAAGCCGTCATCTCTCTGCGTATACGGAAGTATCGACCTGAGCTCTCACGGCCCTCGCACATAACCCCTTTACAGATATCAGTTGTGGTATACTCACCTGTAAGACTGAATATTGGGATCTGGATACGGGAGTATATTCAAATAGTGGGACACACGGATAAGTTTGAGTATCTAAGACACTAATTGCGTATCTCGAAACAGTTGAAATCTGTGTGAAAATTTAAGAGGACAAACATACTGACAATCTAGGTAAATTGTTTAGAACTTAAAATGTAATCAAGCTTAACGGTGTTTGTGATATGTCTCAAAAACTGATATGATCCTCTTGCAAGAACTCACAAAAATATTGTCTGTAAATATTTCGTTTCTGCATTTTCTTTTATTCAAAAATTCAAAAAGATTTTTGATGTGTTTTAGCATAAATTTTGAAAAATTCAAAAAGTTTTTCGACAACTGGTATTGAAGAGCTAAATTTCAAAATTCCGAGTGCTAAACATGATGAACAATAGGTTTGGGAGAAATAATTTTTGAAATGAAGAATATTATTTTTACAAAGTAAGTCATCAGAGTTTAAAAATGGTGTTGTTAAAAGAAATCTACCAGTAATTTCTAAATTTGTCAGGATAAAAATTTTGGAAATTTACTGTTGGGTAGAGTTTATGCAGGTTAGCCAGATTTCGATCCAGAGCAGGATGCGAGCCAGGATATGATCATGATTTTAAGAATTCCAGACTACGATCTCTAGCGAAAGGGGGAGTCTGAAGACATCGAGAGGGAGTCTGAAGATAGTAGAGCCAGATTCAGATTGTGAAGATTTCGAGAAAGAGTAAGAGTTTGATTTGAGGATTCTAACAACGTCATATGCTTCAAAGAGCTCGAGAGAACTGATAAAGATTGAAGATGCAGAGACTCGACACTGAAGACTCCGTCAACATCTGAGGGGGAGTCTGTTGGTGCATTCATCTGTTGTCTACGTCTTATATCGAGTCTCGGTTTACTAACTTTAAGCTGAAAGTTTGAAGCTGAAAGTTTGAAACCGCTGAAAGTTTGAAACAACTGAAAGTTTGAAATGTCATGTCCGTTTGAAATGTCTGTCCGTTTGAAATGTCTGTCCGTTTGAAAGTTCCTGTCCGTTTGAAAGTGTTTCAAACGGAAGGGTCAATTAGTATAAATAGGTTTTAAACTTTCACATTTGTAACTTTCCGGCTAGAGCAACGAAGTGCTGCCGAAGTGTTGTCAGGTTGTAAAACGTTACGAAATCAATCATACAACAGTTTAAAGAGTAAATCTAGCTGAATTGAGCTCTACACGTCTGTTTCCGCCGTTCGTTTAGAGATAAACTCTTCTGATTGACTCGTTCGGGTCTGAAACCGATCCTACAATCATTTTGATACATTTGACCCTAAAAGGATTATGCCTTTATGCTTATTTAACACTACATGATCATATTACATGTTCTTAAACAACCTCTAAGGGTCGTTTGCCCGGTTTACCCATCAAGGGCTTTTTGGTCAATTTAAGTCCCTCATTTTACGACGAAGGATTTTCACTAATTATTTGACCAAAATCGCACTTTTAACTATAAACTTAATTATGCGTACCTGGCTTGGGTCAATATATTAACCCGTTTTAAATACCTTGTCTCCATAATATGCTAATTCATAGGCCATTTCATCCTGTGAGCATAAGACTCGACAAGCACTTATTAGTCTTTATTTGTCAAATGGTATCAACTTTACCATTTGACCCGTTTCATTTATAAGCGACTAAATCACCGTTTCTACCCCTTTTTTTTATCCGATTATGCTTACTTATAAAGTAACCATTCGAAAACACATTTTATATATGTCACTTCATGACCAAATTATCATTTCATCTCTTACCATTAAACATGGATTTTTCATCATTTGATATGTTCCAACCCGTATCATTTCGTGTCGGAAGCATATTTCAAATACAATCTATGTCATACTTATAACCTATAATTAAATACTTGTCTTACGAAAAGGGTGTAAGCTTTACTTACGACGATTATTTGAATCCATGACTCATTCTTTTAAGTGAGTTCCATCGAAAATTCCTTAGCCCATAGGTTGTGGTTGTTACCTTGCCACCCGTTTGACCTGTTGACTTCCCAAGCTTCAATGTACCTAGCTTGACATAAAGTCAACCTTCAAATGTTTAAAATGGATAATGTAGATGTATTTCACATCGATTCATTATCACATATCCATCATCTAGCCATATGCATTTATATTTACATCAACAAACCATTCAATCAATTTCACAAAAACGCATTTCAGTGCTGCCCTTTCCTGTGATATCGGTGTTTTATTAATTTGGCAACGGAATTTTAAAACATCAGGATCGTAGTTAGAAAATAAATTCAGAGTTTGCAAACACCAAACTTTTGTATTAACTATTAAACAAATGGGATAAAAACCCATATTTCATTTACTAGTGGGGTGCCCGTGCGATGCGGCGGGAAACACAACGTTATCTCGTTTGTTGCGTTTTGAATCTCCACCGCCACCGAAACCAAAATTATGGTTAATGGGATTTTATAACCATTTGGTTTCGTTACTGGTGGCTATTTGGTTCAGTTTTTTCAGTTATCCGTCAAACCAAAACCTTTAGCATGGGCTAGTAGGGTATGCATGACTCTATAGGACGCGAACTCAAGCTAAGAGCTTTTTTGTTGGTTATTTGGTTGAGAAATTTTTAAAATGACCTGAGTCATGGGTGCCTTATCCATCGTCGAATTTAATTATCCTTTGTTATTGGTGGCTATTTGGTTTGGTTTGTTAAAATCTTTATGATTTAATTATACATCGTTAGCCCAGGCGTTGCGGCGGGTCTCACTGAGACTCTTTTGAAGAGCATAATCTAACCGTTAACATCAGGGGTGCCAACCGTTAACATTTAGTAATTAATCTAGTAAACCTTGTATAGAATGAACATGAATTCTTTAAGTTATGAAATAAAAGAGTAATATGAGTCGTTAGACCATTGTTGGTGGCATGGCAAGCTGAACAATTTTTTTGCATGGTAAACTTAGTATAGTGTACAAACACACAAAAGGCCTCTGCCAAGCCATGTTGTATGTTAAGAGAGATAATGGACAAATGAATTTACGAGTCATTAAGTTTACATGTTTTGAAATATTAGACGATTAAAAACGAACAAACGAAGACATAGATATACTATATAAAAGGAACTATGTTATAAATTGTCACTGCAACTCTAGCATTTCCACGAAGTCTTTCTTTGCTATCTGGTGTAAATCGACATATGTTTTCGTTATGAATGTCGTTTGACCATAATTTGAACTGATGCCCATTGGTCAACCAAAACAACATTTGTTGCTAAGCAGAGACAGTTTTTCTTTATTTTTTAGGCTGCAGAAACACCAATTAATTTGAATGAATATCCATGTACAGACAATGTTTTCTACAATATATAATGTGCCAATTCTAATAATCAATTTCACAGCCTAAACAAATGCCCATAGCAACTTGTTCAAAGTACTAAAGTCAAAGAGTTGAAGCACTAATACTTGACCAGGATCAGTTTTATATGAATGGGTTTCTTTTTCTTCAGTTGCAGCTGGCAGCTATACTTCATTCAACAACTCATCATTTATACCATCAAATTCACCAACTGATCTACTAATAGTGAATCCATCACATCCCTTAATATTAAAGTAGGACCTAGTCAACGTCATGTTTGATAAAAAAAACCATTATAATTTTTAAATAGAGAATTTATAGCCAAGCCATACCTCATTGAAAATCCTCACACAAGGTATCACTTAATCCCTTAACAATCTCTTCAGAAAAAAAGCATCAAATAAAAAACTAATAAATAATAATCAAATATCAATCTAATACGTAAAAAAATAAAAATCTAAAAGATGAGCACTCCCTAGCCACAACCCAGCCTCTTGAGATACAAAACAAATCAGCAAAGTAGAAGAAGAAAGTATACCTGGATGTCTCGCAAAACGCAAAAACCCCAAACACTAATGCCTACATGAAACTTCAATAATTCACTCATATGCAGATGCATATTGTCGGGTGATCAACTTTTCAGTAATGCATTGCAGCCTGTCTTTTAATGACTTCCAAGGTTAGTGTGCCTAGTATAAGAATGACATGATAAAACCGAGATATTGTCATACTAAATTAGTTGTGATTTGCAGCCATTGTTACATAATAACTTGAATTGGTCAAGAAAACAATCCGACTAATAAAACTACATGTCCTGAACTCATTTTGACCCATAACCCAGGCCCCACCAACAGTAACTTTCATGCATATAACTTATCACAAACATAACTAATGTGCATCCACCAATGTAGAGAATAACAGTTATTTATGATGACTGAGATAGCGTTCCAAAATCATGTCATAAACATAATGTCAAATGAGGCTCTATTGATTTGCTTTTTCTTACCTTCGTGAAGACCGGATTTTCCATACACATCAAGCCATCAACCATAACGTTAAATGAGGCTCTATCTGGTTCACAACCCACATGTTGCATAAGCAAAATTATTTCTACAACACCACAAGGGAAACCTGCTCAACTAATGGGAAACCGTAAAGAACATGAAAAAAACAAGTATTAATCACTTATTCATGCCAAGGAGACGTAAGTAAATCACAGAGTTGAACATAGCTTATAGTATACATAACCAATGTGAAATCATGAAAAAAAATGCTGGAAGTGAATACATCTTTAATCTAAACTCGATTCTTAACACATTTGGTTCGTATGTTCCAATCTAAAATGGGATTTTAATATTTTATCAGTTAACCACAACCACTATGTAACACCTCGAAATTTTGTGTCCAATGATGTGTTAACACGTGTCATTTGATTACACGTGGCATCTATAATAAATAAAGGACTAAATTTGACAAACCTTGAAAGTATATATAAATTCGAGGGTTATAAATGTCAACAAGGGTAAATATACTGTATAGTATCCCTAAATAATGCTTAAACCTTCAAACGAATAAATTATAGATCGTACAAAAATAAAACGCGGAAGAAAGTGAGAGATTACAAACTACAGGGGTTAACTGTGTCAACATGTTTAATAATACCTCTGAGTGACCCTTTAACGTCCCAAAGACTTTGTAACGGTATTATACCCTCACTAAAATAATATAAATAAATTTCGCGAAGTTTCGATATGAAACGAGAAAGATACGATCGAATTCGTAGAAGAAGGGTTAAAAGCGTCAACAGTGAAAGTTAAGGCTTTCCAATATAAATAATAAATAAACCGGGGACTTAATAATGCGGGTAATTAACACGAGGCCCCTATCGGTAAATAACCGAGGGCCAAACCGCAAAGTTACCCCTTCAAAACCGAAAGGTCAGGCGAATCATTACGAAAGATTTCGTTATTAATGGCCAGATTCTGTAATAATTACAAAAAGATTTAAAAATTCAGAAAATATGACCTTAGGCGACCCGCGTAAGGTTTCAACATAAGTTGAGGCGGGCCGCGAGCCTCTTCTATTTCGCGTCTGATTTTTAAACTTTAGGCGACCCGCGTTAAAATGGCATGGAACTCCCATGCGGGCCGCGTAAAGTGCCCAGATGCAGAAACCTTGTAACTACTTGGCTTTTGGCACCTTTGAACGATCATTTGATCAATTATGGCAGCATGGGTACCCCTACACGACCCATACATCTCTAGGACACATGCCACTGATCCACATTCATCCCTAGCATGAGTTGTAATGATCTTGGAGCTTGTTCTTGGCTATAAATAGCACCTTAGTGCTCATAACCTTCATCACACTCAAAACACACTATCTGATCATTCTAAGGAGCTCTCTAGCTTTTCTTCTGCTCTATAGTCAAGAACACAACCTCTGTAAGTGATCTCACCCTTTGTGGTGTCACATTTCCATAGTTATAGCCTATAAACGCAACCGTTGTAACTAGCGGTTGTCATTGCAATATCTTGCAAACGATTCAGTCTTATGACGAATCAAAAATGGTTATGAGTTGGTATTTATGTGGGTATTAAACCTCTAAAATGGTTCCCCCTGATCACCACTCTAACTATGTCAATTATCGAGTCAAACGTGCGGTTAAAAAGTCAACAGAAAGCTATTTTAGCGATTTATGCATAATCTGTAATGTATATGTTATGGAACCTGTTTTGACAATCCTAAAACATGATAATAAGTATATAAACCTGTTTGCGCTCGTTTGAATCGATCATTTACTATATAGAACCGGTTCGGAGCCGAAAGTCGCAAAAGTTTGACTTTTGCTTTGACTTCAGTTCTGACCCGTTTTAGTGAGGTATAAATATACCTTAGGACTCTCTTAGGACCAGGTCACATGTTGGTATAAGCCTCTGTGGTCGGTTCATGAGTTATCCGAGTCTTTAGCGCATTTCCGTCATTCGCCTAAAAGTTGACCGTAACGGCCTTTTAAAATAAAAACAAGTATTTCGGACACGTGAATGGACCAAAACCTTGCTTGTTAAATTATAAGCATGTCCCTAAAGTTTCACGTCAATCCGAGGTCTAGAATGAGAGTTATGCTAAAAGGCGCACTTTTAAGAAAGTTTTACAATTAACGGCGCAATTAGCATAACGCCCATCTAACCCAAGTTTTCGTCACCAAAACTTTTACCCACTGTGGTAAAATAATATTTTGGGAATTTTAAAGATTTTTAATAATTTTTACCTTGCTCATAACCTGCGGTTATGGCTACGGTTCGGTAAATACCGAATATGCCCTTTTTGGCCAAAACGGGAGTTCTACAAGGTCTTTTGACCCGATTCCAGTTGCTACTGGTTTTAAATAATAAATAAAGTATTTTAAGCTTTATAAGCTGTTCGGGAAACTCAGATTTCCTGTAGAACTCGAAAATCCCTTTTTAAAGTCTTTAAAATGACCGAAAAGCCCCTTCGGGGCATAATATAAACTTAAACTCGTTACGGGCATTACGGAAGGTATCCTACTGATGCCAAAATACTTTTAAGGCATATTGACTTAGGAAATAAGCGTACGACTCTTATGGTTAACCGTTTCGCCTATTTGCGCACACGGTACGGCCCACGGAACTAGTTTTCGTGCAATAGCCGATATGGGTCAAATTATATTATTTGAACCCCAAAATCCAGAGTATGAACTATAAACCCATATAAAACAAGTCACTGAACTTGTCGGGTCCAAATCATACTCCATTCTCGGTTTTCGCCTTTTCGTGCGAATTAACCATATCTATATATCGGAATCAACCGGTTTAAGCTACGGCTAATACAAGAACCGTTAGGATTCTAAGAGGTTAATTAAAACCTTCGTTCCAGATTAGGAGCCCCAGTAAAAGCTATCGGTGACTTGATCTAAATTAAGGATTAATACTTGCAAAGGTAAATACTTTTGACTTATTTCCCCTATATGGGCTTGGGTTACGGTATATTAATACCGCTTGATTGAGCACTATATTCGTCCACCGCTTAGGTGGATAACTAAATAATATGATTGGCTCATTTAAACAGTTTTGTTGCTTATAAGCCTTTGGGGGGTTTAATGACCGTTGTCCCGGATATCCTCGGCATCATTTTACGAAATGGCCACAACCATCGACATCCCGGTGTAGGCGTACACCCGGTATAAAGTGTCGACACTAAAACTAAAAGACGTAGCCGTTGGTTTCTGTACTACGGTTTTACGCAAACGTGGTGTGTCTATAAATCTTTAACCCGGCACGACCCGGGCTACTGAACGCATAAAAGAACATGTAAAACGTTCACAAGATCATTATGAATTTTCCCAAGTTATAAAAGAGTTTGTGCCTTGTGCATTCAAATCAATTTTTAATAAACATTTTCAAATGTGTCAGTTGAATGTATTTACCAGTGTAAACTGACGTATTTTCCCCAAAAAGATTAAGTGCAGGTACCTAAACGTAATTGGCTGGTATTAGCTCCCTAGCATCGGGATAAGCCTCGCAAGCTTGATTGCAGTATCTAATGGAACAATACTTTATCTTTATTTACGATCCACTGTGGATATTCAACTTCTGTAATACATTGATATTATCATCAGAGGTTGAAATTTATATATTTATCTTATGCTTCCGCTGTGCATTATATAATTGTGTGGTTTGACTATATTGTTGCCAACATCGTCACGGTAATCCCCCACCGGGCCCACCGGTGAGACACGTGGAAATCGGGTTGTGACAGGTTGGTATCAGAGCCAACATTGAGTGAATTAAACACATTAGGCATTGTGTTTAATCTCAGTGACACAATTGCACATACTTGAGTCTAGACAATAACTTAGGACAAATTCGGATTAATACTCCTTTTTGTCTTTATTTTCGATTTGATTTTTAATAAGTTTTGGAGCAGGAAAATGCCACCTGTTATATTCCGAGGAAGAGGAAGGGGACGAAGAGGCCGAGGAGAAATCGTGACACATCACGATAGCGAGGCTGGACCATCTGGTACAAGACATCCTTCGATGACACGAAGCGAAGAGCCACAACGACGAAGAGATCTTTACGAACCAGCGAGGCATTCCACTTCGCACAGCTCAACGCCATCCTACCGGCACTCATTTGGGCCAGATTCAGAAAATAATCCCAACAACCCACAACCTTCCTTCATACCTCTACAACGTTCGGTTTCGCACCGGAACTACGACGACCCTAGTCCGTACTACGTAGCTCAGTTTAATCCGGCTGACTACATACAGGAACCTTCAGGTTTTGTTCCACTAGGACCACAAGACCATTTTTCTGAAGATCCCATGGAGGAAGATGAGGATCCAACTGAACCAGCTCGTGGTACGCCACGCATCCGATAGAAGTATCTGATGGATCTTCATATCATGGTCCGCAGTATCAAGGACCAGACAGCTTTATGGCCTTGTTTGACCGACATGAGTGGTACAACACACCATCTCATCAGACATCGCAACCAAGACATCCACAGGATCCATCTGAGGATTCACGCTTTGAGGCAGTTACGCCACCACCTCCGCCACCGGCACAACCAGTTATACCTGATCCGCCGAGGCGTAGGAGGACCAATGCTCGTATGTCTACACGAGGAGGAGGGGGTAACCACTTCAGCACTCCTCGACATTCTAGTAGTAGCCACTATCCGCCACTACATGAAGAAGGACCTTCAAGCCCTATACAAGAAGCGAACTCCGCACCTACTGCACGAAATTCGCCACCATTTGGGTATGACCAACCCATACCAGCTTACACAGGTCCAACGGCTTACAACCCGTTTGAACCGTCACAAGCACAATACAACTACGGCTATGAGCGCGACCCATATGTGGTGTCGGCTAGATATAATGCGCGCTACCCTGACGGAGCACATGGAAACATGGGGCCACCGGATTACTCAGCTCATGGGTATCCAATACCTCCCAGACCTCCAGTTCCGCAACAAGCGCCACAACCACGATTTTCTCCTCCTGAACAGGAAGAAATACTCCATCGACTAGATCGTGTGGAGAGAGAGTTCGAGGAAGAGAAGAAAAGCCACCGAGGATTTCTCAAGGGCTTGGCGAATCTACTAAAGGGCAAAAAGAAGAAACGTGACCACTAGCCCTTAATAGTAGTACTACTGTAATTTCTACTTTGAAATAAGTCCCTGCGTGGACAACTTATAGTATTCCAGTCCCTACGTGGACTTATCTTTAGTCCTTGCATGGACACCTATCTTATATTAGTCCCTGCGTGGACTTGTCACTTATTTTAAAACCTCTATGGAAGTATGTATTATTTGAAAGACCCGTTTAGGGCAATATGTAATTGTGTTTGAGATTTTGGAATGTATGTTATGAGTGTTGTTTTAATACATATAAAATAAATCAAAACCATTCCTTTTACATTGATCTGCCTAATAAGGAATCTTAAGGGGGTGAAACCTAGCTTGGGGTCTTTTAAGATCAGTCAAGATGGTACGACCTAGCTGAAAAGATTCTGATTCCCTGTTAACCTCTGTACGCATGTTAAACATTCATGGCAGATGTGATCCGTTATAATCACGCATGTCATTCCTATACAATAATCCTTTAAGGATTTCAAAACCCAACTAAATGATATATAAATCGTGGGTTAAATCACCAACAAAGGTGATCAATATTATAAAGACATCCATTTAGCGATGCAATGCCTACGGGCCAATATTATAAAGACATCCATTTAGCGATGCAATGCCTACGGGCCAGTATTATAAAGACATCCCTTTAGCGATGCAATGCCTACGGGCCAGTATTATAAAGACATCCATTTAGCGATGCAGTGCCTACGGGCCAATATTATAAAAACATCCATTAGTGATGCAGTGCCTACGGGCCAGTATT